>NC_140995.1:247007005-247417460 GCF_052327205.1 Somniosus microcephalus | reverse complement strand
GGAGAGGGAGGGAGGAGAGGCAGGGAGGAGAGGCAGGGGAGGAGAGGCAGGGAGGAGAGGGAGGGAGGAGAGGGAGGGAGGAGAGGGAGGGAGGAGAGAGAGGGAGGAGAGAGGGAGGGAGGAGGGGAGAGAGAGTGAGTGAGGGGGACCGGGAGGGAGAGAGTGAGTGAGGGGGGAGGGAGAGTGAGTGAGTGAGGGGAGAGAGAGTGAGTGAGGAGGACCGGGAGGGAGAGAGTGAGTGACGGGGGAGGGAGAGTGAGAGAGTGAGTGAGTGAGGGGAGAGAGTGAGTGAGTGAGGGGGGAGGGGAGAGAGAGTGAGTGAGGGGAGGGAGAGTGAGTGAGGGGGAGAGAGAGTGAGTGAGGGGGGAGAGTGAGTGAGTGAGGGGAGGGAGAGTGAGTGAGGGGAGAGAGAGTGAGTGAGGGGAGAGTGAGTGAGTGAGGGGAGGGCGAGTGAGTGAGGGGGAGAGAGAGTGAGTGAGGGGAGAGAGTGAGTGAGTGAGGGGGACCGGGAGGGAGAGACGGCCGGGGGGCACGGACCGAGGGGGAACAGAGAGGCAGCACAGCGTTACCATGTTGTGGTTCTTGTATTTCAGCTCCCTGTTTGCACTGATCATGGCGACCACACCAGTAAGTGCCGAGGGCTCCCTTCTCGAAGGACCTTGGTCTGATTTTTGGATCATGCGTTTTTTTTGTTAACCTGGCTGGCTACACTACCATCATCCTGCCTGGGTATCTACTCTTTCAGTACTTCAAGAGAAAGAACTACCTGGAAACAGGTGAGTGTTGGGGTCAGGGGTCACTGTTCTGGTAGGTGGTATATGGGGGGATCGACGTCCAATAGTTGGTTAGGTGGGAGTGCGCCTGCATCACTCCCATTGTACAGAATCCCAATGGACCAAACCCTTCCCATTGTACAGAATCCCAGTGGACCAAACCCCCTCCCATTCACTCCCATTGTACAGAATCCCAATGGACCAAACCCTTCCCATTGTACAGAATCCCAGTGGACCAAACCCCCTCCCATTCACTCCCATTGTACAGAATCCCAATGGACCAAACCCTTCCCATTGTACAGAATCCCAATGGACCAAACCCTTCCCATTGTACAGAATCCCAATGGACCAAACCCTTCCCATTCATTCCCATTGTACAGAATCCCAGTGGACCCAACCCCTTCCCATTCACTCCCATTGTACAGAATCCCAGTGGACCAAACCCTTCCCATTCACTCCCATTGTACAGAATCCCAGTGGACCAAACCCTTCCCATTCACTCCCATTGTACAGAATCTCAGTGGACCAAACCCTTCCCATTCACTCCCATTGTGCAGAATCCCAATGGACCAAACCCCTTCCTATTCACTCCCATTGCACAGAATACCAGTGGATCAAACCCCTTCCTATTCACTCCCATTGCACCGAATCCCAATGGACCAAACCCCTTCCCATTCATTCCCATTGCACAGAATCCCAATGGACCAAACTCCTTCCCATTCATTCCCATTGCACAGAATCCCAGTGGCCCAAACGCCTTCCCATTCACTCCCATTGTACAGAATCCCAGTGGACCCAACCCCTTCCCATTCACTCCCATTGTACAGAATCCCAGTGGACCAAACCCTTCCCATTCACTCCCATTGTACAGAATCCCAGTGGACCAAACCCTTCCCATTCACTCCCATTGTACAAAATCTCAGTGGACCAAACCCTTCCCATTCACTCCCATTGTACAGAATCCCAGTGGAGCCATTCACTCCCATTGTACAGAATCCCAATGGACCAAACCCCTTCCTATTCACTCCCATTGCACAGAATAGCAATGGACCAAACCCCTTCCTATTCACTCCCATTGCACCGAATCCCAATGGACCAAACCCCTTCCCATTCATTCCCATTGCACAGAATCCCAATGGACCAAACTCCTTCCCATTCATTCCCATTGCACAGAATCCCAGTGGCCCAAACGCCTTCCCATTCACTCCCATTGCACAGAATCCCAGTGGATCAAACCCCTTCCCATTCACTCCCATTGCACAGAATCCCAATGGATCAAACCCCTTCCCATTCACTCCCATTGCACAGAATCCCAGTGGATCAAACCCCTTCCCATTCACTACTATTGCACAGAATCCCAGTGGATCAAACCCCTTCCCATTCACTACTATTGCACAGAATCCCAGTGGACCCAACCCCTTAAGCGGTTAAGAAGGCAAATGGTATGTTGGCCTTCATAGCGAGAGGATTTGAGTACAGTAACAAGGATGTCTTGCTGCAGTTGTACAGGGCCTTGGTGAGACCACACCTTGAGTATTGTGTGCAGTTTTGGTCACCTTATCTGAGGAAGGATGTTCTTGCCATGGAGAGAGTGCAGCGAAGATTCACCAGACTGATACCTGGGCTGGCAGGAATAATGTATGAGGTTGAGATTGGGTCGATTAGGCTTGTACTCGCTAGAGTTTAGAAGAATGAGAGGGGATCTCATTGAAACTTATAAAATTCTAACAGGACTAGACAGACTAGATGCAGGAAGGATGTTCCCGATGGCGGGGGAGTCCAGAACCAGGGGTCACAGTCTAAGGATAAGGGATAAGCCATTTAGGACTGAGATGAGGAATTTCTTCACCCAGAGAGTGGTGAACCTGTGGAATTCTCTACCACACAAGGCGGTTGAGGCCAATTCATTAAATATATTCAAGAAGGAGTTAGATATATTTCTTAAGGCTAAAGGGATATGGGGAGAAAGCAGGGACAGGGTACTGAATTTGGATGATCAGCCATGATCTCATTGAATGGCGGAACAGGCTCGAGGGGCCGAATGGCCTACTCCTGCTCCTATCTTCTATGTTTCCATTCCCTCCCATTGTATAGAATCCCAATGGACCAAACCCTTCCCATTCACTCCCATTGCACAGAATCCCACTGGATCCGACCCCTTCCCACTCACTCCCATGGCACAGAATCCCAGTGGACCAAACCCCTTCCCATTCCCTCCCATTGTATAGACTCCCAATGGACCCAACGCCTTCCCATTCCCTCCCATTCTACAGAATCCCAATGGACCAAACCCCTTCCCATTCACTCCCATTCTTTAGAATCCCAGTGGACCAAACCCCTTCCCATTCACTCCCATTGTACAGAATCCCAGTGGATCAAACCCTTCCCACTCACTCCCATTGTACAGAATCCCAGTGGACCAAACCCCTTCCCATTCACTCCCATTGTACAGAATCCCAGTGGACCAAACCCCTTCCCATTCACTCCCATTGTACAGAATCCCAATGGACCAAACCCCTTCCCATTCACTCCCATTGTACAGAATCCCAGTGGACCAAACCCCTTCCCATTCACTCCCATTGTACAGAATCCCAGTGGACCAAACCTTTTCCCACTCACTCCCATTCTACAGAATCCCAGTGGACCAAACCCTTCCCATTCACTCCCATTGTACAGAATCCCAGTGGACCAAACCCTTCCCATTCACTCCCATTGTACAGAATCCCAGTGGACCAAACCCCTTCCCACTCACTCCCATTGTACAGAATTCCAGTGGACCAAACCCCTTCCCATTCACTCCCATTGTACAGAATCCCAGTGGATCAAACCCCTTCCCATTCACTCCCATTGTACAGAATCCCAGTGGACCAAACCCCTTCCCATTCACTCCCATTGTACAGAATCCCAGTGGACCAAACCCTTCCCACTCACTCCCATTCTACAGAATCCCAGTGGACCAAACCCTTCCCATTCACTCCCATTGTACAGAATCCCAGTGGACCAAACCCTTCCCATTCACTCCCATTCTACAGAATCCCAGTGGACCAAACCCTTCCCATTCACTCCCATTCTACAGAATCCCAGTGGACCAAACCCCTTCCCACTCACTCCCATTCTACAGAATCCCAAAGGACCCAACCCCTTCCCATTCACTCCCATTGTACAGAATCCCAGTGGATCAAACCCCTTCCCATTCACTCCCATTGTACAGAATCCCAGTGGACCAAACCCCTTCCCATTCACTCCCATTCTACAGAATCCCAATGGACCAAACCGCTTCCCATTCACTCCCATTGCACAGAATCCCGATGTACTCAACCCCTTCCCATTCACTCCCAAAGGACCCAACCCCTTCCCATTCACTCCCATTGTACAGAATCCCAAAGAACCAAATCCCTTCCCATTCACTCCCATTGCACAGAATCCCAATGGATCTGACCACTTCCCACTCACTCCCATTGCACAGAATCTCAGTGGACCAAACCCCTTTCCATTCACTCCCATTGTACAGAATCCCAAAGGATCCGACCATTTCCCACTCATTCCCATTGCACAGAATCCAAATGGATCAAACCCCTTCCTATTCACTCCTATTGCACAGAATTCCAATGGACCAAACCCATTCTCATTCACTCCTATTGCACAGAATTCCAATGGACCAACCCCTTCCCATTCACTCCCAATGTATAGAATATTCGCCTGCTTCACGACGACATGCAAGCTGTGATCCTGACCAACGGATCCACCACAGACCCAATTCACGTACGGACCGGGGTCAAGCAAGGCTGCGTCATTGCACCAATGCTCTATCTCATCCTCAGTAAGCTCCCCGCTGGAGTGGAGCTAATCTGCAGAACAAATGGGAAACTGTTCAACCTCTGTCACCTCCAGTCCAGATTCAAGGTCGTCCCATCCTCTGTCATCGAATTACAGTATGCAGACGACGCTCACTCGGAGTTCGAACTCCAAACCATTGTCAGCACCTTCACCGAAGCGTACGAGAGCATAGGCCTTGCACTCAACATCCATAAGACAAAGGTCCTCTACCAACCTGCACTGCCAAACAGGACTGCCCCTCTTCCCCCCATTATCAAAATTCACGACGAGGCCTTGGACAACATGGACCACTTTCCATACCTCGGGAGCTTACTGTCAACAAGGGCAGACGTTGATGACGAAGTCCAACACCGCCTTCAGTGTGCCAGTGCAGCCTTCGATTGCCTGAGGAAGAGAGTGTTTGAAGACCAGGACCTCAAACCTGGCACTAAGCTCATGGTCTACAGAGCAGTTGTGATACCTGCCCTGCCGTATGCCTCAGAGACATGGACCATGTACCTCAAAGCACTGGAGAGGTACCATCAATGCTGCCTCCGCAAGATCCTGCAAATCCATTGGCAGGATAGGTGCACCAACGTCAGTGTTCTCGCTCAGGCCAGCATCGAATCTTTGACCACACTCGATCAGCTCTGATGGACGGGTCACATTGTCCGCATGCCCGATACGAGACTCCCAAAACAAGTGCTCTATTCAGAGCTCCGACACAGCAAGAGAGCCCCAGCTGGGCAGAGGAAACACTTAAAGGACACCCTCAAAGTCTCCTTGAAAAAGGGTAACATCCCCACCGACACCTGGGAATCCCTGGCCCAAGACCGCCCAACGTGGAGGAGAAGCATCCGGGAAGGCGCCGAACACCTCGAGTCTCTTCGCCGGGAGCAAGCGGAAGCCAAGCGCAAACAGCGGAAGGAGCGCACGTCAACCCAAGCACCCCACCCGCCCGCCCCTCCAACCACCGTCTGCCCCACCTGTGACAGAGACTGTAGGTCCCGCATTGGACTCATCAGTCACCTGAGAACTCATACTTAGTGTGGAAGCAAGTCCTCGGTTCCGAGAGACTGCCTGAGAAGACGACGAATGTATAGAATCCCAATGGACCCAACCCCATTCCCGTTGTACAGAATCCCAATGGACTCAACCCCTTCCCATTCACTCCCATTGCACAGAATCCCAATGGACTCGATCCCTTCCCATTCACTCCCATTGCACAGAATCCCAATGGACTCGATCCCTTCCCATTCACTCCCATTGCACAGAATCCCAATGGACTCGACCCCTTCCCATTCACTCCCATTGCACAGAATCCCAATGGACTCGATCCCTTCCCATTCACTCCCATTGCACAGAATCCCAATGGACTCGATCCCTTCCCATTCACTCCCATTGCACAGAATCCCAATGGACTCGATCCCTTCCCATTCACTCCCATTGCACAGAATCCCAATGGACTCGATCCCTTCCCATTCACTCCCATTGCATAGAATCCCAATGGACTCGACCCCTTCCCATTCACTCCCATTGCACAGAATCCCAATGGACTCGATCCCTCCCCATTCACCCCCATTGCACAGAATCCCAATGGACTCGACCCCTTCCCATTCACTCCCATTGCACAGAATCCCAATGGACTCGATCCCTTCCCATTCACTCCCATTGCACAGAATCCCAATGGACTCGATCCCTTCCCATTCACTCCCATTGCACAGAATCCCAATGGACTCGATCCCTTCCCATTCACTCCCATTGCACAGAATCCCAATGGACTCGATCCCTTCCCATTCACTCCCATTGCATAGAATCCCAATGGACTCGACCCCTTCCCATTCACTCCCATTGCACAGAACCCCAATGGACTCGATCCCTCCCCATTCACCCCCATTGCACAGAATCCCAATGGACTCAACCCCTTCCCATTCACTCCCATTGCACAGAATCCCAATGGACTCGACCCCTTCCCATTCACTCCCATTGCACAGAATCCCAATGGACTCGATCCCTTCCCATTCACTCCCATTGCACAGAATCCCAATGGACTCGATCCCTTCCCATTCACTCCCATTGCACAGAATCCCAATGGACTCGATCCCTTCCCATTCACTCCCATTGCACAGAATCCCAATGGACTCGATCCCTTCCCATTCACTCCCATTGCACAGAATCCCAATGGACTCGATCCCTTCCCATTCACTCCCATTGCACAGAATCCCAATGGACTCGATCCCTTCCCATTCACTCCCATTGCACAGAATCCCAATGGACTCGATCCCTTCCCATTCACTCCCATTGCACAGAATCCCAATGGACTCGATCCCTTCCCATTCACTCCCGTTGGACAAATGCAAGCTCTGTTCCTCTTGGTTCCCCAGTCTTATTCCCCTTTAAATGGTAATCTCTTCCAGCCCTACAATCCTCCAATTCTGGTTTCTTGTGCATCCCCAATTTTCTTAGCCCCTCGATTGGTGGCCGTGCATTGAGATGCCTGGGCCCTAAGCTCTGGAATTCCCTCCCTAAACCTCTCCGCCTCTCTACCTCTCGCTCTTTTAAGACGCTCCTTAAAATCTACCTTTTTGGCCAAGCGTTTGGTCACCTGCCCTAATATCGCCTGGTGTGGCTCGCTGTCACATTTTCTTTGATAACCTTCCCGTGAAGCGCCTTGGGACCTTTTAAAGGTGCTATATAAATGCACATTGTTGAAGGCGTGACATGTCTCTTTCTCTCTTCTGTGTTGTAGGTCGAGGTCTCTGTTTCCCGGTTATAAAGACCTGTGTGTTTGGGAGTGAGGTAAAGTCTGGATTGCAGGAGGAACCTGCTCCAAGTTCCCGAAGTGAGGCGACAGAATCATCCTCCACGAAACAGGTGTTAAAACTGCTGGCCTGTGCCCTCGGATTGCAGGTAATGAGCCGCACCGTTCTCCCGTCGCGCTCCCGCCACACCGCTCTCCCGTCCCAGTCCCCTGTGCCTGCTCTCTGAACGCTCTCCTCAGTCCCATTCCCCTGTGCCCTCTCTCTGAACACTCTCCTCAGTCCCATTCCACTGTGCCCGCTCTCTGAACACTCTCCTCAGTCCCATTCCACTGTGCCCTCTCTCTGAACACTCTCCTCAGTCTCATTCCACTGTGCCCGCTCTCTGAACACTCTCCTCAGTCCCATTCCCCTGTGCCTGCTCTCTGAACGCTCTCCTCAGTCCCATTCCCCTGTGCCCGCTCTCTGAACACTCTCCTCAGTCCCATTCCACTGTGCCCGCTCTCTGAACACTCTCCTCAGTCCCATTCCCCTGTGCCCGCTCTCTGAACACTCTCCTCAGTCCCATTCCACTGTGCCCGCTCTCTGAACACTCTCCTCAGTCCCATTCCCCTGTGCCCTCTCTCTGAACACTCTCCTCAGTCCCATTCCCCTGTGCCCTCTCTCTGAACGCTCTCCTCACTCCCATTCCCCTGTGCCCTCTCTCTGAACGCTCTCCTCAGTCCCATTCCCCTGTGCCCTCTCTCTGAACGCTCTCCTCAGTCCCATTCCCCTGTGCCCGCTCTCTGAACACTCTCCTCAGTCCCATTCCCCTGTGCCCGCTCTCTCAACGTTCTCCTCAGTCCCATTCCCCTGTGCCCTCTCTCTGAACGCTCTCCTCAGTCCCATTCCGCTGTGCCCGCTCTCTGAACGCTCCCCTCAGTCCCATTCCCCTGTGCCCTCTCTCTGAACGCTCTCCTCAGTCCCCTGTGCCCGCTCTCTGAACGCTCTCCTCAGTCCCATTCCCCGTGCCCTCTCTCTAAACGCTCTCCTCAGTCCCATTCCCCTGTGCCCTCTCTGAACGCTCTCCTCAGTCCCATTCCCCTGTGCCCGCTCTCTGAACGCTCTCCTCAGTCCCATTCCCCTGTGCCCTCTCTCTGAACGCCCTCCTCAGTCCCATTCCCCTGTGCCCTCTCTCTGAACGCTCTCCTCAGTCCCATTCCGCTGTGCCCTCTCTCTGAACGCTCTCCTCAGTCCCATTCCCGTGCCCACTCTGAGCGCTCCCCTCAGTCCCATTCCCCTGTGCCCTCTCT
This sequence comes from Somniosus microcephalus, assembly GCF_052327205.1. Taxonomy (NCBI): domain Eukaryota; kingdom Metazoa; phylum Chordata; class Chondrichthyes; order Squaliformes; family Somniosidae; genus Somniosus; species Somniosus microcephalus. The sequence continues at coordinate 247,408,820 of NC_140995.1, read as the reverse complement.
CTGAACACTCTCCTCGGTCCCATTCCCCTGTGCCCTCTCTGAACACTCTCCTCAGTCCCATTCCCCTGTGCCCTCTCTCTGAACGCTCTCCTCAGTCCCATTCCCCTGTGCCCTCTCTCTGAACGCTCCCCTCAGTCCCATTCCCCTGTGCCCTCTCTCTGAACGCTCTCCTCAGTCCCAATCCCCTGTGCCCGCTCTCTGAACGCTCTCCTCAGTCCCATTCCCCTGTGCCCTCTCTCTGAATGAGCTCTCCTCAGTCCCATTCCCCTGTGCCCTCACTGAACGCTCCCCTCAGTCCCATTCCCCTGTGCCCTCTCTTGGAACGCTCTCCTCAGTCCCATTCCCCTGTGCCCTCTCTCTGAACGCCCTCCTCAGTCCCATTCCCCTGTGCCCTCTCTCTGAACGCTCTCCTCAGTCCCATTCCCCTGTGCCCTCTCTCTGAACGCTCTCCTCAGTCCCATTCCCGTGCCCACTCTGAACGCTCCCCTCAGTCCCATTCCCCTGTGCCCTCTCTCTGAACACTCTCCTCGGTCCCATTCCCCTGTGCCCTCTCTGAACACTCTCCTCAGTCCCATTCCCCTGTGCCCTCTCTATGAACGCTCTCCTCAGTCCCATTCCCCTGTGCCCTCTCTCTGAACGCTCCCCTCAGTCCCATTCCCCTGTGCCCTCTCTCTGAACGCTCTCCTCAGTCCCATTCCCCTGTGCCCTCTCTCTGAATGAGCTCTCCTCAGTCCCATTCCCCTGTGCCCTCACTCTGAACGCTCTCCTCAGTCCCATTCCCCTGTGCCCTCTCTCTGAACGCTCTCCTCAGTCCCATTCCCCTGTGCCCTCTCTCTCAATGCTCTCCTCAGTCCCATTCCTCTGTGCCCTCTCTTGGAACGCTCCCCTCAGTCCCATTCCCCTGTGCCCTCTCTCTGAACGCTCTCCTCAGTCCCATTCCCCTGTGCCCTCTCTCTGAACGCTCTCCTCAGTCCCATTCCCCTGTGCCCTCTCTCTGAATGCTCTCCTCAGTCCCATTCCGCTGTGCCCTCTCTCTGAACACTCTCCTCAGTCCCATTCTCCTGTGCCCTCTCTCTGAACGCTCTCCTCAGTCCCATTCCCCTGTGCCCTCTCTCTGAACGTTCTCCTCAGTCCCATTCCCCTGTGCCCTCTCTCTGAACGTTCTCCTCAGTCCCATTCCCCTGTGCCCTCTCTCCGAACGCTCTCCTCAGTCCCATTCCCCTGTGCCCTCTCTCTGAACGCTCTCCTCAGTCCCATTCCCCTGTGCCCTCTCTCTGAACGCTCTCCTCAGTCCCATTCCCCTGTGCCCTCTCTCTGAACGGTCTCCTCAGTCCCATTCCCCTGTGCCCTCTCTCTGAACGCTCTCCTCAGTCCCATTCCCCTGTGCCCTCTCTCTGAACGCTCTCCTCAGTCCCATTCCCCTGTGCCCTTTCTCTGAACGCTCCCCTCAGTCCCATTCCCCTGTGCCCTCTCTCTGAACGCTCTCCTCAGTCCCATTCCCCTGTGCCCTCTCTCTGAACGCTCTCCTCAGTCCCATTCCCCTGTGCCCTCTCTCTGAACGGTCTCCTCAGTCCCATTCCCCTGTGCCCTCTCTCTGAACGCTCTCCTCAGTCCCATTCCCCTGTGCCCTCTCTCTGAACGCTCTCCTCAGTCCCATTCCCCTGTGCCCTTTCTCTGAACGCTCTCCTCAGTCCCATTCCCCTGTGCCCTCTTTGAACGCTCTCCTCAGTCCCATTCCCCTGTGCCCTCTCTCTGAACGCCCTCCTCAGTCCCATTCCCCTGTGCCCTCTCTCTGAACGCTCTCCTCAGTCCCATTCCGCTGTGCCCTCTCTCTGAACGCTCTCCTCAGTCCCATTCCCGTGCCCACTCTGAGCGCTCCCCTCAGTCCCATTCCCCTGTGCCCTCTCTCTGAACACTCTCCTCGGTCCCATTCCCCTGTGCCCTCTCTGAACACTCTCCTCAGTCCCATTCCCCTGTGCCCTCTCTCTGAACGCTCTCCTCAGTCCCATTCCCCTGTGCCCTCTCTCTGAACGCTCCCCTCAGTCCCATTCCCCTGTGCCCTCTCTCTGAACGCTCTCCTCAGTCCCAGTCCCCTGTGCCCGCTCTCTGAACGCTCTCCTCAGTCCCATTCCCCTGTGCCCTCTCTCTGAATGAGCTCTCCTCAGTCCCATTCCCCTGTGCCCTCACTGAACGCTCCCCTCAGTCCCATTCCCCTGTGCCCTCTCTTGGAACGCTCTCCTCAGTCCCATTCCCCTGTGCCCTCTCTCTGAACGCCCTCCTCAGTCCCATTCCCCTGTGCCCTCTCTCTGAACGCTCTCCTCAGTCCCATTCCCCTGTGCCCTCTCTCTGAACGCTCTCCTCAGTCCCATTCCCGTGCCCACTCTGAACGCTCCCCTCAGTCCCATTCCCCTGTGCCCTCTCTCTGAACACTCTCCTCGGTCCCATTCCCCTGTGCCCTCTCTGAACACTCTCCTCAGTCCCATTCCCCTGTGCCCTCTCTATGAACGCTCTCCTCAGTCCCATTCCCCTGTGCCCTCTCTCTGAACGCTCCCCTCAGTCCCATTCCCCTGTGCCCTCTCTCTGAACGCTCTCCTCAGTCCCATTCCCCTGTGCCCTCTCTCTGAATGAGCTCTCCTCAGTCCCATTCCCCTGTGCCCTCACTCTGAACGCTCTCCTCAGTCCCATTCCCCTGTGCCCTCTCTCTGAACGCTCTCCTCAGTCCCATTCCCCTGTGCCCTCTCTCTCAATGCTCTCCTCAGTCCCATTCCTCTGTGCCCTCTCTTGGAACGCTCCCCTCAGTCCCATTCCCCTGTGCCCTCTCTCTGAACGCTCTCCTCAGTCCCATTCCCCTGTGCCCTCTCTCTGAACGCTCTCCTCAGTCCCATTCCCCTGTGCCCTCTCTCTGAACGCTCTCCTCAGTCCCATTCCCCTGTGCCCTCTCTCTGAACACTCTCCTCAGTCCCATTCTCCTGTGCCCTCTCTCTGAACGCTCTCCTCAGTCCCATTCCCCTGTGCCCTCTCTCTGAACGCTCTCCTCAGTCCCATTCCCCTGTGCCCTTTCTCTGAACGCTCCCCTCAGTCCCATTCCCCTGTGCCCTCTCTCTGAACGCTCTCCTCAGTCCCATTCCCCTGTGCCCTCTCTCTGAACGCTCTCCTCAGTCCCATTCCCCTGTGCCCTCTCTCTGAACGGTCTCCTCAGTCCCATTCCCCTGTGCCCTCTCTCTGAACGCTCTCCTCAGTCCCATTCCCCTGTGCCCTCTCTCTGAACGCTCTCCTCAGTCCCATTCCCCTGTGCCCTTTCTCTGAACGCTCTCCTCAGTCCCATTCCCCTGTGCCCTCTTTGAACGCTCTCCTCAGTCCCATTCCCCTGTGCCCTTTCTCTGAACGCTCCCCTCAGTCCCATTCCCCTGTGCCCTCTCTCTGAACGCTCTCCTCAGTCCCATTCCCCTGTGCCCTCTCTCTGAACGCTCTCCTCAGTCCCATTCCCCTGTGCCCTCTCTCTGAACGCTCCCCTCAGTCCCATTCCCCTGTGCCCTCTCTCTGAACGCTCTCCTCAGTCCAATTCCCCTGTGCCCCCGCTCTGAACGCTCTCCTCAGTCCCATTCCCCTGTGCCCTCTCTCTGAACGAGTTCCCCTCAGTCCCATTTCCCTGTGCCCTCTCTCTGAACGCTCCCCTCAGTCCCATTGCCCTGTGCCCTCTCTCTGAACGCTCCCCTCAGTCCCATTCCCCTGTGCCCTCTCTCTGAACGGTCTCCTCAGTCCCATTCCCGTGCCCTCTCTCTGAACACTCTCCTCAGTCCCATTCCCCTGTGCCCTCTCTCTGAACGCCCTCCTCAGTCCCATTCCCGTGCCCTCTCTCTGAACGCTCTCCTCAGTCCCATTCCCCTGTGCCCTCTCTCTGAACGCTCTCCTCAGTCCCATTCCCCTGTGCCCTCTCTATGAACGCTCTCCTCAGTCCCATTACCCTGTGCCCTCTCTCCGAACGCTCTCCTCAGTCCCATTCCCCTGTGCCCTCTCTCTGAATGCTCTCCTCAGTCCCATTCTGCTGTGCCCTCTCTCTGAACGCTCTCCTCAGTCCCATTCCCCTGTGCCCTCTCTCTGAACGTTCTCCTCAGTCTCATTCCCCTGTGCCCTCTCTCTGAACGTTCTCCTCAGTCCCATTCCCCTGTGCCCTCTCTCCGAACGCTCTCCTCAGTCCCATTACCCTGTGCCCTCTCTCCGAATGCTCTCCTCAGTCCCATTCCCCTGTGCCCTCTCTCTGAACGCGCGTCTCAGTCCCATTCCCCTGTGCCCTCTCTCTGAACGCTCTCCTCAGTCCCATTCCCCTGTGCCCTCTCTCTGAACGCTCTCCTCAGTCCCATTACCCTGTGCCCTCTCTCCGAACGCTCTCCTCAGTCCCATTCCCCTGTGCCCTCTCTCTGAATGCTCTCCTCAGTCCCATTCTCCTATTCCCCTCTCTCTGAACGCTCTCCTCAGTCCCATTCCCCTGTGCACTCTCTGTGAACGCTCCCCTCAGTCCCATTCCCCTGTGCCCTCTCTCTGAACGCTCTCCTCAGTCCCATTCCCCTGTGCCCTCTCTCTGAACGCTCTCCTCAGTCCCATTCCCCTGTGCCCTCTCTCTGAACGCTCTCCTCAGTCCCATTCCCCTGTGCCCTCTCTCGGAACGCTCTCCTCAGTCCCATTCCCGTGTGCCCTCTCTCTGAACGCTCTCCTCAGTCCCATTCCCCTGTGCCCTCTCTCTGAACGCTCCCCTCAGTCACATTCCCCTGTGCCCTCTCTCTGAATGCTCTCCTCAGTCCCATTCCCCTGTGCCCTCTCTCTGAATGCTACCCTCAGTCCCATTCCCCTGTGCCCTCTCTCTGAACGCTCTCCTCAGTCCCATTCCCCTGTGCCCTTTCTCTGAACGCTCCCCTGAGTCCCATTCCCCTGTGCCCTCTCTCTGAACGCTCTCCTCAGTCCCATTCCCCTGTGCCCTCTCTCTGAACGCTCTCCTCAGTCCCATTCCCCTGTGCCCTCTCTCTGAACGCTCTCCTCAGTCCCATTCCTCTGTGCCCTCTCTCTGAACGCTCTCCTCAGTCCCATTCCCGTGTGCCCTCTCTCTGAACGCTCTCCTCAGTCCCATTCCCCTGTGCCCTCTCTCTGAACGCTCCCCTCAGTCCCATTCCCCTGTGCCCTCTCTCTGAACGCTCCCCTCAGTCCCATTCCCCTGTGCCCTCTCTCTGAACGCTGCCCTCAATCCCATTCCCCTGTGCCCTCTCTCTGAACGCTCTCCTCAGTCCAATTCCCCTGTGCCCCCTCTCTGAACGCTCTCCTCAGTCCCATTCCCCTGTGCCCTCTCTGAACGCTCTCCTCAGTCCCATTCCCGTGCCCTCTCTCCGAACGCTCTCCTCAGTCCCATTGCCCTGTGCCCTCTCTCCGAACGCTCTCCTCAGTCCCATTCCCCTGTGCCCTCTCTCCGAACGCTCTCCTCAGTCCCATTCCCCTGTGCCCTCTCTCCGAACGCTCTCCTCAGTCCCATTCCCCTGTGCCCTCTCTCTGAATGCTCTCCTCAGTCCCATTCTCCTGTGCCCTCTCTCTGAACGCTCTCCTCAGTCCCATTCCCCTGTGCACTCTCTGTGAACGCTCCCCTCAGTCCCATTCCCCTGTGCCCTCTCCTCAGTCCCATTCCCCTGTGCCCTCTCTCTGAACGCTCTCCTCAGTCCCATTCCCCTGTGCCCTCTCTCTGAACGCTCTCCTCAGTCCCATTCCCCTGTGCCCTCTCTCTGAACGGTCTCCTCAGTCCCATTCCCCTGTGCCCTCTCTCTGAACGCTCTCCTCAGTCCCATTCCCCTGTGCCCTCTCTCTGAACGCTCTCCTCAGTCCCATTCCCCTGTGCCCTTTCTCTGAACGCTCTCCTCAGTCCCATTCCCCTGTGCCCTCTTTGAACGCTCTCCTCAGTCCCATTCCCCTGTGCCCTCTCTCTGAACGCTCTCCTCAGTCCCATTCCCCTGTGCCCTCTCTCTGAACGCTCTCCTCAGTCCCATTCCCCTGTGCCCTCTCTCTGAACGCTCTCCTCAGTCCCATTCCTCTGTGCCCTGTCTCTGAACGCTCTCCTCAGTCCCATTCCCCTGTGCCCTCTCTCTGAACGCTCTCCTCAGTCCCATTCCCCTGTGCCCTCTCTCTGAACGCTCCCCTCAGTCCCATTCCCCTGTGCCCTCTCTCTGAACGCTCCCCTCAGTCCCATTCCCCTGTGCCCTCTCTCTGAACGCTCCCCTCAGTCCCATTCCCCTGTGCCCTCTCTCTGAACGCTCTCCTCAGTCGAATTCCCCTGTGCCCCCGCTCTGAACGCTCTCCTCAGTCCCATTCCCCTGTGCCCTCTCTCTGAACGAGTTCCCCTCAGTCCCATTTCCCTGTGCCCTCTCTCTGAACGCTCCCCTCAGTCCCATTCCCCTGTGCCCTCTCTCTGAACGCTCCCCTCAGTTCCATTCCCCTGTGCCCTCTCTCTGAACGCTCTCCTCAGTCCCATTCCCGTGCCCTCTCTCTGAACACTCTCCTCAGTCCCATTCCCCTGTGCCCTCTCTCTGAACGCCCTCCTCAGTCCCATTCCCGTGCCCTCTCTCTGAACGCTCTCCTCAGTCCCATTCCCCTGTGCCCTCTCTCTGAACGCTCTCCTCAGTCCCATTCCCCTGTGCCCTCTCTCTGAACGCTCTCCTCAGTCCCATTACCCTGTGCCCTCTCTCCGAACGCTCTTCTCAGTCCCATTCCCCTGTGCCCTCTCTCTGAACGCTCTCCTCAGTCCCATTCCCCTGTGCCCTTTCTCTGAACGCTCCCCTCAGTCCCATTCCCCTGTGCCCTCTCTCTGAACGCTCTCCTCAGTCCCATTCCCCTGTGCCCTATCTCTGAACGCTCTCCTCAGTCCCATTCCCCTGTGCCCTCTCTCTGAACGCTCTCCTCAGTCCCATTCCTCTGTGCCCTCTCTCTGAACGCTCTCCTCAGTCCCATTCCCGTGTGCCCTCTCTCTGAACGCTCTCCTCAGTCCCATTCCCCTGTGCCCTCTCTCTGAACGCTCCCCTCAGTCCCATTCCCCTGTGCCCTCTCTCTGAACGCTCCCCTCAGTCCCATTCCCCTGTGCCCTCTCTCTGAACGCTCTCCTCAGTCCAATTCCCCTGTGCCCCCTCTCTGAACGCTCTCCTCAGTCCCATTCCCCTGTGCCCTCTCTGAACGCTCTCCTCAGTCCCATTCCCGTGCCCTCTCTCTGAACGCTCTCCTCAGTCCCATTCCCCTGTGCCCTCTCTCTGAACACTCTCCTCAGTCCCATTCCCCTGTGCCCTCTCTCTGAACGCCCTCCTCAGTCCCATTCCCCTGTGCCCTCTCTCTGAACGCTCTCCTCAGTCCCATTCCCCTGTGCCCTCTCTCTGAACGCTCTCCTCAGTCCCATTACCCTGTGCCCTCTCTCCGAACGCTCTCCTCAGTCCCATTCCCCTGTGCCCTCTCTCTGAATGCTCTCCTCAGTCCCATTCTCCTGTGCCCTCTCTCTGAACGCTCTCCTCAGTCCCATTCCCCTGTGCACTCTCTGTGAACGCTCTCCTCAGTCCCATTCCCCTGTGCCCTCTCTCTGAACGCTACCCTCAGCCCCATTCCCCTGTGCCCTCTCTCTGAACGCTCTCCTCAGTCCCATTCCCCTGTGCCCTCTCTGTGAACACTCTCCTCAGTCCCATTCCCCTGTGCCCTCTCTCTGAACGCTCTCCTCAGTCCCATTCCCCTGTGCCCTCTCTCTGAACGCTCAGTCCCATTCCCCTTTGCCCTCTCTCTGAACGCTCTCCTGAGTCCCATTCCCCTGTGCCCTCTCTCTGAACGCTCTCCTCAGTCCCATTCCCCTGTGCCCTTTCTCTGAACGCTCTCCTCAGTCCCATTCCCGTGCCCTCTCTCTGAACGCTCTCCTCAGTCCCATTCCCCTGTGCCCTCTCTCTGAACGCTCTCCTCAGTCCCATTCCCCTGTGCCCTCTCTCTGAACGCTCCCCTCAGTCCCATTCCCCTGTGCCCTCTCTCTGAACGCTCCCCTCAGTCCCATTCCCCTGTGCCCTCTCTCTGAACGCTCCCCTCAGTCCCATTCCCCTGTGCCCTCTCTCTGAATGCTCTCCTCAGTCCAATTCCCCTGTGCCCTCTCTCTGAACGAGTTCCCCTCAGTCCCATTTCCCTGTGCCCTCTCTCTGAACGCTCCCTTCAGCCCCATTCCCCTGTGCCCTCTCTCTGAACGCTGCCCTCAGTCCCATTCCCCTGTGCCCTCTCTCTGAACGCTCTCCTCAGTCCCATTCCCGTGCCCTCTCTCTGAACACTCTCCTCAGTCCCATTCCCCTGTGCCCTCTCTCTGAACGCTCTCCTCAGTCCCATTCCCGTGCCCTCTCTCTGAACGCTCTCCTCAGTCCCATTCCCCTGAGCCCTCTCTCTGAACGCTCTCCTCAGTCCCATTCCCCTGTGCCCTCTCTCTGAACGCTCTCCTCAGTCCCATTCCCCTGTGCCCTCTCTCTGAACGCTCTCCTCAGTCCCATTCCCCTGTGCCCTTTCTCTGAACGCTCCCCTCAGTCCCATTCCCCTGTGCCCTCTCTCTGAACGCTCTCCTCAGTCCCATTCCCCTGTGCCCTATCTCTGAACGCTCTCCTCAGTCCCATTCCCCTGTGCCCTCTCTCTGAACGCTCTCCTCAGTCCCATTCCTCTGTGCCCTCTCTCTGAACGCTCTCCTCAGTCCCATTCCCGTGTGCCCTCTCTCTGAACGCTCTCCTCAGTCCCATTCCCCTGTGCCCTTTCTCTGAACGCTCCCCTCAGTCCCATTCCCCTGTGCCCTCTCTCTGAACGCTCTCCTCAGTCCCATTCCCCTGTGCCCTCTCTCTGAACGCTCTCCTCAGTCCCATTCCCCTGTGCCCTCTCTCTGAACGGTCTCCTCAGTCCCATTCCCCTGTGCCCTCTCTCTGAACGCTCTCCTCAGTCCCATTCCCCTGTGCCCTCTCTCTGAACGCTCTCCTCAGTCCCATTCCCCTGTGCCCTTTCTCTGAACGCTCTCCTCAGTCCCATTCCCCTGTGCCCTCTTTGAACGCTCTCCTCAGTCCCATTCCCCTGTGCCCTCTCTCTGAACGCTCTCCTCAGTCCCATTCCCCTGTGCCCTTTCTCTGAACGCTCCCCTCAGTCCCATTCCCCTGTGCCCTCTCTCTGAACGCTCTCCTCAGTCCCATTCCCCTGTGCCCTCTCTCTGAACGCTCTCCTCAGTCCCATTCCCCTGTGCCCTCTCTCTGAACGCTCCCCTCAGTCCCATTCCCCTGTGCCCTCTCTCTGAACGCTCTCCTCAGTCCAATTCCCCTGTGCCCCCGCTCTGAACGCTCTCCTCAGTCCCATTCCCCTGTGCCCTCTCTCTGAACGAGTTCCCCTCAGTCCCATTTCCCTGTGCCCTCTCTCTGAACGCTCCCCTCAGTCCCATTGCCCTGTGCCCTCTCTCTGAACGCTCCCCTCAGTCCCATTCCCCTGTGCCCTCTCTCTGAACGGTCTCCTCAGTCCCATTCCCGTGCCCTCTCTCTGAACACTCTCCTCAGTCCCATTCCCCTGTGCCCTCTCTCTGAACGCCCTCCTCAGTCCCATTCCCGTGCCCTCTCTCTGTACGCTCTCCTCAGTCCCATTCCCCTGTGCCCTCTCTCTGAACGCTCTCCTCAGTCCCATTCCCCTGTGCCCTCTCTCTGAACGCTCTCCTCAGTCCCATTACCCTGTGCCCTCTCTCCGAACGCTCTCCTCAGTCCCATTCCCCTGTGCCCTCTCTCTGAATGCTCTCCTCAGTCCCATTCTGCTGTGCCCTCTCTCTGAACGCTCTCCTCAGTCCCATTCCCCTGTGCCCTCTCTCTGAACGTTCTCCTCAGTCCCATTCCCCTGTGCCCTCTCTCTGAACGTTCTCCTCAGTCCCATTCCCCTGTGCCCTCTCTCCGAACGCTCTCCTCAGTCCCATTACCCTGTGCCCTCTCTCCGAATGCTCTCCTCAGTCCCATTCCCCTGTGCCCTCTCTCTGAACGCGCGTCTCAGTCCCATTCCCCTGTGCCCTCTCTCTGAACGCTCTCCTCAGTCCCATTCCCCTGTGCCCTCTCTCTGAACGCTCTCCTCAGTCCCATTACCCTGTGCCCTCTCTCCGAACGCTCTCCTCAGTCCCATTCCCTTGTGCCCTCTCTCTGAATGCTCTCCTCAGTCCCATTCTCCTATTCCCCTCTCTCTGAACGCTCTCCTCAGTCCCATTCCCCTGTGCACTCTCTGTGAACGCTCCCCTCAGTCCCATTCCCCTGTGCCCTCTCTCTGAACGCTCTCCTCAGTCCCATTCCCCTGTGCCCTCTCTCTGAACGCTCTCCTCAGTCCCATTCCCCTGTGCCCTCTCTCTGAACGCTCTCCTCAGTCCCATTCCCCTGTGCCCTCTCTCGGAACGCTCTCCTCAGTCCCATTCCCGTGTGCCCTCTCTCTGAACGCTCTCCTCAGTCCCATTCCCCTGTGCCCTCTCTCTGAACGCTCCCCTCAGTCACATTCCCCTGTGCCCTCTCTCTGAATGCTCTCCTCAGTCCCATTCCCCTGTGCCCTCTCTCTGAATGCTACCCTCAGTCCCATTCCCCTGTGCCCTCTCTCTGAACGCTCTCCTCAGTCCCATTCCCCTGTGCACTTTCTCTGAACGCTCCCCTGAGTCCCATTCCCCTGTGCCCTCTCTCTGAACGCTCTCCTCAGTCCCATTCCCCTGTGCCCTCTCTCTGAACGCTCTCCTCAGTCCCATTCCCCTGTGCCCTCTCTCTGAACGCTCTCCTCAGTCCCATTCCTCTGTGCCCTCTCTCTGAACGCTCTCCTCAGTCCCATTCCCGTGTGCCCTCTCTCTGAACGCTCTCCTCAGTCCCATTCCCCTGTGCCCTCTCTCTGAACGCTCCCCTCAGTCCCATTCCCCTGTGCCCTCTCTCTGAACGCTCCCCTCAGTCCCATTCCCCTGTGCCCTCTCTCTGAACGCTGCCCTCAGTCCCATTCCCCTGTGCCCTCTCTCTGAACGCTCTCCTCAGTCCAATTCCCCTGTGCCCCCTCTCTGAACGCTCTCCTCAGTCCCATTCCCCTGTGCCCTCTCTGAACGCTCTCCTCAGTCCCATTCCCGTGCCCTCTCTCCGAACGCTCTCCTCAGTCCCATTGCCCTGTGCCCTCTCTCCGAACGCTCTCCTCAGTCCCATTCCCCTGTGCCCTCTCTCCGAACGCTCTCCTCAGTCCCATTCCCCTGTGCCCTCTCTCCGAACGCTCTCCTCAGTCCCATTCCCCTGTGCCCTCTCTCTGAATGCTCTCCTCAGTCCCATTCTCCTGTGCCCTCTCTCTGAACGCTCTCCTCAGTCCCATTCCCCTGTGCACTCTCTGTGAACGCTCCCCTCAGTCCCATTCCCCTGTGCCCTCTCCTCAGTCCCATTCCCCTGTGCCCTCTCTCTGAACGCTCTCCTCAGTCCCATTCCCCTGTGCCCTCTCTCTGAACGCTCTCCTCAGTCCCATTCCCCTGTGCCCTCTCTCTGAACGGTCTCCTCAGTCCCATTCCCCTGTGCCCTCTCTCTGAACGCTCTCCTCAGTCCCATTCCCCTGTGCCCTCTCTCTGAACGCTCTCCTCAGTCCCATTCCCCTGTGCCCTTTCTCTGAACGCTCTCCTCAGTCCCATTCCCCTGTGCCCTCTTTGAACGCTCTCCTCAGTCCCATTCCCCTGTGCCCTCTCTCTGAACGCTCTCCTCAGTCCCATTCCCCTGTGCCCTTTCTCTGAACGCTCCCCTCAGTCCCATTCCCCTGTGCCCTCTCTCTGAACGCTCTCCTCAGTCCCATTCCCCTGTGCCCTCTCTCTGAACGCTCTCCTCAGTCCCATTCCCCTGTGCCCTCTCTCTGAACGCTCTCCTCAGTCCCATTCCTCTGTGCCCTGTCTCTGAACGCTCTCCTCAGTCCCATTCCCCTGTGCCCTCTCTCTGAACGCTCTCCTCAGTCCCATTCCCCTGTGCCCTCTCTCTGAACGCTCCCCTCAGTCCCATTCCCCTGTGCCCTCTCTCTGAACGCTCCCCTCAGTCCCATTCCCCTGTGCCCTCTCTCTGAACGCTCCCCTCAGTCCCATTCCCCTGTGCCCTCTCTCTGAACGCTCTCCTCAGTCGAATTCCCCTGTGCCCCCGCTCTGAACGCTCTCCTCAGTCCCATTCCCCTGTGCCCTCTCTCTGAACGAGTTCCCCTCAGTCCCATTTCCCTGTGCCCTCTCTCTGAACGCTCCCCTCAGTCCCATTCCCCTGTGCCCTCTCTCTGAACGCTCCCCTCAGTTCCATTCCCCTGTGCCCTCTCTCTGAACGCTCTCCTCAGTCCCATTCCCGTGCCCTCTCTCTGAACACTCTCCTCAGTCCCATTCCCCTGTGCCCTCTCTCTGAACGCCCTCCTCAGTCCCATTCCCGTGCCCTCTCTCTGAACGCTCTCCTCAGTCCCATTCCCCTGTGCCCTCTCTCTGAACGCTCTCCTCAGTCCCATTCCCCTGTGCCCTCTCTCCGAACGCTCTTCTCAGTCCCATTCCCCTGTGCCCTCTCTCTGAACGCTCTCCTCAGTCCCATTCCCCTGTGCCCTTTCTCTGAACGCTCCCCTCAGTCCCATTCCCCTGTGCCCTCTCTCTGAACGCTCTCCTCAGTCCCATTCCCCTGTGCCCTATCTCTGAACGCTCTCCTCAGTCCCATTCCCCTGTGCCCTCTCTCTGAACGCTCTCCTCAGTCCCATTCCTCTGTGCCCTCTCTCTGAACGCTCTCCTCAGTCCCATTCCCGTGTGCCCTCTCTCTGAACGCTCTCCTCAGTCCCATTCCCCTGTGCCCTCTCTCTGAACGCTCCCCTCAGTCCCATTCCCCTGTGCCCTCTCTCTGAACGCTCCCCTCAGTCCCATTCCCCTGTGCCCTCTCTCTGAACGCTGCCCTCAGTCCCATTCCCCTGTGCCCTCTCTCTGAACGCTCTCCTCAGTCCAATTCCCCTGTGCCCCCTCTCTGAACGCTCTCCTCAGTCCCATTCCCCTGTGCCCTCTCTGAACGCTCTCCTCAGTCCCATTCCCGTGCCCTCTCTCTGAACGCTCTCCTCAGTCCCATTCCCCTGTGCCCTCTCTCTGAACACTCTCCTCAGTCCCATTCCCCTGTGCCCTCTCTCTGAACGCCCTCCTCAGTCCCATTCCCCTGTGCCCTCTCTCTGAACGCTCTCCTCAGTCCCATTCCCCTGTGCCCTCTCTCTGAACGCTCTCCTCAGTCCCATTCCCCTGTGCACTCTCTGTGAACGCTCTCCTCAGTCCCATTCCCCTGTGCCCTCTCTCTGAACGCTACCCTCAGCCCCATTCCCCTGTGCCCTCTCTCTGAACGCTCTCCTCAGTCCCATTCCCCTGTGCCCTCTCTGTGAACACTCTCCTCAGTCCCATTCCCCTGTGCCCTCTCTCTGAACGCTCTCCTCAGTCCCATTCCCCAGTGCCCTCTCTCTGAACGCTCAGTCCCATTCCCCTTTGCCCTCTCTCTGAACGCTCTCCTGAGTCCCATTCCCCTGTGCCCTCTCTCTGAACGCTCTCCTCAGTCCCATTCCCCTGTGCCCTTTCTCTGAACGCTCTCCTCAGTCCCATTCCCGTGCCCTCTCTCTGAACGCTCTCCTCAGTCCCATTCCCCTGTGCCCTCTCTCTGAACGCTCTCCTCAGTCCCATTCCCCTGTGCCCTCTCTCTGAACGCTCCCCTCAGTCCCATTCCCCTGTGCCCTCTCTCTGAACGCTCCCCTCAGTCCCATTCCCCTGTGCCCTCTCTCTGAACGCTCCCCTCAGTCCCATTCCCCTGTGCCCTCTCTCTGAATGCTCTCCTCAGTCCAATTCCCCTGTGCCCTCTCTCTGAACGAGTTCCCCTCAGTCCCATTTCCCTGTGCCCTCTCTCTGAACGCTCCCTTCAGCCCCATTCCCCTGTGCCCTCTCTCTGAACGCTGCCCTCAGTCCCATTCCCCTGTGCCCTCTCTCTGAACGCTCTCCTCAGTCCCATTCCCCTGTGCCCTCTCTCTGAACGCTCTCCTCAGTCCCATTCCCGTGCCCTCTCTCTGAACGCTCTCCTCAGTCCCATTCCCCTGAGCCCTCTCTCTGAACGCTCTCCTCAGTCCCATTCCCCTGTGCCCTCTCTCTGAACGCTCTCCTCAGTCCCATTCCCCTGTGCCCTCTCTCTGAACGCTCTCCTCAGTCCCATTCCCCTGTGCCCTTTCTCTGAACGCTCCCCTCAGTCCCATTCCCCTGTGCCCTCTCTCTGAACGCTCTCCTCAGTCCCATTCCCCTGTGCCCTATCTCTGAACGCTCTCCTCAGTCCCATTCCCCTGTGCCCTCTCTCTGAACGCTCTCCTCAGTCCCATTCCTCTGTGCCCTCTCTCTGAACGCTCTCCTCAGTCCCATTCCCGTGTGCCCTCTCTCTGAACGCTCTCCTCAGTCCCATTCCCCTGTGCCCTCTCTCTGAACGCTGCCCTCAGTCCCATTCCCCTGTGCCCTCTCTCTGAACGCTCTCCTCAGTCCCATTCCCGTGCCCTCTCTCTGAACACTCTCCTCAGTCCCATTCCCCTGTGCCCTCTCTCTGAACGCTCTCCTCAGTCCCATTCCCGTGCCCTCTCTCTGAACGCTCTCCTCAGTCCCATTCCCCTGAGCCCTCTCTCTGAACGCTCTCCTCAGTCCCATTCCCCTGTGCCCTCTCTCTGAACGCTCTCCTCAGTCCCATTCCCCTGTGCCCTCTCTCTGAACGCTCTCCTCAGTCCCATTCCCCTGTGCCCTTTCTCTGAACGCTCCCCTCAGTCCCATTCCCCTGTGCCCTCTCTCTGAACGCTCTCCTCAGTCCCATTCCCCTGTGCCCTATCTCTGAACGCTCTCCTCAGTCCCATTCCCCTGTGCCCTCTCTCTGAACGCTCTCCTCAGTCCCATTCCTCTGTGCCCTCTCTCTGAACGCTCTCCTCAGTCCCATTCCCGTGTGCCCTCTCTCTGAACGCTCTCCTCAGTCCCATTCCCCTGTGCCCTCTCTCTGAACGCTCCCCTCAGTCCCATTCCCCTGTGCCCTCTCTCTGAACGCTCCCCTCAGTCCCATTCCCCTGTGCCCTCTCTCTGAACGCTGCCCTCAGTCCCATTCCCCTGTGCCCTCTCTCTGAACGCTCTCCTCAGTCCAATTCCCCTGTGCCCCCTCTCTGAACGCTCTCCTCAGTCCCATTCCCCTGTGCCCTCTCTGAACGCTCTCCTCAGTCCCATTCCCGTGCCCTCTCTCTGAACGCTCTCCTCAGTCCCATTCCCCTGTGCCCTCTCTCTGAACACTCTCCTCAGTCCCATTCCCCTGTGCCCTCTCTCTGAACGCCCTCCTCAGTCCCATTCCCCTGTGCCCTCTCTCTGAACGCTCTCCTCAGTCCCATTCCCCTGTGCCCTCTCTCTGAACGCTCTCCTCAGTCCCATTACCCTGTGCCCTCTCTCCGAACGCTCTCCTCAGTCCCATTCCCCTGTGCCCTCTCTCTGAATGCTCTCCTCAGTCCCATTCTCCTGTGCCCTCTCTCTGAACGCTCTCCTCAGTCCCATTCCCCTGTGCACTCTCTGTGAACGCTCTCCTCAGTCCCATTCCCCTGTGCCCTCTCTCTGAACGCTACCCTCAGCCCCATTCCCCTGTGCCCTCTCTCTGAACGCTCTCCTCAGTCCCATTCCCCTGTGCCCTCTCTGTGAACACTCTCCTCAGTCCCATTCCCCTGTGCCCTCTCTCTGAACGCTCTCCTCAGTCCCATTCCCCTGTGCCCTCTCTCTGAACGCTCAGTCCCATTCCCCTTTGCCCTCTCTCTGAACGCTCTCCTGAGTCCCATTCCCCTGTGCCCTCTCTCTGAACGCTCTCCTCAGTCCCATTCCCCTGTGCCCTTTCTCTGAACGCTCTCCTCAGTCCCATTCCCGTGCCCTCTCTCTGAACGCTCTCCTCAGTCCCATTCCCCTGTGCCCTCTCTCTGAACGCTCTCCTCAGTCCCATTCCCCTGTGCCCTCTCTCTGAACGCTCCCCTCAGTCCCATTCCCCTGTGCCCTCTCTCTGAACGCTCCCCTCAGTCCCATTCCCCTGTGCCCTCTCTCTGAACGCTCCCCTCAGTCCCATTCCCCTGTGCCCTCTCTCTGAATGCTCTCCTCAGTCCAATTCCCCTGTGCCCTCTCTCTGAACGAGTTCCCCTCAGTCCCATTTCCCTGTGCCCTCTCTCTGAACGCTCCCTTCAGCCCCATTCCCCTGTGCCCTCTCTCTGAACGCTGCCCTCAGTCCCATTCCCCTGTGCCCTCTCTCTGAACGCTCTCCTCAGTCCCATTCCCGTGCCCTCTCTCTGAACACTCTCCTCAGTCCCATTCCCCTGTGCCCTCTCTCTGAACGCTCTCCTCAGTCCCATTCCCGTGCCCTCTCTCTGAACGCTCTCCTCAGTCCCATTCCCCTGAGCCCTCTCTCTGAACGCTCTCCTCAGTCCCATTCCCCTGTGCCCTCTCTCTGAACGCTCTCCTCAGTCCCATTCCCCTGTGCCCTCTCTGAACGCTCTCCTCAGTCCCATTCCCCTGTGCCCTCTCTCTGAATGCTCTCCTCAGTCCTATTCCCTTGTGCCCTCTCTCTGAACGCTCTCCTCAGTCCCATTCCCCTGTGCCCTCTCTCTGAACGCTCTCCTCAGTCCCATTCCCCTGTGCCCTCTCTCTGAACGCTCTCCTCAGTCCTATTACCTTGTGCCCTCTCTCTGAACGCTCTCCTCAGTCCCATTCTCCTGCGCCCTCTCTCTGAACGCTCTCCTCAGTCCCATTCCCCTGTGCCCTCTCTCTGAACGCTCTCCTCAGTCCCATTCCCTTGTGCCCTCTCTCTGAACGCTCCCCTCAGTCCCATTCCCATGTGCCATCTCTCTGAACGCTCCCCTCAGTCCCATTCCCCTGTGCCCTCTCTCTGAACACTCTCCTCAGTCCCATTCCCCTGTGCCCTCTCTCTGAACGCTCTCCTCAGTCCCATTCCCGTGCCCTCTCTCTGAACGCTCTCCTCAGTCCCATTCCCCTGTGCCCTCTCTCTGAACGCTCTCCTCAGTCCCATTACCCTGTGCCCTCTCTCCGAACGCTCTCCTCAGTCCCATTCCCCTGTGCCCTCTCTCTGAACGCTGCCCTCAGTCCCATTCCCCTGTGCCCTCTCTCTGAACGCTCTCCTCAGTCCAATTCCCCTGTGCCCCCTCTCTGAACGCTCTCCTCAGTCCCATTCCCCTGTGCCCTCTCTGAACGCTCTCCTCAGTCCCATTCCCGTGCCCTCTCTCCGAACGCTCTCCTCAGTCCCATTGCCCTGTGCCCTCTCTCCGAACGCTCTCCTCAGTCCCATTCCCCTGTGCCCTCTCTCCGAACGCTCTCCTCAGTCCCATTCCCCTGTGCCCTCTCTCCGAACGCTCTCCTCAGTCCCATTCCCCTGTGCCCTCTCTCTGAATGCTCTCCTCAGTCCCATTCTCCTGTGCCCTCTCTCTGAACGCTCTCCTCAGTCCCATTCCCCTGTGCACTCTCTGTGAACGCTCCCCTCAGTCCCATTCCCCTGTGCCCTCTCCTCAGTCCCATTCCCCTGTGCCCTCTCTCTGAACGCTCTCCTCAGTCCCATTCCCCTGTGCCCTCTCTCTGAACGCTCTCCTCAGTCCCATTCCCCTGTGCCCTCTCTCTGAACGGTCTCCTCAGTCCCATTCCCCTGTGCCCTCTCTCTGAACGCTCTCCTCAGTCCCATTCCCCTGTGCCCTCTCTCTGAACGCTCTCCTCAGTCCCATTCCCCTGTGCCCTTTCTCTGAACGCTCTCCTCAGTCCCATTCCCCTGTGCCCTCTTTGAACGCTCTCCTCAGTCCCATTCCCCTGTGCCCTCTCTCTGAACGCTCTCCTCAGTCCCATTCCCCTGTGCCCTTTCTCTGAACGCTCCCCTCAGTCCCATTCCCCTGTGCCCTCTCTCTGAACGCTCTCCTCAGTCCCATTCCCCTGTGCCCTCTCTCTGAACGCTCTCCTCAGTCCCATTCCCCTGTGCCCTCTCTCTGAACGCTCTCCTCAGTCCCATTCCTCTGTGCCCTGTCTCTGAACGCTCTCCTCAGTCCCATTCCCCTGTGCCCTCTCTCTGAACGCTCTCCTCAGTCCCATTCCCCTGTGCCCTCTCTCTGAACGCTCCCCTCAGTCCCATTCCCCTGTGCCCTCTCTCTGAACGCTCCCCTCAGTCCCATTCCCCTGTGCCCTCTCTCTGAACGCTCCCCTCAGTCCCATTCCCCTGTGCCCTCTCTCTGAACGCTCTCCTCAGTCGAATTCCCCTGTGCCCCCGCTCTGAACGCTCTCCTCAGTCCCATTCCCCTGTGCCCTCTCTCTGAACGAGTTCCCCTCAGTCCCATTTCCCTGTGCCCTCTCTCTGAACGCTCCCCTCAGTCCCATTCCCCTGTGCCCTCTCTCTGAACGCTCCCCTCAGTTCCATTCCCCTGTGCCCTCTCTCTGAACGCTCTCCTCAGTCCCATTCCCGTGCCCTCTCTCTGAACACTCTCCTCAGTCCCATTCCCCTGTGCCCTCTCTCTGAACGCCCTCCTCAGTCCCATTCCCGTGCCCTCTCTCTGAACGCTCTCCTCAGTCCCATTCCCCTGTGCCCTCTCTCTGAACGCTCTCCTCAGTCCCATTCCCCTGTGCCCTCTCTCCGAACGCTCTTCTCAGTCCCATTCCCCTGTGCCCTCTCTCTGAACGCTCTCCTCAGTCCCATTCCCCTGTGCCCTTTCTCTGAACGCTCCCCTCAGTCCCATTCCCCTGTGCCCTCTCTCTGAACGCTCTCCTCAGTCCCATTCCCCTGTGCCCTATCTCTGAACGCTCTCCTCAGTCCCATTCCCCTGTGCCCTCTCTCTGAACGCTCTCCTCAGTCCCATTCCTCTGTGCCCTCTCTCTGAACGCTCTCCTCAGTCCCATTCCCGTGTGCCCTCTCTCTGAACGCTCTCCTCAGTCCCATTCCCCTGTGCCCTCTCTCTGAACGCTCCCCTCAGTCCCATTCCCCTGTGCCCTCTCTCTGAACGCTCCCCTCAGTCCCATTCCCCTGTGCCCTCTCTCTGAACGCTGCCCTCAGTCCCATTCCCCTGTGCCCTCTCTCTGAACGCTCTCCTCAGTCCAATTCCCCTGTGCCCCCTCTCTGAACGCTCTCCTCAGTCCCATTCCCCTGTGCCCTCTCTGAACGCTCTCCTCAGTCCCATTCCCGTGCCCTCTCTCTGAACGCTCTCCTCAGTCCCATTCCCCTGTGCCCTCTCTCTGAACACTCTCCTCAGTCCCATTCCCCTGTGCCCTCTCTCTGAACGCCCTCCTCAGTCCCATTCCCCTGTGCCCTCTCTCTGAACGCTCTCCTCAGTCCCATTCCCCTGTGCCCTCTCTCTGAACGCTCTCCTCAGTCCCATTCCCCTGTGCACTCTCTGTGAACGCTCTCCTCAGTCCCATTCCCCTGTGCCCTCTCTCTGAACGCTACCCTCAGCCCCATTCCCCTGTGCCCTCTCTCTGAACGCTCTCCTCAGTCCCATTCCCCTGTGCCCTCTCTGTGAACACTCTCCTCAGTCCCATTCCCCTGTGCCCTCTCTCTGAACGCTCTCCTCAGTCCCATTCCCCAGTGCCCTCTCTCTGAACGCTCAGTCCCATTCCCCTTTGCCCTCTCTCTGAACGCTCTCCTGAGTCCCATTCCCCTGTGCCCTCTCTCTGAACGCTCTCCTCAGTCCCATTCCCCTGTGCCCTTTCTCTGAACGCTCTCCTCAGTCCCATTCCCGTGCCCTCTCTCTGAACGCTCTCCTCAGTCCCATTCCCCTGTGCCCTCTCTCTGAACGCTCTCCTCAGTCCCATTCCCCTGTGCCCTCTCTCTGAACGCTCCCCTCAGTCCCATTCCCCTGTGCCCTCTCTCTGAACGCTCCCCTCAGTCCCATTCCCCTGTGCCCTCTCTCTGAACGCTCCCCTCAGTCCCATTCCCCTGTGCCCTCTCTCTGAATGCTCTCCTCAGTCCAATTCCCCTGTGCCCTCTCTCTGAACGAGTTCCCCTCAGTCCCATTTCCCTGTGCCCTCTCTCTGAACGCTCCCTTCAGCCCCATTCCCCTGTGCCCTCTCTCTGAACGCTGCCCTCAGTCCCATTCCCCTGTGCCCTCTCTCTGAACGCTCTCCTCAGTCCCATTCCCCTGTGCCCTCTCTCTGAACGCTCTCCTCAGTCCCATTCCCGTGCCCTCTCTCTGAACGCTCTCCTCAGTCCCATTCCCCTGAGCCCTCTCTCTGAACGCTCTCCTCAGTCCCATTCCCCTGTGCCCTCTCTCTGAACGCTCTCCTCAGTCCCATTCCCCTGTGCCCTCTCTCTGAACGCTCTCCTCAGTCCCATTCCCCTGTGCCCTTTCTCTGAACGCTCCCCTCAGTCCCATTCCCCTGTGCCCTCTCTCTGAACGCTCTCCTCAGTCCCATTCCCCTGTGCCCTATCTCTGAACGCTCTCCTCAGTCCCATTCCCCTGTGCCCTCTCTCTGAACGCTCTCCTCAGTCCCATTCCTCTGTGCCCTCTCTCTGAACGCTCTCCTCAGTCCCATTCCCGTGTGCCCTCTCTCTGAACGCTCTCCTCAGTCCCATTCCCCTGTGCCCTCTCTCTGAACGCTGCCCTCAGTCCCATTCCCCTGTGCCCTCTCTCTGAACGCTCTCCTCAGTCCCATTCCCGTGCCCTCTCTCTGAACACTCTCCTCAGTCCCATTCCCCTGTGCCCTCTCTCTGAACGCTCTCCTCAGTCCCATTCCCGTGCCCTCTCTCTGAACGCTCTCCTCAGTCCCATTCCCCTGAGCCCTCTCTCTGAACGCTCTCCTCAGTCCCATTCCCCTGTGCCCTCTCTCTGAACGCTCTCCTCAGTCCCATTCCCCTGTGCCCTCTCTCTGAACGCTCTCCTCAGTCCCATTCCCCTGTGCCCTTTCTCTGAACGCTCCCCTCAGTCCCATTCCCCTGTGCCCTCTCTCTGAACGCTCTCCTCAGTCCCATTCCCCTGTGCCCTATCTCTGAACGCTCTCCTCAGTCCCATTCCCCTGTGCCCTCTCTCTGAACGCTCTCCTCAGTCCCATTCCTCTGTGCCCTCTCTCTGAACGCTCTCCTCAGTCCCATTCCCGTGTGCCCTCTCTCTGAACGCTCTCCTCAGTCCCATTCCCCTGTGCCCTCTCTCTGAACGCTCCCCTCAGTCCCATTCCCCTGTGCCCTCTCTCTGAACGCTCCCCTCAGTCCCATTCCCCTGTGCCCTCTCTCTGAACGCTGCCCTCAGTCCCATTCCCCTGTGCCCTCTCTCTGAACGCTCTCCTCAGTCCAATTCCCCTGTGCCCCCTCTCTGAACGCTCTCCTCAGTCCCATTCCCCTGTGCCCTCTCTGAACGCTCTCCTCAGTCCCATTCCCGTGCCCTCTCTCTGAACGCTCTCCTCAGTCCCATTCCCCTGTGCCCTCTCTCTGAACACTCTCCTCAGTCCCATTCCCCTGTGCCCTCTCTCTGAACGCCCTCCTCAGTCCCATTCCCCTGTGCCCTCTCTCTGAACGCTCTCCTCAGTCCCATTCCCCTGTGCCCTCTCTCTGAACGCTCTCCTCAGTCCCATTACCCTGTGCCCTCTCTCCGAACGCTCTCCTCAGTCCCATTCCCCTGTGCCCTCTCTCTGAATGCTCTCCTCAGTCCCATTCTCCTGTGCCCTCTCTCTGAACGCTCTCCTCAGTCCCATTCCCCTGTGCACTCTCTGTGAACGCTCTCCTCAGTCCCATTCCCCTGTGCCCTCTCTCTGAACGCTACCCTCAGCCCCATTCCCCTGTGCCCTCTCTCTGAACGCTCTCCTCAGTCCCATTCCCCTGTGCCCTCTCTGTGAACACTCTCCTCAGTCCCATTCCCCTGTGCCCTCTCTCTGAACGCTCTCCTCAGTCCCATTCCCCTGTGCCCTCTCTCTGAACGCTCAGTCCCATTCCCCTTTGCCCTCTCTCTGAACGCTCTCCTGAGTCCCATTCCCCTGTGCCCTCTCTCTGAACGCTCTCCTCAGTCCCATTCCCCTGTGCCCTTTCTCTGAACGCTCTCCTCAGTCCCATTCCCGTGCCCTCTCTCTGAACGCTCTCCTCAGTCCCATTCCCCTGTGCCCTCTCTCTGAACGCTCTCCTCAGTCCCATTCCCCTGTGCCCTCTCTCTGAACGCTCCCCTCAGTCCCATTCCCCTGTGCCCTCTCTCTGAACGCTCCCCTCAGTCCCATTCCCCTGTGCCCTCTCTCTGAACGCTCCCCTCAGTCCCATTCCCCTGTGCCCTCTCTCTGAATGCTCTCCTCAGTCCAATTCCCCTGTGCCCTCTCTCTGAACGAGTTCCCCTCAGTCCCATTTCCCTGTGCCCTCTCTCTGAACGCTCCCTTCAGCCCCATTCCCCTGTGCCCTCTCTCTGAACGCTGCCCTCAGTCCCATTCCCCTGTGCCCTCTCTCTGAACGCTCTCCTCAGTCCCATTCCCGTGCCCTCTCTCTGAACACTCTCCTCAGTCCCATTCCCCTGTGCCCTCTCTCTGAACGCTCTCCTCAGTCCCATTCCCGTGCCCTCTCTCTGAACGCTCTCCTCAGTCCCATTCCCCTGAGCCCTCTCTCTGAACGCTCTCCTCAGTCCCATTCCCCTGTGCCCTCTCTCTGAACGCTCTCCTCAGTCCCATTCCCCTGTGCCCTCTCTGAACGCTCTCCTCAGTCCCATTCCCCTGTGCCCTCTCTCTGAATGCTCTCCTCAGTCCTATTCCCTTGTGCCCTCTCTCTGAACGCTCTCCTCAGTCCCATTCCCCTGTGCCCTCTCTCTGAACGCTCTCCTCAGTCCCATTCCCCTGTGCCCTCTCTCTGAACGCTCTCCTCAGTCCTATTACCTTGTGCCCTCTCTCTGAACGCTCTCCTCAGTCCCATTCTCCTGCGCCCTCTCTCTGAACGCTCTCCTCAGTCCCATTCCCCTGTGCCCTCTCTCTGAACGCTCTCCTCAGTCCCATTCCCTTGTGCCCTCTCTCTGAACGCTCCCCTCAGTCCCATTCCCATGTGCCATCTCTCTGAACGCTCCCCTCAGTCCCATTCCCCTGTGCCCTCTCTCTGAACACTCTCCTCAGTCCCATTCCCCTGTGCCCTCTCTCTGAACGCTCTCCTCAGTCCCATTCCCGTGCCCTCTCTCTGAACGCTCTCCTCAGTCCCATTCCCCTGTGCCCTCTCTCTGAACGCTCTCCTCAGTCCCATTACCCTGTGCCCTCTCTCCGAACGCTCTCCTCAGTCCCATTCCCCTGTGCCCTCTCTCTGAATGCTCTCCTCAGTCCCATTCTCCTGTGCCCTCTCTCTGAACGCTCTCCTCAGTCCCATTCCCCTGTGCACTCTCTGTGAACGCTCCCCTCAGTCCCATTCCCCTGTGCCCTCTCTCTGAACGCTCTCCTCAGTCCCATTCCCCTGTGCCCTCTCTCTGAACGCTCTCCTCAGTCCCATTCCCCTGTGCCCTCTCTCTGAACGCTCTCCTCAGTCCCATTCCCCTGTGCCCTCTCTCGGAACGCTCTCCTCAGTCCCATTCCCCTGTGCCCTCTCTCTGAACGCTCTCCTCAGTCCCATTCCCCTGTGCCCTCTCTCTGAACGCTCTCCTCGGTCCCATTCCCCTGTGCCCTCTCTCTGAACGCTTTCCTCAGTCCCATTCCCCTGTGCCCTCTCTCTGAACGCTACCCTCAGTCCCATTCCCCTGTGCCCTCTCTCTGAACGCTCTCCTCAGTCCCATTCCCCTGTGCCCTCTCTCTGAACACTCTCCTCAGTCCCATTCCCCTGTGCCCTCTCTCTGAACGCTCTCCTCAGTCCCATTCCCCTGTGCCCTCTCTCTGAACGCTCAGTCCCATTCCCCTGTGCCCTCTCTCTGAACGCTCTCCTCAGTCCCATTCCCCTGTGCCCTTTCTCTGAACGCTCTCCTCAGTCCCATTCCCCTGTGCCCTCTCTCTGAACGCTCAGTCCCATTCCCCTGTGCCCTCTCTCTGAACGCTCTCCTCAGTCCCATTCCCCTGTGCCCTTTCTCTGAACGCTCCCCTCAGTCCCATTCCCCTGTGCCCTCTCTCTGAACGCTCTCCTCAGTCCCATTCCCGTGCCCTCTCTCTGAAGGCTCTCCTCAGTCCCATTCCCCTGTGCCCTCTCTCTGAACGCTCTCCTCAGTCCAATTCCCCTGTGCCCTCTCTCTGAACGCTCTCCTCAGTCCCATTCCCCTGTGCCCTCTCTCTGAACGCTCTCCTCAGTCCCATTCCTCTGTGCCCTCTCTCTGAACGCTCTCCTCAGTCCCATTCCCCTGTGCCCTCTCTCTGAACGCTCTCCTCAGTCCCATTCCCCTGTGCCCTCTCTCTGAACGCTCCCCTCAGTCCCATTCCCCTGTGCCCTCTCTCTGAACGCTCCCCTCAGTCCCATTCCCCTGTGCCCTCTCTCTCTGAACGCTCCCCTCAGTCCCATTCCCCTGTGCCCTCTCTCTGAACGCTCTCCTCAGTCCAATTCCCCTGTGCCCCCTCTCTGAACGCTCTCCTCAGTCCCATTCCCCTGTGCCCTCTCTCTGAAAAAGTTCCCCTCAGTCCCATTCCCCTGTGCCCTCTCTCTGAACGAGTTCCCCTCAGTCCCATTTCCCTGTGCCCTCTCTCTGAACGCTCCCCTCAGTCCCATTCCCCTGTGCCCTCTCTCTGAACGCTGCCCTCAGTCCCATTCCCCTGTGCCCTCTCTGAACGCTCTCCTCAGTCCCATTCCCGTGCCCTCTCTCTGAACACTCTCCTCAGTCCCATTCCCCTGTGCCCTCTCTCTGAACGCTCTCCTCAGTCCCATTCCCGTGCCCTCTCTCTGAACGCTCTCCTCAGTCCCATTCCCCTGTGCCCTCTCTCTGAACGCTCTCCTCAGTCCCATTCCCGTGCCCTCTCTCTGAACGCTCTCCTCAGTCCCATTCCCCTGTGCCCTCTCTGAACGCTCTCCTCAGTCCCATTCCCCTGTGCCCTCTCTCTGAATGCTCTCCTCAGTCCTATTCCCCTGTGCCCTCTCTCTGAACGCTCTCCTCAGTCCCATTCTCCTGCGCCCTCTCTCTGAACGCTCTCCTCAATCCCATTCCCCTGTGCCCTCTCTCTGAACGCTCCCCTCAGTCCCAGTCCCCTGTGCCCTCTCTCTGAAGGCTCCCCTCAGTCCCATTCCCCTGTGCCCTCTCTCTGAACGCTCTCCTCAGTCCCATTCCCCTGTGCCCTCTCTCTGAACGCTCCCCTCAGTCCCATTCCCCTGTGCCATCTCTCTGAACGCTCCCCTCAGTCCCATTCCCCTGTGCCCTCTCTCTGAACGCTCTCCTCAGTCCCATTCCCCTGTGCCCTCTCTCTGAACACTCTCCTCAGTCCCATTCCCCTGTGCCCTCTCTCTCTGAACGCTCTCCTCAGTCCCATTCCCGTGCCCTCTCTCTGAACGCTCTCCTCAGTCCCATTCCCCTGTGCCCTCTCTCTGAACGCTCTCCTCAGTCCCATTCCCCTGTGCCCTCTCTCTGAACGCTCTCCTCAGTCCCATTCCCCTGTGCCCTCTCTCTGAACGCTCTCCTCAGTCCCATTCCCCTCTGCCCTCTCTCTGAACGCTCTCCTCAGTCCCATTCCCCTGTGCCCTTTCTCTGAACGCTCTCCTCAGTCCCATTCCCGTGCCCTCTCTCTGAACGCTCCCCTCAGTCCCATTCCCCTGGGCCCTCTCTCTGAACGCTCTCCTCAGTCCCATTCCCGTGCCCTCTCTCTGAACGCTCTCCTCAGTCCCATTCCCCTGTGCCCTCTCTCTGAACGCTCTCCTCAGTCCCATTCCCCTGTGCCCGCTCTCTGAACGCTCTCCTCAGTCCCATTCCCCTGTGCCCTCTCTCTGAACGCCCTCCTCAGTCCCATGCCCCTGTGCCCTCTCTCTGAACGCTCTCCCCAGTCCCATTCCCCTGTGCCCTCTCTCTGAACGCTCTCCTCAGTCCCATTCCCGTGCCCACTCTGAACGCTCCCCTCAGTCCCATTCCCCTGTGCCCTCTCTCTGAACGCTCTCAGTCCCATTCCCCTGTGCCCTCTCTCTGAACGGTCTTCTCAGTCCCATTCCCCTGTGCCCTCTCTCTGAACGCTCTCCTCAGTCCCATTCCCCTGTGCCCTCTCTCTGAACGCTCTCCTCAGTCCCATTCCCCTGTGCCCTTTCTCTGAACGCTCTCCTCAGTCCCATTCCCGTGCCCTCTCTCTGAACGCTCCCCTCAGTCCCATTCCCCTGTGCCCTCTCTCTGAACGCTCTCCTCAGTCCCATTCCCGTGCCCTCTCTCTGAATGCTCTCCTCAGTCCCATTCCACTGTGCCCTCTCTCTGAACGCTCTCCTCAGTCCCATTCCCCTGTGCCCGCTCTCTGAACGCTCTCCTCAGTCCCATTCCCCTGTGCCCTCTCTCTGAACGCCCTCCTCAATCCCATTCCCCTGTGCCCTCTCTCTGAACGCTCTCCTCAGTCCCATTCCCCTGTTCCCTCTCTCTGAACGCTCTCCTCAGTCCCATTCCCGTGCCCACTCTGAACGCTCCCCTCAGTCCCATTCCCCTGTGCCCTCTCTGAACACTCTCCTCAGTCCCATTCCCCTGTGCCCTCTCTCTCAATGCTCTCCTCAGTCCCATTCCTCTGTGCCCTCTCTTGGAACGCTCCCCTCAGTCCCATTCCCCTGTGCCCTCTCTCTGAACGCTCTCCTCAGTCCCATTCCCCTGTGCCCTCTCTCTGAACGCTCTCCTCAGTCCCATTCCCCTGTGCCCTCTCTCTGAATGCTCTCCTCAGTCCCATTCCCCTGTGCCCTCTCTCTGAACACTCTCCTCAGTCCCATTCCCCTGTGCCCTCTCTCTGAACGCTCTCCTTATTCCCATTCTCCTGTGCCCTCTCTCTGAACGCTCTCCTCAGTCCCATTCCCCTGTGCCCTCTCTCTGAACGTTCTCCTCAGTCCCATTCCCCTGTGCCCTCTCTCTGAACGTTCTCCTCAGTCCCATTCCCCTGTGCCCTCTCTCCGAACGCTCTCCTCAGTCCCATTACCCTGTGCCCTCTCTCCGAACGCTCTCCTCAGTCCCATTCCCCTGTGCCCTCTCTCTCAATGCTCTCCTCAGTCCCATTCCTCTGTGCCCTCTCTTGGAACGCTCCCCTCAGTCCCATTCCCCTGTGCCCTCTCTCTGAACGCTCTCCTCAGTCCCATTCCCCTGTGCCCTCTCTCTGAACGCTCTCCTCAGTCCCATTCCCCTGTGCCCTCTCACTGAATGCTCTCCTCAGTCCCATTCCCCTGTGCCCTCTCTCTGAACACTCTCCTCAGTCCCATTCCCCTGTGCCCTCTCTCTGAACGCTCTCCTTATTCCCATTCTCCTGTGCCCTCTCTCTGAACGCTCTCCTCAGTCCCATTCCCCTGTGCCCTCTCTCTGAACGTTCTCCTCAGTCCCATTCCCCTGTGCCCTCTCTCTGAACGTTCTCCTCAGTCCCATTCCCCTGTGCCCTCTCTCCGAACGCTCTCCTCAGTCCCATTACCCTGTGCCCTCTCTCCGAACGCTCTCCTCAGTCCCATTCCCCTGTGCCCTCTCTCCGAACGCTCTCCTCAGTCCCATTCCCCTGTGCCCTCTCTCTGAACGCTCTCCTCAGTCCCATTCCCCTGTGCCCTCTCTCTGAACGCTCTCCTCAGTCCCATTCCCGTGCCCACTTTGAACGCTCTCCTCAGTCCCATTCCCCTGTGCCCCTTCTCTGAACGCTCCCCTCAGTCCCATTCCCCTGTGCCCTCTCTCTGAACGCTCTCCTCAGTCCCATTCCCCTGTGCCATCTCTCTGTACGCTCTCCTCAGTCCCATTCCCCTGTGCCCTCTCTCTGAACGCTCTCCTCAGTCCCATTCCTCTGTGCCCTCTCTCTGAACGCTCTCCTCAGTCCCATTCCCCTGTGCCCTCTCTCTGAACGCTCTCCTCAGTCCCATTCCCCTGTGCCCTCTCTCTGAACGCTCCCCTCAGTCCCATTCCCCTGTGCCCTCTCTCTGAACGCTCCCCTCAGTCCCATTCCCCTGTGCCCTCTCTCTGAACGCTCCCCTCAGTCCCATTCCCCTGTGCCCTCTCTCTGAACGCTCTCCTCAGTCCCATTCCCCTGTGCCCTCTCTCTGAACGAGTTCCCCTCAGTCCCATTTCCCTGTGCCCTCTCTCTGAACGCTCCCCTCAGTCCCATTCCCCTGTGCCCTCTCTCTGAACGCTGCCCTCAGTCCCATTCCCCTGTGCCCTCTCTCTGAACGCTCTCCTCAGTCCCATTCCCGTGCCCTCTCTCTGAACACTCTCCTCAGTCCCATTCCCCTGTGCCCTCTCTCTGAATGCTCTCCTCAGTCCCATTCCCGTGCCCTCTCTCTGAACGCTCTCCTCAGTCCCATTCCCCTGTGCCCTCTCTCTGAACACTCTCCTCAGTCCCATTCCCCTGTGCCCTCTCTCTGAACGCCCTCCTCAGTCCCATTCCCCTGTGCCCTCTCTCTGAACGCTCTCCTCAGTCCCATTCCCCTGTGCCCTCTCTCTGAACGCTCTCCTCAGTCCCATTACCCTGTGCCCTCTCTCCGAACGCTCTCCTCAGTCCCATTCCCGTGCCCTCTCTTGGAACGCTCCCCTCAGTCCCATTCCCCTGTGCCCTCTCTCTGAACGCTCTCCTCAGTCCCATTCCCCTGTGCCCTCTCTCTGAACGCTCTCCTCAGTCCCATTACCCTGTGCCCTCTCTCTGAATGCTCTGCTCAGTCCCATTCCCCTGTGCCCTCTCTCTGAACACTCTCCTCAGTCCCATTCCCCTGTGCCCTCTCTCTGAACGCTCTCCTTATTCCCATTCTCCTGTGCCCTCTCTCTGAACGCTCTCCTCAGTCCCATTCCCCTGTGCCCTCTCTCTGAACGTTCTCCTCAGTCCCATTCCCCTGTGCCCTCTCTCTGAACGTTCTCCTCAGTCCCATTCCCCTGTGCCCTCTCTCCGAACGCTCTCCTCAGTCCCATTACCCTGTGCCCTCTCTCCGAACGCTCTCCTCAGTCCCATTCCCCTGTGCCCTCTCTCTGAACGCTCTCCTCAGTCCCATTCCCCTGTGCCCTCTCTCTGAACGCTCTCCTCAGTCCCATTCCCCTGTGCCCTCTCTCGGAACGCTCTCCTCAGTCCCATTCCCCTGTGCCCTCTCTCTGAATGCTCTCCTCAGTCCCATTCTCCTGTGCCCTCTCTCTGAACGCTCTCCTCAGTCCCATTCCCCTGTGCACCCTCTGTGAACGCTCCCCTCAGTCCCATTCCCCTGTGCCCTCTCTCTGAAAGCTCTCCTCAGTCCCATTCCCCTGTGCCCTCTCTCTGAACGCTCTCCTCAGTCCCATTCCCCTGTGCCCTCTCTCTGAACGCTCCCCTCGGTCACATTCCCCTGTGCCCTCTCTCTGAACGCTCTCCTCAGTCCCATTCCCCTGTGCCCTCTCTCTGAACGCTACCCTCAGTCCCATTCCCCTGTGCCCTCTCTCTGAACGCTCTCCTCAGTCCCATTCCCCTGAGCCCTCTCTGTGAACACTCTCCTCAGTCCCATTCCCCTGTGCCCTCTCTCTGAACGCTCTCCTCAGTCCCATTCCCCTGTGCCCTCTCTCTGAACGCTCTCCTCAGTCCCATTCCCCTGTGCCCTCTCTCTGAACGCTACCCTCAGTCCCATTCCCCTGTGCCCTCTCTCTGAACGCTCTCCTCAGTCCCATTCCCCTGTGCCCTCTCTGTGAACACTCTCCTCAGTCCCATTCCCCTGTGCCCTCTCTCTGAACGCTCTCCTCAGTCCCATTCCCCTGTGCCCGCTCTCTGAACGCTCTCCTCAGTCCCATTCCCCTGTGCCCTCTCTCTGAACGCTCTCCTCAGTCCCATTCCCCTGTGCCCTCTCTGTGAACACTCTCCTCAGTCCCATTCCCCTGTGCCCTCTCTCTGAACGCTCAGTCCCATTCCCCTGTGCCCTCTCTCTGAATGCTCTCCTGAGTCCCATTCCCCTGTGCGCGCTCTCTGAACGCTCTCCTCAGTCCCATTCCCCTGTGCCCTTTCTCTGAACGTTCTCCTCAGTCCCATTCCCGTGCCCTCCCTCTGAAGGCTCTCCTCAGTCCCATTCCCCTGTGCCCTCTCTCTGAACGCTCTCCTCAGTCCCATTCCCCTGTGCCCTCTCTCTGAACGCTCTCCTCAGTCCCATTCCTCTGTGCCCTCTCTGTGAACGCTCTCCTCAGTCCCATTCCCCTGTGCCCTCTCTCTGAACGCTCTCCTCAGTCCCATTCCTCTGTGCCCTCTCTCTGAACGCTCCCCTCAGTCCCATTCCCCTGTGCCCTCTCTCTGAACGCTCTCCTCAGTCCCATTCCCCTGTGCCCTCTCTGAACGCTCTCCTCAGTCCGATTCCCCTGTGCCCTCTCTCTGAACGCTGCCCTCAGTCCCATTCCCCTGTGCCCTCTCTCTGAACGCTCTCCTCAGTCCCATTCCCGTGCCCTCTCTCTGAACACTCTCCTCAGTCCCATTCCCCTGTGCCCTCTCTCTGAACGCTCTCCTCAGTCCCATTCCCCTGTGCCCTCTCTGTGAACACTCTCCTCAGTCCCATTCCCCTGTGCCCTCTCTCTGAACGCTCAGTCCCATTCCCCTGTGCCCTCTCTCTGAATGCTCTCCTGAGTCCCATTCCCCTGTGCGCGCTCTCTGAACGCTCTCCTCAGTCCCATTCCCCTGTGCCCTTTCCCTGAACATTCTCCTCAGTCCCATTCCCGTGCCCTCCCTCTGAAGGCTCTCCTCAGTCCCATTCCCCTGTGCCCTCTCTCTGAACGCTCTCCTCAGTCCCATTCCCCTGTGCCCTCTCTCTGAATGCTCTCCTCAGTCCCATTCCCCTGTGCCCTCTCTCTGAACGCTCTCCTCAGTCCCATTCCCCTGTGCCCTCTCTCTGAACGCTCTCATTATTCCCATTCTCCTGTGCCCTCTCTCTGAACGCTCTCCTCAGTCCCATTCCCCTGTGCCCTCTCTCTGAACGTTCTCCTCAGTCCCATTCCCCTGTGCCCTCTCTCTGAACGTTCTCCTCAGTCCCATTCCCCTGTGCCCTCTCTCCGAACGCTCTCCTCAGTCCCATTACCCTGTGCCCTCTCTCCGAACGCTCTCCTCAGTCCCATTCCCCTGTGCCCTCTGTCTGAACGCTCTCCTCAGTCCCATTCCCGTGCCCTCTTTGAACGCTCTCCTCAGTGCCATTCCCCTGTGCCCTCTCTCTGAACGCTCTCCTCAGTCCCATTCCCCTGTGCCCTTTCTCTGAATGCTCCCCTCAGTCCCATTCCCCTGTGCCCTCTCTCTGAACGCTCTCCTCAGTCCCATTCCCCTGTGCCATCTCTCTGAACGCTCTCCTCAGTCCCATTCCCCTGTGCCCTCTCTCTGAACGCTCTCCTCAGTCCCATTCCTCTGTGCCCTCTCTCTGAACGCTCTCCTCAGTCCCATTCCCCTGTGCCCTCTCTCTGAACGCTCTCCTCAGTCCCATTCCCCTGTGCCCTCTCTCTGAACGCTCCCCTCAGTCCCATTCCCCTGTGCCCTCTCTCTGAACGCTCCCCTCAGTCCCATTCCCCTGTGCCCTCTCTCTGAACGCTCCCCTCAGTCCCATTCCCCTGCGCCCTCTCTCTGAACGCTCTCCTCAGTCCAATTCCCCTGTGCCCCCGCTCTGAACGCTCTCCTCAGTCCCATTCCCCTGTGCCCTCTCTCTGAACGAGTTCCCCTCAGTCCCATTTCCCTGTGCCCTCTCTCTGAACGCTCCCCTCAGTCCCATTCCCCTGTGCCCTCTCTCTGAACGCTACCCTCAGTCCCATTCCCCTGTGCCCTCTCTCTGAACGCTCTCCTCAGTCCCATTCCCGTGCCCTATCTCTGAACACTCTCCTCAGTCCCATTCCCTTGTGCCCTCTCTCTGAACGCTCTCCTCAGTCCCATTCCCTCTCTCTGAACACTCTCCTCAGTCCCATTCCCCTGTGCCCTCTCTCTGAACACTCTCCTCAGTCCCATTCCCCTGTGCCCTCTCTCTGAACGCCCTCCTGAGTCCCATTCCCGTGCCCTCTCTCTGAACACTCTCCTCAGTCCCATTCCCCTGTGCCCTCTCTCTGAACGCTCTCGTCAGTCCCATTCCCGTGCCCTCTCTCTGAACACTCTCCTCAGTCCCATTCCCCTGTGCCCTCTCTCTGAACGCTCTCCTCAGTCTCATTCCCGTGCCCTCTCTCTGAATGCTCTCCTCAGTCCCATTCCCCTGTGCCCTCTCTCTGAACGCCCTCCTCAGTCCCATTCCCCTGTGCCCTCTCTCTCAACGCTCTCCTCAGTCCCATTCCCCTGTGCCCTCTCTCTGAACGTTCTCCTCAGTCCCATTCCCCTGTGCCCTCTCTCTGAACGTTCTCCTCAGTCCCATTCCCGTGCCCTCTCTCCGAACGCTCTCCTCAGTCCCATTCCCCTGTGCCCTCTCTCTGAACGCTCTCCTCAGTCCCATTCCTCTGTGCCCTCTCTCTGAACGCTCTCCTCAGTCCCATTCCCCTGTGCCCTCTCTCTGAACGCTCTCCTCAGTCCCATTCCCCTGTGCCCTCTCTCTGAACGCTCCCCTCAGTCCCATTCCCCTGTGCCCTCTCTCTGAACGCTCCCCTCAGTCCCATTCCCCTGTGCCCTCTCTCTGAACGCTCTCCTCAGTCCCATTCCCGTGCCCTCTCTCTGAACACTCTCCTCAGTCCCATTCCCCTGTGCCCTCTCTCTGAACGCTCTCCTCAGTCCCATTCCCGTGCCCTCTCTCTGAACGCTCTCCTCAGTCCCATTCCCCTGTGCCCTCTCTCTGAACGCTCTCCTCAGTCCCATTCCCCTGTGCCCTCTCTCTGAACGCTCTCCTCAGTCCCATTCCCCTGTGCCCTCTCTCTGAACGCTCTCCTCAGTCCCATTCCCCTGTGCCCTCTCTCTGAACGCTCTCCTCAGTCCTATTCCTTTGTGCCCTCTCTCTGAACGCTCTCCTCAGTCCCATTCTCCTGCGCCCTCTCTCTGAACGCTCTCCTCAGTCCCATTCCCCTGTGCCCTCTCTCTGAACGCTCTCCTCAGTCCCATTCCCCTGTGCCCTCTCTCTGAACGCTCCCCTCAGTCCCATTCCCCTGTGCCATCTCTCTGAACGCTCCCCTCAGTCCCATTCCCCTGTGCCCTCTCTCTGAACACTCTCCTCAGTCCCATTCACCTGTGCCCTCTCTCTGAACGCTCTCCTCAGTCCCATTCCCGTGCCCTCTCTCTGAACGCTCTCCTCAGTCCCATTCCCCTGTGCCCTCTCTCTGAACGCTCTCCTCAGTCCCATTACCCTGTGCCCTCTCTCCGAACGCTCTCCTCAGTCCCATTCCCCTGTGCCCTCTCTCTGAATGCTCTCCTCAGTCCCATTCTCCTGTGCCCTCTCTCTGAACGCTCTCCTCAGTCCCATTCCCCTGTGCCCTCTCTCTGAACGCTCTCCTCAGTCCCATTCCCCTGTGCCCTCTCTCGGAACGCTCTCCTCAGTCCCATTCCCCTGTGCCCTCTCTCTGAACGCTCTCCTCAGTCCCATTCCCCTGTGCCCTCTCTCTGAACGCTCCCCTCAGTCCCATTCCCCTGTGCCCTCTCTCTGAACGCTCCCCTCAGTCCCATTCCCCTGTGCCCTCTCTCTGAACGCTCCCCTCAGTCCCATTCCCCTGTGCCCTCTCTGAACGCTCTCCTCAGTCCAATTCCCCTGTGCCCCCTCTCTGAACGCTCTCCTCAGTCCCATTCCCCTGTGCCCTCTCTCTGAACGAGTTCCCCTCAGTCCCATTCCCCTGTGCCCTCTCTCTGACCGAGTTCCCCTCAGTCCCATTTCCCTGTGCCCTCTCTCTGAACGCTCGCCTCAGTCCCATTCCCCTGTGCCCTCTCTCTGAACGCTGCCCTCAGTCCCATTCCCCTGTGCCCTCTCTCTGAACGCTCTCCTCAGTCCCAATCCCGTGCCCTCTCTCTGAACACTCTCCTCAGTCCCATTCCCCTGTGCCCTCTCTCTGAACGCTCTCCTCAGTCCCATTCCCGTGCCCTCTCTCTGAACGCTCTCCTCGGTCCCATTCCCCTGTGCCCTCTCTCTGAACGCTCTCCTCAGTCCCATTCCCCTGTGCCCTCTCTCTGAACGCTCTCCTCAGTCCCATTCCCCTGTGCCCTCTCTGAACGCTCTCCTCAGTCCCATTCCCCTGTGCCCTCTCTCTGAACGCTCTCCTCAGTCCTATTCCCCTGTGCCCTCTCTCTGAACGCTCTCCTCAGTCCCATTCTCCTGCGCCCTCTCTCTGAACGCTCTCCTCAGTCCCATTCCCCTGTGCCCTCTCTCTGAACGCTCCCCTCAGTCCCAGTCCCCTGTGCCCTCTCTCTGAAGGCTCCCCTCAGTCCCATTCCCCTGTGCCCTCTCTCTGAACGCTCTCCTCAGTCCTATTCCCCTGTGCCCTCTCTCTGAACGCTCCCCTCAGTCCCATTCCCCTGTGCCATCTCTCTGAACGCTCCCCTCAGTCCCATTCCCCTGTGCCCTCTCTCTGAACGCTCTCCTCAGTCCCATTCCCCTGTGCCCTCTCTCTGAACACTCTCCTCAGTCCCATTCCCCTGTGCCCTCTCTCTGAACGCTCTCCTCAGTCCCATTCCCGTGCCCTCTCTCTGAACGCTCTCCTCAGTCCCATTACCCTGTGCCCTCTCTCCGAACGCTCTCCTCAGTCCCATTCCCCTGTGCCCTCTCTCTGAATGCTCTCCTCAGTCCCATTCTCCTGTGCCCTCTCTCTGAACGCTCTCCTCAGTCCCATTCCCCTGCGCCCTCTCTCTGAACGCTCTCCTCAGTCCCATTCCTCTGTGCCCTCTCTCTGAACGCTCTCCTCAGTCCCATTCCCCTGTGCCCTCTCTCTGAACGAGTTCCCCTCAGTCCCATTTCCCTGTGCCCTCTCTCTGAACGCTCCCCTCAGTCCCATTCCCCTGTGCCCTCTCTCTGAACGCTGCCTTCAGTCCCATTCCCCTGTGCCCTCTCTCTGAACGCTCTCCTCAGTCCCATTCCCCTGTGCCCTCTCTCTGAACGCTCTCCTCAGTCCCATTCCCCTGTGCCCTCTCTCTGAACGCTCTCCTCAGTCCCATTCCCCTGTGCCCTCTCTCGGAACGCTCTCCTCAGTCCCATTCCCCTGTGCCCTCTCTCTGAACGCTCTCCTCAGTCCCATTCCCCTGTGCCCTCTCTCTGAACGCTCTCCTCAGTCCCATTCCCCTGTGCCCTCTCTGAACGCTCTCCTCAGTCCCATTCCCCTGTGCCCTCTCTCTGAACGCTCTCCTCAGTCCTAT
This sequence comes from Somniosus microcephalus, assembly GCF_052327205.1. Taxonomy (NCBI): domain Eukaryota; kingdom Metazoa; phylum Chordata; class Chondrichthyes; order Squaliformes; family Somniosidae; genus Somniosus; species Somniosus microcephalus. The sequence goes on along the minus strand of NC_140995.1, from coordinate 247,373,536 downwards.
TCCCTTGTGCCCTCTCTGTGAACGCTCTCCTCAGTCCCATTCCCCTGTGCCCTCTCTCTGAACGCTCTCCTCAGTCCCATTCCCCTGTGCCCTCTCTCTGAACGCTCTCCTCAGTCCGATTCCCTTGTGCCCTCTCTCTGAACGCTCTCCTCAGTCCCATTCTCCTGCGCCCTCTCTCTGAACGCTCTCCTCAGTCCCATTCCCCTGTGCCCTCTCTCTGAACGCTCTCCTCAGTCCCATTCCCCTGTGCCCTCTCTCTGAACGCTCCCCTCAGTCCCATTCCCCTGTGCCATCTCTCTGAACGCTCCCCTCAGTCCCATTCCCCTGTGCCCTCTCTCTGAACACTCTCCTCAGTCCCATTCCCCTGTGCCCTCTCTCTGAACGCTCTCCTCAGTCCCATTCCTGTGCCCTCTCTCTGAACGCTCTCCTCAGTCCCATTCCCCTGTGCCCTCTCTCTGAACGCTCTCCTCAGTCCCATTACCCTGTGCCCTCTCTCCGAACGCTCTCCTCAGTCCCATTCCCCTGTGCCCTCTCTCTGAATGCTCTCCTCAGTCCCATTCTCCTGTGCCCTCTCTCTGAACGCTCTCCTCAGTCCCATTCCCCTGTGCACTCTCTGTGAACGCTCCCCTCAGTCCCATTCCCCTGTGCCCTCTCTCTGAACGCTCTCCTCAGTCCCATTCCCCTGTGCCCTCTCTCTGAACGCTCTCCTCAGTCCCATTCCCCTGTGCCCTCTCTCTGAACGCTCTCCTCAGTCCCATTCCCCTGTGCCCTCTCTCGGAACGCTCTCCTCAGTCCCATTCCCCTGTGCCCTCTCTCTGAACGCTCTCCTCAGTCCCATTCCCCTGTGCCCTCTCTCTGAACGCTCCCCTCAGTCCCATTCCCCTGTGCCCTCTCTCTGAACGCTCCCCTCAGTCCCATTCCCCTGTGCCCTCTCTCTGAACGCTCCCCTCAGTCCCATTCCCCTGTGCCCTCTCTCTGAACGCTCCCCTCAGTCCCATTCCCCTGTGCCCTCTCTGAACGCTCTCCTCAGTCCAATTCCCCTGTGCCCCCTCTCTGAACGCTCTCCTCAGTCCCATTCCCCTGTGCCCTCTCTCTGAACGAGTTCCCCTCAGTCCCATTCCCCTGTGCCCTCTCTCTGAACGAGTTCCCCTCAGTCCCATTTCCGTGTGCCCTCTCTCTGAACGCTCGCCTCAGTCCCATTCCCCTGTGCCCTCTCTCTGAACGCTGCCCTCAGTCCCATTCCCCTGTGCCCTCTCTCTGAACGCTCTCCTCAGTCCCATTCCCGTGCCCTCTCTCTGAACACTCTCCTCAGTCCCATTCCCCTGTGCCCTCTCTCTGAACGCTCTCCTCAGTCCCATTCCCCTGTGCCCTCTCTCTGAACGCTCAGTCCCATTCCCCTGTGCCCTCTCTCTGAACGCTCTCCTGAGTCCCATTCCCCTGTGCCCTCTCTCTGAACGCTCTCCTCAGTCCCATTCCCCTGTGCCCTTTCTCTGAACGCTCTCCTCAGTCCCATTCCCGTGCCCTCTCTCTGAACGCTCCCCTCAGTCCCATTCCCCTGTGCCCTCTCTCTGAACGCTCTCCTCAGTCCCATTCCCGTGCCCTCTCTCTGAAGGCTCTCCTCAGTCCCATTCCCCTGTGCCCTCTCTCTGAACGCTCTCCTCAGTCCCATTCCCCTGTGCCCTCTCTCTGAACGCTCTCCTCAGTCCCATTCCCCTGCGCCCTCTCTCTGAACGCTCTCCTCAGTCCCATTCCTCTGTGCCCTCTCTCTGAACGCTCTCCTCAGTCCCATTCCCCTGTGCCCTCTCTCTGAACGCTCTCCTCAGTCCCATTCCCCTGTCCCCTCTCTCTGAACGCTCCCCTCAGTCCCATTCCCATGTGCCCTCTCTCTGAACGCTCCCCTCAGTCCCATTCCTCTGTGCCCTCTCTCTGAACGCTCTCCTCAGTCCCATTCCCCTGTGCCCTCTCTCTGAACGCTCTCCTCAGTCCCATTCCCCTGTGCCCTCTCTCTGAACGCTCCCCTCAGTCCCATTCCCCTGTACCCTCTCTCTGAACGCTCCCCTCAGTCCCATTCCCCTGTGCCCTCTCTCTGAACGCTCTCCTCAGTCCCATTCCCGTGCCCTCTCTCTGAACACTCTCCTCAGTCCCATTCCCCTGTGCCCTCTCTCTGAACGCTCTCCTCAGTCCCATTCCCGTGCCCTCTCTCTGAACGCTCTCCTCAGTCCCATTCCCCTGTGCCCTCTCTCTGAACGCTCTCCTCAGTCCCATTCCCCTGTGCCCTCTCTCTGAACGCTCTCCTCAGTCCCATTCCCCTGTGCCCTCTCTCTGAACGCTCTCCTCAGTCCCATTCCCCTGTGCCCTCTCTCTGAACGCTCTCCTCAGTCCTATTCCTTTGTGCCCTCTCTCTGAACGCTCTCCTCAGTCCCATTCCCCTGCGCCCTCTCTCTGAACGCTCTCCTCAGTCCCATTCCCCTGTGCCCTCTCTCTGAACGCTCCCCTCAGTCCCATTCCCCTGTGCCATCTCTCTGAACGCTCTCCTCAGTCCCATTCCCCTGTGCCCTCTCTCTGAACGCTCTCCTCAGTCCCATTCCCCTGTGCCCTCTCTCTGAACGCTCTCCTCAGTCCTATTCCTTTGTGCCCTCTCTCTGAACGCTCTCCTCAGTCCCATTCTCCTGCGCCCTCTCTCTGAACGCTCTCCTCAGTCCCATTCCCCTGTGCCCTCTCTCTGAACGCTCTCCTCAGTCCCATTCCCCTGTGCCCTCTCTCTGAACGCTCCCCTCAGTCCCATTCCCCTGTGCCATCTCTCTGAACGCTCCCCTCAGTCCCATTCCCCTGTGCCCTCTCTCTGAACACTCTCCTCAGTCCCATTCACCTGTGCCCTCTCTCTGAACGCTCTCCTCAGTCCCATTCCCGTGCCCTCTCTCTGAACGCTCTCCTCAGTCCCATTCCCCTGTGCCCTCTCTCTGAACGCTCTCCTCAGTCCCATTACCCTGTGCCCTCTCTCCGAACGCTCTCCTCAGTCCCATTCCCCTGTGCCCTCTCTCTGAATGCTCTCCTCAGTCCCATTCTCCTGTGCCCTCTCTCTGAACGCTCTCCTCAGTCCCATTCCCCTGTGCCCTCTCTCTGAACGCTCTCCTCAGTCCCATTCCCCTGTGCCCTCTCTCGGAACGCTCTCCTCAGTCCCATTCCCCTGTGCCCTCTCTCTGAACGCTCTCCTCAGTCCCATTCCCCTGTGCCCTCTCTCTGAACGCTCCCCTCAGTCCCATTCCCCTGTGCCCTCTCTCTGAACGCTCCCCTCAGTCCCATTCCCCTGTGCCCTCTCTCTGAACGCTCCCCTCAGTCCCATTCCCCTGTGCCCTCTCTGAACGCTCTCCTCAGTCCAATTCCCCTGTGCCCCCTCTCTGAACGCTCTCCTCAGTCCCATTCCCCTGTGCCCTCTCTCTGAACGAGTTCCCCTCAGTCCCATTCCCCTGTGCCCTCTCTCTGACCGAGTTCCCCTCAGTCCCATTTCCCTGTGCCCTCTCTCTGAACGCTCGCCTCAGTCCCATTCCCCTGTGCCCTCTCTCTGAACGCTGCCCTCAGTCCCATTCCCCTGTGCCCTCTCTCTGAACGCTCTCCTCAGTCCCATTCCCGTGCCCTCTCTCTGAACACTCTCCTCAGTCCCATTCCCCTGTGCCCTCTCTCTGAACGCTCTCCTCAGTCCCATTCCCGTGCCCTCTCTCTGAACGCTCTCCTCGGTCCCATTCCCCTGTGCCCTCTCTCTGAACGCTCTCCTCAGTCCCATTCCCCTGTGCCCTCTCTCTGAACGCTCTCCTCAGTCCCATTCCCCTGTGCCCTCTCTGAACGCTCTCCTCAGTCCCATTCCCCTGTGCCCTCTCTCTGAACGCTCTCCTCAGTCCTATTCCCCTGTGCCCTCTCTCTGAACGCTCTCCTCAGTCCCATTCTCCTGCGCCCTCTCTCTGAACGCTCTCCTCAGTCCCATTCCCCTGTGCCCTCTCTCTGAACGCTCCCCTCAGTCCCAGTCCCCTGTGCCCTCTCTCTGAAGGCTCCCCTCAGTCCCATTCCCCTGTGCCCTCTCTCTGAACGCTCTCCTCAGTCCTATTCCCCTGTGCCCTCTCTCTGAACGCTCCCCTCAGTCCCATTCCCCTGTGCCATCTCTCTGAACGCTCCCCTCAGTCCCATTCCCCTGTGCCCTCTCTCTGAACGCTCTCCTCAGTCCCATTCCCCTGTGCCCTCTCTCTGAACACTCTCCTCAGTCCCATTCCCCTGTGCCCTCTCTCTGAACGCTCTCCTCAGTCCCATTCCCGTGCCCTCTCTCTGAACGCTCTCCTCAGTCCCATTCCCCTGTGCCCTCTCCTCAGTCCCATTCCCCTGTGCCCTCTCTCTGAACGCTCTCCTCAGTCCCATTCCCCTGTGCCCTCTCTCTGAACGCTCTCCTCAGTCCCATTCCCGTGCCCTCTCTCTGAATGTTCCCCTCAGTCCCATTCCCCTGTGCCCTCCCTCTGAACGCTCTCAGTCCCATTCCCCTGTGCCCTCTCTGTGAACGGTCTCCTCAGTCCCATTCCCCTGTGCCCTCTCTCTCAACGCTCTCCTCAGTCCCATTCCCCTGTGCCCTCTCTCTGAACGCTCTCCTCAGTCCCATTCCCCTGTGCCCTTTCTCTGAACGCTCTCCTCAGTCCCATTCCCGTGCCCTCTCTCTGAACGCTCCCCTCAGTCCCATTCCCCTGTGCCCGCTCTCTGAACGCTCTCCTCAGTCCCATTCCCCTGTGCCCTCTCTCTGAACGCTCTCCTCAGTCCCATTCCCCTGTGCCCGCTCTCTGAACGCTCTCCTCAGTCCCATTCCCGTGCCCTCTCTCTGAACGCTCTCCTCAGTCCCATTCCCCTGTGCCCTCTCCTCAGTCCCATTCCCCTGTGCCCTCTCTCTGAACGCCCTCCTCAGTCCCATTCCCGTGTGCCCTCTCTCTGAACGCTCTCCTCAGTCCCATTCCTCTGTGCCCTCTCTTGGAACGCTCCCCTCAGTCCCATTCCCCTGTGCCCTCTCTTGGAACGCTCCCCTCAGTCCCATTCCCCTGTGCCCTCTCTCTGAACGCTCTCCTCAGTCCCATTCCCCTGTGCCCTCTCTCTGAACGCTCTCCTCAGTCCCATTCCCCTGTGCCCTCTCTCTGAACGCTCTCCTCAGTCCCATTCCCCTGTGCCCTCTCTCTGAACGTTCCCCTCAGTCCCATTCCCCTGTGCCCTCTCTCTGAACGCTCTCAGTCCCATTCCCCTGTGCCTTCTCTCTGAACGGTCTCCTCAGTCCCATTCCCCTGTGCCCTCTCTCTGAACGCTCTCCTCAGTCCCATTCCCCTGTGCCCTCTCTCTGAACGCTCTCCTCAGTCCCATTCCGCTGTGCCCTTTCTCTGAACGCTCTCCTCAGTCCCATTCCCGTGCCCTCTCTCTGAACGCTCCCCTCAGTCCCATTCCCCTGTGCCCTCTCTCTGAACGCTCTCCTCAGTCCCATTCCCGTGCCCTCTCTCTGAAGGCTCTCCTCAGTCCCATTCCCCTGTGCCCTCTCTCTGTACACTCTCCTCAGTCCCATTCCCCTGTGCCCTCTCTGTGAACGCCCTCCTCAGTCCCATTCCCCTGTGCCCTCTCTCTGAACGCTCTCCTCAGTCCCATTCCCCTGTGCCCTCTCTCTGAACGCTCTCCTCAGTCCCATTACCCTGTGCCCTCTCTCCGAACGATCTCCTCAGTGCCATTCCCCTGTGCCTTCTCTCTGAACGCTACCCTCAGTCCCATTCTCCTGTGCCCTCTCTCTGAACGCTCTCCTCAGTCCCATTCCCCTGTGCCCTCTCTGTGAACACTCTCCTCAGTCCCATTCCCCTGTGCCCTCTCTCTGAACGCTCTCCTCAGTCCCATTCCCCTGTGCCCTCTCTCTGAACGCTCAGTCCCATTCCCCTGTGCCCTCTCTCTGAACGCTCTCCTGAGTCCCATTCCCCTGTGCCCTCTCTCTGAACGCTCTCCTCAGTCCCATTCCCCTGTGCCCTTTCTCTGAATGCTCTCCTCAGTCCCATTCCCGTGCCCTCTCTCTGAACGCTCCCCTCAGTCCCATTCCCCTGTGCCCTCTCTCTGAACGCTCTCCTCAGTCCCATTCCTGTGCCCTCTCTCTGAAGGCTCTCCTCAGTCCCATTCCCCTGTGCCCTCTCTCTGAACGCTCTCCTCAGTCCCATTCCCCTGTGCCCTCTCTCTGAACGCTCTCCTCAGTCCCATTCCCCTGCGCCCTCTCTCTGAACGCTCTCCTCAGTCCCATTCCTCTGTGCCCTCTCTCTGAACGCTCTCCTCAGTCCCATTCCCCTGTGCCCTCTCTCTGAACGCTCTCCTCAGTCCCATTCCCCTGTCCCCTCTCTCTGAACGCTCCCCTCAGTCCCATTCCCATGTGCCCTCTCTCTGAACGCTCCCCTCAGTCCCATTCCCCTGTGCCCTCTCTCTGAACGCTCCCCTCAGTCCCATACCCCTGTGCCCTCTCTCTGAACGCTCTCCTCAGTCCAATTCCCCTGTGCCCCCTCTCTGAACGCTCTCCTCAGTCCCATTCCCCTGTGCCCTCTCTCTGAACGAGTTCCCCTCAGTCCCATTTCCCTGTGCCCTCTCTCTGAACGCTCCCCTCAGTCCCATTCCCCTGTGCCCTCTCTCTGAACGCTGCCCTCAGTCCCATTCCCCTGTGCCCTCTCTCTGAACGCTCTCCTCAGTCCCATTCCCGTGCCCTCTCTCTGAACGCTCTCCTCAGTCCCATTCCCCTGTGCTCTCTCTCTGAACGCTCTCCTCAGTCCCATTCCCCTGTGCCCTCTCTCTGAACGCTCTCCTCAGTCCCATTCCCCTGTGCCCTCTCTGAACGCTCTCCTCAGTCCCATTCCCCTGTGCCCTCTCTGTGAACGCTCTCCTCAGTCCCATTCCCCTGTGCCCTCTCTCTGAACGCTCTCCTCAGTCCCATTCCCCTGTGCCCTCTCTCTGAACGCTCTCCTCAGTCCTATTCCCTTGTGCCCTCTCTCTGAACGCTCTCCTCAGTCCCATTCTCCTGCGCCCTCTCTCTGAACGCTCTCCTCAGTCCCATTCCCCTGTGCCCTCTCTCTGAACGCTCTCCTCAGTCACATTCCCCTGTGCCCTCTCTCTGAACGCTCCCCTCAGTCCCATTCCCCTGTGCCATCTCTCTGAACGCTCCCCTCAGTCCCATTCCCCTGTGCCCTCTCTCTGAACACTCTCCTCAGACCCATTCCCCTGTGCCCTCTCTCTGAACGCTCTCCTCAGTCCCATTCCTGTGCCCTCTCTCTGAACGCTCTCCTCAGTCCCATTCCCCTGTGCCCTCTCTCTGAACGCTCTCCTCAGTCCCATTACCCTGTGCCCTCTCTGAACGCTCTCCTCAGTCCCATTCCCCTGTGCCCTCTCTCTGAATGCTCACCTCAGTCCCATTCTCCTGTGCCCTCTCTCTGAACGCTCTCCTCAGTCCCATTCCCCTGTGCACTCTCTGTGAACGCTCCCCTCAGTCCCATTCCCCTGTGCCCTCTCTCTGAACGCTCTCCTCAGTCCCATTCCTCTGTGCCCTCTCTCTGAACGCTCTCCTCAGTCCCATTCCCCTGTGCCCTCTCTCTGAACGCTCTCCTCAGTCCCATTCCCCTGTGCCCTCTCTCGGAACGCTCTCCTCAGTCCCATTCCCCTGTGCCCTCTCTCTGAACGCTCTCCTCAGTCCCATTCCCCTGTGCCCTCTCTCTGAACGCTCCCCTCAGTCCCATTCTCCTGTGCCCTCTCTCTGAACGCTCCCCTCAGTCCCATTCCCCTGTGCCCTCTCTCTGAACGCTCCCCTCAGTCCCATTCCCCTGTGCCCTCTCTGAACGCTCTCCTCAGTCCAATTCCCCTGTGCCCCCTCTCTGAACGCTCTCCTCAGTCCCATTCCCCTGTGCCCTCTCTCTGAACGAGTTCCCCTCAGTCCCATTCCCCTGTGCCCTCTCTCTGAACGAGTTCCCCTCAGTCCCATTTCCCTGTGCCCTCTCTCTGAACGCTCGCCTCAGTCCCATTCCCCTGTGCCCTCTCTCTGAACGCTGCCCTCAGTCCCATTCCCCTGTGCCCTCTCTCTGAACGCTCTCCTCAGTCCCATTCCCGTGCCCTCTCTCTGAACACTCTCCTCAGTCCCATTCCCCTGTGCCCTCTCTCTGAACGCTCTCCTCAGTCCCATTCCCGTGCCCTCTCTCTGAACGCTCTCCTCAGTCCCATTCCCCTGTGCCCTCTCTCTGAACGCTCTCCTCAGTCCCATTCCACTGTGCCCTCTCTCTGAACGCTCTCCTCCGTCCTATTCCCCTGTGCCCTCTCTTTGAACGCTCTCCTCAGTCCCATTCTCCTGCGCCCTCTCTCTGAACGCTCTCCTCAGTCCCATTCCCCTGTGCCCTCTCTCTGAACGCTCCCCTCAGTCCCAGTCCCCTGTGCCCTCTCTCTGAAGGCTCCCCTCAGTCCAATTCCCCTGTGCCCTCTCTCTGAACGCTCTCCTCAGTCCCATTCCCCTGTGCCCTCTCTCTGAACGCTCCCCTCAGTCCCATTCCCCTGTGCCATCCCTCTGAACGCTCCCCTCAGTCCCATTCCCCTGTGCCCTCTCTCTGAACACTCTCCTCAGTCCCATTCCCCTGTGCCCTCTCTCTGAACACTCTCCTCAGTCCCAATTCCCCTGCGCCCTCTCTCTGAACGCTCTCCTCAGTCCCATTCCCCTGTGCCCTCTCTCTGAACGCTCTCCTCAGTCCCATTCCCCTGTGCCCTCTCTCTGAACGCTCCCCTCAGTCCCATTCCCCTGTGCCATCTCTCTGAACGCTCCCCTCAGTCCCATTCCCCTGTGCCCTCTCTCTGAACACTCTCCTCAGTCCCATTCCCCTGTGCCCTCTCTCTGAACGCTCTCCTCAGTCCCATTCCCGTGCCCTCTCTCTGAACGCTCTCCTCAGTCCCATTCCCCTGTGCCCTCTCTCTGAACGCTCTCCTCAGTCCCATTACCCTGTGCCCTCTCTCCGAACGCTCTCCTCAGTCCCATTCCCCTGTGCCCTCTCTCTGAATGCTCTCCTCAGTCCCATTCTCCTGTGCCCTCTCTCTGAACGCTCTCCTCAGTCCCATTCCCCTGTGCACTCTCTGTGAACGCTCCCCTCAGTCCCATTCCCCTGTGCCCTCTCTCTGAACGCTCTCCTCAGTCCCATTCCTCTGTGCCCTCTCTCTGAACGCTCTCCTCAGTCCCATTCCCCTGTGCCCTCTCTCTGAACGCTCTCCTCAGTCCCATTCCCCTGTGCCCTCTCTCGGAACGCTCTCCTCAGTCCCATTCCCCTGTGCCCTCTCTCTGAACGCTCTCCTCAGTCCCATTCCCCTGTGCCCTCTCTCTGAACGCTCCCCTCAGTCCCATTCCCCTGTGCCCTCTCTCTGAACGCTCCCCTCAGTCCCATTCCCCTGTGCCCTCTCTCTGAACGCTCCCCTCAGTCCCATTCCCCTGTGCCCTCTCTGAACGCTCCCCTCAGTCCAATTCCCCTGTGCCCCCTCTCTGAACGCTCTCCTCAGTCCCATTCCCCTGTGCCCTCTCTCTGAACGAGTTCCCCTCAGTCCCATTCCCCTGTGCCCTCTCTCTGAACGAGTTCCCCTCAGTCCCATTTCCCTGTGCGCTCTCTCTGAACGCTCGCCTCAGTCCCATTCCCCTGTGCCCTCTCTCTGAACGCTGCCCTCAGTCCCATTCCCCTGTGCCCTCTCTCTGAACGCTCTCCTCAGTCCCATTCCCGTGCCCTCTCTCTGAACACTCTCCTCAGTCCCATTCCCCTGTGCCCTCTCTCTGAACGCTCTCCTCAGTCCCATTCCCGTGCCCTCTCTCTGAACGCTCTCCTCAGTCCCATTCCCCTGTGCCCTCTCTCTGAACGCTCTCCTCAGTCCCATTCCACTGTGCCCTCTCTCTGAACGCTCTCCTCCGTCCTATTCCCCTGTGCCCTCTCTTTGAACGCTCTCCTCAGTCCCATTCTCCTGCGCCCTCTCTCTGAACGCTCTCCTCAGTCCCATTCCCCTGTGCCCTCTCTCTGAACGCTCCCCTCAGTCCCAGTCCCCTGTGCCCTCTCTCTGAAGGCTCCCCTCAGTCCCATTCCCCTGTGCCCTCTCTCTGAACGCTCTCCTCAGTCCCAGTCCCCTGTGCCCTCTCTCTGAAGGCTCCCCTCAGTCCCATTCCCCTGTGCCCTCTCTCTGAACGCTCCCCTCAGTCCCATTCCCCTGTGCCATCCCTCTGAACGCTCCCCTCAGTCCCATTCCCCTGTGCCCTCTCTCTGAACACTCTCCTCAGTCCCATTCCCCTGTGCCCTCTCTCTGAACACTCTCCTCAGTCCCAATTCCCCTGTGCCCTCTCTCTGAACGCTCTCCTCAGTCCCATTCCCGTGCCCTCTCTCTGAACGCTCTCCTCAGTCCCATTCCCCTGTGCCCTCTCTCTGAACGCTCTCCTCAGTCCCATTCCCCTGTGCCCTCTCTCTGAACGCTCTCCTCAGTCCCATTCCCCTGTGCCCTCTCTCTGAATGTTCCCCTCAGTCCCATTCCCCTGTGCCCTCTCTCTGAACGCTCTCAGTCCCATTCCCCTGTGCCCTCTCTGTGAACGGTCTCCTCAGTCCCATTCCCCTGTGCCCTCTCTCTGAACGCTCTCCTCAGTCCCATTCCCCTGTGCCCTCTCTCTGAACGCTCTCCTCAGTCCCATTCCCCTGTGCCCTTTCTCTGAACGCTCTCCTCAGTCCCATTCCCGTGCCCTCTCTCTGAACGCTCCCCTCAGTCCCATTCCCCTGTGCCCGCTCTCTGAACGCTCTCCTCAGTCCCATTCCCCTGTGCCCTCTCTCTGAACGCCCTCCTCAGTCCCATTCCCCTGTGCCCTCTCTCTGAACGCTCTCCTCAGTCCCATTCCCCCGTGCCCTCTCTCTGAACGCTCTCCTCAGTCCCATTCCCGTGCCCACTCTGAACGCTCCCCTCAGTCCCATTCCCCTGTGCCCTCTCTCTGAACACTCTCCTCGGTCCCATTCCCCTGTGCCCTCTCTCTGAACGCTCTCCTCAGTCCCATTCCCCTGTGCCCTCTCTCTGAACGCTCTCCTCAGTCCCATTCCCCTGTGCCCTCTCTCTGAACGCTCTCCTCAGTCCCATTCCCCTGTGCCCTCTCTCTGAACGTTCCCCTCAGTCCCATTCCCCTGTGCCCTCTCTCTGAACGCTCTCAGTCCCATTCCCCTTTGCCCTCTCTCTGAACGCTCTCCTCAGTCCCATTCCCGTGCCCTCTCTCTGAACGCTCCCCTCAGTCCCATTCCCCTGTGCCCTCTCTCCGAACGCTCTCCTCAGTCCCATTCCCCTGTGCCCTCTCTCTGAACGCTACCCTCAGTCCCATTCTCCTGTGCCCTCTCTCTGAACGCTCTCCTCAGTCCCATTCCCCTGTGCCCTCTCTCTGAACGCTCTCCTCAGTCCCATTCCTGTGCCCTCTCTCTGAACGCTCTCCTCAGTCCCATTCCCCTGTGCCCTCTCTCTGAACGCTCTCCTCAGTCCCATTACCCTGTGCCCTCTCTGAACGCTCTCCTCAGTCCCATTCCCCTGTGCCCTCTCTCTGAATGCTCACCTCAGTCCCATTCTCCTGTGCCCTCTCTCTGAACGCTCTCCTCAGTCCCATTCCCCTGTGCACTCTCTGTGAACGCTCCCCTCAGTCCCATTCCCCTGTGCCCTCTCTCTGAACGCTCTCCTCAGTCCCATTCCTCTGTGCCCTCTCTCTGAACGCTCTCCTCAGTCCCATTCCCCTGTGCCCTCTCTCTGAACGCTCTCCTCAGTCCCATTCCCCTGTGCCCTCTCTCGGAACGCTCTCCTCAGTCCCATTCCCCTGTGCCCTCTCTCTGAACGCTCTCCTCAGTCCCATTCCCCTGTGCCCTCTCTCTGAACGCTCCCCTCAGTCCCATTCTCCTGTGCCCTCTCTCTGAACGCTCCCCTCAGTCCCATTCCCCTGTGCCCTCTCTCTGAACGCTCCCCTCAGTCCCATTCCCCTGTGCCCTCTCTGAACGCTCTCCTCAGTCCAATTCCCCTGTGCCCCCTCTCTGAACGCTCTCCTCAGTCCCATTCCCCTGTGCCCTCTCTCTGAACGAGTTCCCCTCAGTCCCATTCCCCTGTGCCCTCTCTCTGAACGAGTTCCCCTCAGTCCCATTTCCCTGTGCCCTCTCTCTGAACGCTCGCCTCAGTCCCATTCCCCTGTGCCCTCTCTCTGAACGCTGCCCTCAGTCCCATTCCCCTGTGCCCTCTCTCTGAACGCTCTCCTCAGTCCCATTCCCGTGCCCTCTCTCTGAACACTCTCCTCAGTCCCATTCCCCTGTGCCCTCTCTCTGAACGCTCTCCTCAGTCCCATTCCCGTGCCCTCTCTCTGAACGCTCTCCTCAGTCCCATTCCCCTGTGCCCTCTCTCTGAACGCTCTCCTCAGTCCCATTCCACTGTGCCCTCTCTCTGAACGCTCTCCTCCGTCCTATTCCCCTGTGCCCTCTCTTTGAACGCTCTCCTCAGTCCCATTCTCCTGCGCCCTCTCTCTGAACGCTCTCCTCAGTCCCATTCCCCTGTGCCCTCTCTCTGAACGCTCCCCTCAGTCCCCTGTGCCCTCTCTCTGAAGGCTCCCCTCAGTCCCATTCCCCTGTGCCCTCTCTCTGAACGCTCTCCTCAGTCCCATTCCCCTGTGCCCTCTCTCTGAACGCTCCCCTCAGTCCCATTCCCCTGTGCCATCCCTCTGAACGCTCCCCTCAGTCCCATTCCCCTGTGCCCTCTCTCTGAACACTCTCCTCAGTCCCATTCCCCTGTGCCCTCTCTCTGAACACTCTCCTCAGTCCCAATTCCCCTGCGCCCTCTCTCTGAACGCTCTCCTCAGTCCCATTCCCCTGTGCCCTCTCTCTGAACGCTCTCCTCAGTCCCATTCCCCTGTGCCCTCTCTCTGAACGCTCCCCTCAGTCCCATTCCCCTGTGCCATCTCTCTGAACGCTCCCCTCAGTCCCATTCCCCTGTGCCCTCTCTCTGAACACTCTCCTCAGTCCCATTCCCCTGTGCCCTCTCTCTGAACGCTCTCCTCAGTCCCATTCCCGTGCCCTCTCTCTGAACGCTCTCCTCAGTCCCATTCCCCTGTGCCCTCTCTCTGAACGCTCTCCTCAGTCCCATTACCCTGTGCCCTCTCTCCGAACGCTCTCCTCAGTCCCATTCCCCTGTGCCCTCTCTCTGAATGCTCTCCTCAGTCCCATTCTCCTGTGCCCTCTCTCTGAACGCTCTCCTCAGTCCCATTCCCCTGTGCACTCTCTGTGAACGCTCCCCTCAGTCCCATTCCCCTGTGCCCTCTCTCTGAACGCTCTCCTCAGTCCCATTCCTCTGTGCCCTCTCTCTGAACGCTCTCCTCAGTCCCATTCCCCTGTGCCCTCTCTCTGAACGCTCTCCTCAGTCCCATTCCCCTGTGCCCTCTCTCGGAACGCTCTCCTCAGTCCCATTCCCCTGTGCCCTCTCTCTGAACGCTCTCCTCAGTCCCATTCCCCTGTGCCCTCTCTCTGAACGCTCCCCTCAGTCCCATTCCCCTGTGCCCTCTCTCTGAACGCTCCCCTCAGTCCCATTCCCCTGTGCCCTCTCTCTGAACGCTCCCCTCAGTCCCATTCCCCTGTGCCCTCTCTGAACGCTCTCCTCAGTCCAATTCCCCTGTGCCCCCTCTCTGAACGCTCTCCTCAGTCCCATTCCCCTGTGCCCTCTCTCTGAACGAGTTCCCCTCAGTCCCATTCCCCTGTGCCCTCTCTCTGAACGAGTTCCCCTCAGTCCCATTTCCCTGTGCGCTCTCTCTGAACGCTCGCCTCAGTCCCATTCCCCTGTGCCCTCTCTCTGAACGCTGCCCTCAGTCCCATTCCCCTGTGCCCTCTCTCTGAACGCTCTCCTCAGTCCCATTCCCGTGCCCTCTCTCTGAACACTCTCCTCAGTCCCATTCCCCTGTGCCCTCTCTCTGAACGCTCTCCTCAGTCCCATTCCCGTGCCCTCTCTCTGAACGCTCTCCTCAGTCCCATTCCCCTGTGCCCTCTCTCTGAACGCTCTCCTCAGTCCCATTCCACTGTGCCCTCTCTCTGAACGCTCTCCTCCGTCCTATTCCCCTGTGCCCTCTCTTTGAACGCTCTCCTCAGTCCCATTCTCCTGCGCCCTCTCTCTGAACGCTCTCCTCAGTCCCATTCCCCTGTGCCCTCTCTCTGAACGCTCCCCTCAGTCCCAGTCCCCTGTGCCCTCTCTCTGAAGGCTCCCCTCAGTCCCATTCCCCTGTGCCCTCTCTCTGAACGCTCTCCTCAGTCCCATTCCCCTGTGCCCTCTCTCTGAACGCTCCCCTCAGTCCCATTCCCCTGTGCCATCCCTCTGAACGCTCCCCTCAGTCCCATTCCCCTGTGCCCTCTCTCTGAACACTCTCCTCAGTCCCATTCCCCTGTGCCCTCTCTCTGAACACTCTCCTCAGTCCCAATTCCCCTGTGCCCTCTCTCTGAACGCTCTCCTCAGTCCCATTCCCGTGCCCTCTCTCTGAACGCTCTCCTCAGTCCCATTCCCCTGTGCCCTCTCTCTGAACGCTCTCCTCAGTCCCATTCCCCTGTGCCCTCTCTCTGAACGCTCTCCTCAGTCCCATTCCCCTGTGCCCTCTCTCTGAATGTTCCCCTCAGTCCCATTCCCCTGTGCCCTCTCTCTGAACGCTCTCAGTCCCATTCCCCTGTGCCCTCTCTGTGAACGGTCTCCTCAGTCCCATTCCCCTTTGCCCTCTCTCTGAACGCTCTCCTCAGTCCCATTCCCCTGTGCCCTCTCTCTGAACGCTCTCCTCAGTCCCATTCCCCTGTGCCCTTTCTCTGAACGCTCTCCTCAGTCCCATTCCCCTGTGCCCTCTCTCTGAACGCTCTCCTCAGTCCCATTCCCCTGTGCCCTCTCTCTGAACGCTCTCCTCAGTCCCATTACCCTGTGCCCTCTCTCCGAACGCTCTCCTCAGTCCCATTCCCCTGTGCCCTCTCTCTGAACGCTACCCTCAGTCCCATTCTCCTGTGCCCTCTCTCTGAACGCTCTCCTCAGTCCCATTCCCCTGTGCCCTCTCTCTGAACGCTCTCCTCAGTCCCATTCCTGTGCCCTCTCTCTGAACGCTCTCCTCAGTCCCATTCCCCTGTGCCCTCTCTCTGAACGCTCTCCTCAGTCCCATTACCCTGTGCCCTCTCTGAACGCTCTCCTCAGTCCCATTCCCCTGTGCCCTCTCTCTGAATGCTCACCTCAGTCCCATTCTCCTGTGCCCTCTCTCTGAACGCTCTCCTCAGTCCCATTCCCCTGTGCACTCTCTGTGAACGCTCCCCTCAGTCCCATTCCCCTGTGCCCTCTCTCTGAACGCTCTCCTCAGTCCCATTCCTCTGTGCCCTCTCTCTGAACGCTCTCCTCAGTCCCATTCCCCTGTGCCCTCTCTCTGAACGCTCTCCTCAGTCCCATTCCCCTGTGCCCTCTCTCGGAACGCTCTCCTCAGTCCCATTCCCCTGTGCCCTCTCTCTGAACGCTCTCCTCAGTCCCATTCCCCTGTGCCCTCTCTCTGAACGCTCCCCTCAGTCCCATTCTCCTGTGCCCTCTCTCTGAACGCTCCCCTCAGTCCCATTCCCCTGTGCCCTCTCTCTGAACGCTCCCCTCAGTCCCATTCCCCTGTGCCCTCTCTGAACGCTCTCCTCAGTCCAATTCCCCTGTGCCCCCTCTCTGAACGCTCTCCTCAGTCCCATTCCCCTGTGCCCTCTCTCTGAACGAGTTCCCCTCAGTCCCATTCCCCTGTGCCCTCTCTCTGAACGAGTTCCCCTCAGTCCCATTTCCCTGTGCCCTCTCTCTGAACGCTCGCCTCAGTCCCATTCCCCTGTGCCCTCTCTCTGAACGCTGCCCTCAGTCCCATTCCCCTGTGCCCTCTCTCTGAACGCTCTCCTCAGTCCCATTCCCGTGCCCTCTCTCTGAACACTCTCCTCAGTCCCATTCCCCTGTGCCCTCTCTCTGAACGCTCTCCTCAGTCCCATTCCCGTGCCCTCTCTCTGAACGCTCTCCTCAGTCCCATTCCCCTGTGCCCTCTCTCTGAACGCTCTCCTCAGTCCCATTCCACTGTGCCCTCTCCTCCGTCCTATTCCCCTGTGCCCTCTCTTTGAACGCTCTCCTCAGTCCCATTCTCCTGCGCCCTCTCTCTGAACGCTCTCCTCAGTCCCATTCCCCTGTGCCCTCTCTCTGAACGCTCCCCTCAGTCCCAGTCCCCTGTGCCCTCTCTCTGAAGGCTCCCCTCAGTCCCATTCCCCTGTGCCCTCTCTCTGAACGCTCTCCTCAGTCCCATTCCCCTGTGCCCTCTCTCTGAACGCTCCCCTCAGTCCCATTCCCCTGTGCCATCCCTCTGAACGCTCCCCTCAGTCCCATTCCCCTGTGCCCTCTCTCTGAACACTCTCCTCAGTCCCATTCCCCTGTGCCCTCTCTCTGAACACTCTCCTCAGTCCCAATTCCCCTGCGCCCTCTCTCTGAACGCTCTCCTCAGTCCCATTCCCCTGTGCCCTCTCTCTGAACGCTCTCCTCAGTCCCATTCCCCTGTGCCCTCTCTCTGAACGCTCCCCTCAGTCCCATTCCCCTGTGCCATCTCTCTGAACGCTCCCCTCAGTCCCATTCCCCTGTGCCCTCTCTCTGAACACTCTCCTCAGTCCCATTCCCCTGTGCCCTCTCTCTGAACGCTCTCCTCAGTCCCATTCCCGTGCCCTCTCTCTGAACGCTCTCCTCAGTCCCATTCCCCTGTGCCCTCTCTCTGAACGCTCTCCTCAGTCCCATTACCCTGTGCCCTCTCTCCGAACGCTCTCCTCAGTCCCATTCCCCTGTGCCCTCTCTCTGAATGCTCTCCTCAGTCCCATTCTCCTGTGCCCTCTCTCTGAACGCTCTCCTCAGTCCCATTCCCCTGTGCACTCTCTGTGAACGCTCCCCTCAGTCCCATTCCCCTGTGCCCTCTCTCTGAACGCTCTCCTCAGTCCCATTCCTCTGTGCCCTCTCTCTGAACGCTCTCCTCAGTCCCATTCCCCTGTGCCCTCTCTCTGAACGCTCTCCTCAGTCCCATTCCCCTGTGCCCTCTCTCGGAACGCTCTCCTCAGTCCCATTCCCCTGTGCCCTCTCTCTGAACGCTCTCCTCAGTCCCATTCCCCTGTGCCCTCTCTCTGAACGCTCCCCTCAGTCCCATTCCCCTGTGCCCTCTCTCTGAACGCTCCCCTCAGTCCCATTCCCCTGTGCCCTCTCTCTGAACGCTCCCCTCAGTCCCATTCCCCTGTGCCCTCTCTGAACGCTCTCCTCAGTCCAATTCCCCTGTGCCCCCTCTCTGAACGCTCTCCTCAGTCCCATTCCCCTGTGCCCTCTCTCTGAACGAGTTCCCCTCAGTCCCATTCCCCTGTGCCCTCTCTCTGAACGAGTTCCCCTCAGTCCCATTTCCCTGTGCGCTCTCTCTGAACGCTCGCCTCAGTCCCATTCCCCTGTGCCCTCTCTCTGAACGCTGCCCTCAGTCCCATTCCCCTGTGCCCTCTCTCTGAACGCTCTCCTCAGTCCCATTCCCGTGCCCTCTCTCTGAACACTCTCCTCAGTCCCATTCCCCTGTGCCCTCTCTCTGAACGCTCTCCTCAGTCCCATTCCCGTGCCCTCTCTCTGAACGCTCTCCTCAGTCCCATTCCCCTGTGCCCTCTCTCTGAACGCTCTCCTCAGTCCCATTCCACTGTGCCCTCTCTCTGAACGCTCTCCTCCGTCCTATTCCCCTGTGCCCTCTCTTTGAACGCTCTCCTCAGTCCCATTCTCCTGCGCCCTCTCTCTGAACGCTCTCCTCAGTCCCATTCCCCTGTGCCCTCTCTCTGAACGCTCCCCTCAGTCCCAGTCCCCTGTGCCCTCTCTCTGAAGGCTCCCCTCAGTCCCATTCCCCTGTGCCCTCTCTCTGAACGCTCTCCTCAGTCCCATTCCCCTGTGCCCTCTCTCTGAACGCTCCCCTCAGTCCCATTCCCCTGTGCCATCCCTCTGAACGCTCCCCTCAGTCCCATTCCCCTGTGCCCTCTCTCTGAACACTCTCCTCAGTCCCATTCCCCTGTGCCCTCTCTCTGAACACTCTCCTCAGTCCCAATTCCCCTGTGCCCTCTCTCTGAACGCTCTCCTCAGTCCCATTCCCGTGCCCTCTCTCTGAACGCTCTCCTCAGTCCCATTCCCCTGTGCCCTCTCTCTGAACGCTCTCCTCAGTCCCATTCCCCTGTGCCCTCTCTCTGAACGCTCTCCTCAGTCCCATTCCCCTGTGCCCTCTCTCTGAATGTTCCCCTCAGTCCCATTCCCCTGTGCCCTCTCTCTGAACGCTCTCAGTCCCATTCCCCTGTGCCCTCTCTGTGAACGGTCTCCTCAGTCCCATTCCCCTGTGCCCTCTCTCTGAACGCTCTCCTCAGTCCCATTCCCCTGTGCCCTCTCTCTGAACGCTCTCCTCAGTCCCATTCCCCTGTGCCCTTTCTCTGAACGCTCTCCTCAGTCCCATTCCCGTGCCCTCTCTCTGAACGCTCCCCTCAGTCCCATTCCCCTGTGCCCTCTCTCTGAACGCTCCCCTCAGTCCCATTCCCCTGTGCCCTCTCTGAACGCTCTCCTCAGTCCAATTCCCCTGTGCCCCCTCTCTGAACGCTCTCCTCAGTCCCATTCCCCTGTGCCCTCTCTCTGAACGAGTTCCCCTCAGTCCCATTCCCCTGTGCCCTCTCTCTGAACGAGTTCCCCTCAGTCCCATTTCCCTGTGCCCTCTCTCTGAACGCTCGCCTCAGTCCCATTCCCCTGTGCCCTCTCTCTGAACGCTGCCCTCAGTCCCATTCCCCTGTGCCCTCTCTCTGAACGCTCTCCTCAGTCCCATTCCCGTGCCCTCTCTCTGAACACTCTCCTCAGTCCCATTCCCCTGTGCCCTCTCTCTGAACGCTCTCCTCAGTCCCATTCCCGTGCCCTCTCTCTGAACGCTCTCCTCAGTCCCATTCCCCTGTGCCCTCTCTCTGAACGCTCGCCTCAGTCCCATTCCCCTGTGCCCTCTCTCTGAACGCTCTCCTCAGTCCCATTCCCCTGTGCCCTCTCTCTGAACACTCTCCTCAGTCCCAATTCCCCTGCGCCCTCTCTCTGAACGCTCTCCTCAGTCCCATTCCCCTGTGCCCTCTCTCTGAACGCTCTCCTCAGTCCCATTCCCCTGTGCCCTCTCTCTGAACGCTCCCCTCAGTCCCATTCCCCTGTGCCATCTCTCTGAACGCTCCCCTCAGTCCCATTCCCCTGTGCCCTCTCTCTGAACACTCTCCTCAGTCCCATTCCCCTGTGCCCTCTCTCTGAACGCTCTCCTCAGTCCCATTCCCGTGCCCTCTCTCTGAACGCTCTCCTCAGTCCCATTCCCCTGTGCCCTCTCTCTGAACGCTCTCCTCAGTCCCATTACCCTGTGCCCTCTCTCCGAACGCTCTCCTCAGTCCCATTCCCCTGTGCCCTCTCTCTGAATGCTCTCCTCAGTCCCATTCTCCTGTGCCCTCTCTCTGAACGCTCTCCTCAGTCCCATTCCCCTGTGCACTCTCTGTGAACGCTCCCCTCAGTCCCATTCCCCTGTGCCCTCTCTCTGAACGCTCTCCTCAGTCCCATTCCTCTGTGCCCTCTCTCTGAACGCTCTCCTCAGTCCCATTCCCCTGTGCCCTCTCTCTGAACGCTCTCCTCAGTCCCATTCCCCTGTGCCCTCTCTCGGAACGCTCTCCTCAGTCCCATTCCCCTGTGCCCTCTCTCTGAACGCTCTCCTCAGTCCCATTCCCCTGTGCCCTCTCTCTGAACGCTCCCCTCAGTCCCATTCCCCTGTGCCCTCTCTCTGAACGCTCCCCTCAGTCCCATTCCCCTGTGCCCTCTCTCTGAACGCTCCCCTCAGTCCCATTCCCCTGTGCCCTCTCTGAACGCTCTCCTCAGTCCAATTCCCCTGTGCCCCCTCTCTGAACGCTCTCCTCAGTCCCATTCCCCTGTGCCCTCTCTCTGAACGAGTTCCCCTCAGTCCCATTCCCCTGTGCCCTCTCTCTGAACGAGTTCCCCTCAGTCCCATTTCCCTGTGCGCTCTCTCTGAACGCTCGCCTCAGTCCCATTCCCCTGTGCCCTCTCTCTGAACGCTGCCCTCAGTCCCATTCCCCTGTGCCCTCTCTCTGAACGCTCTCCTCAGTCCCATTCCCGTGCCCTCTCTCTGAACACTCTCCTCAGTCCCATTCCCCTGTGCCCTCTCTCTGAACGCTCTCCTCAGTCCCATTCCCGTGCCCTCTCTCTGAACGCTCTCCTCAGTCCCATTCCCCTGTGCCCTCTCTCTGAACGCTCTCCTCAGTCCCATTCCACTGTGCCCTCTCTCTGAACGCTCTCCTCCGTCCTATTCCCCTGTGCCCTCTCTTTGAACGCTCTCCTCAGTCCCATTCTCCTGCGCCCTCTCTCTGAACGCTCTCCTCAGTCCCATTCCCCTGTGCCCTCTCTCTGAACGCTCCCCTCAGTCCCAGTCCCCTGTGCCCTCTCTCTGAAGGCTCCCCTCAGTCCCATTCCCCTGTGCCCTCTCTCTGAACGCTCTCCTCAGTCCCATTCCCCTGTGCCCTCTCTCTGAACGCTCCCCTCAGTCCCATTCCCCTGTGCCATCCCTCTGAACGCTCCCCTCAGTCCCATTCCCCTGTGCCCTCTCTCTGAACACTCTCCTCAGTCCCATTCCCCTGTGCCCTCTCTCTGAACACTCTCCTCAGTCCCAATTCCCCTGTGCCCTCTCTCTGAACGCTCTCCTCAGTCCCATTCCCGTGCCCTCTCTCTGAACGCTCTCCTCAGTCCCATTCCCCTGTGCCCTCTCTCTGAACGCTCTCCTCAGTCCCATTCCCCTGTGCCCTCTCTCTGAACGCTCTCCTCAGTCCCATTCCCCTGTGCCCTCTCTCTGAATGTTCCCCTCAGTCCCATTCCCCTGTGCCCTCTCTCTGAACGCTCTCAGTCCCATTCCCCTGTGCCCTCTCTGTGAACGGTCTCCTCAGTCCCATTCCCCTGTGCCCTCTCTCTGAACGCTCTCCTCAGTCCCATTCCCCTGTGCCCTCTCTCTGAACGCTCTCCTCAGTCCCATTCCCCTGTGCCCTCTCTCTGAACGCTCTCCTCAGTCCCATTCCCCTGTGCCCTCTCTCTGAACACTCTCCTCAGTCCCATTCCCCTGTGCCCTTTCTCTGAACGCTCTCCTCAGTCCCATTCCCGTGCCCTCTCTCTGAACGCTCCCCTCAGTCCCATTCCCCTGTGCCCTCTCTCTGAACGCTCCCCTCAGTCCCATTCCCCTGTGCCCTCTCTGAACGCTCTCCTCAGTCCAATTCCCCTGTGCCCCCTCTCTGAACGCTCTCCTCAGTCCCATTCCCCTGTGCCCTCTCTCTGAACGAGTTCCCCTCAGTCCCATTCCCCTGTGCCCTCTCTCTGAACGAGTTCCCCTCAGTCCCATTTCCCTGTGCCCTCTCTCTGAACGCTCGCCTCAGTCCCATTCCCCTGTGCCCTCTCTCTGAACGCTGCCCTCAGTCCCATTCCCCTGTGCCCTCTCTCTGAACGCTCTCCTCAGTCCCATTCCCGTGCCCTCTCTCTGAACACTCTCCTCAGTCCCATTCCCCTGTGCCCTCTCTCTGAACGCTCTCCTCAGTCCCATTCCCGTGCCCTCTCTCTGAACGCTCTCCTCAGTCCCATTCCCCTGTGCCCTCTCTCTGAACGCTCGCCTCAGTCCCATTCCCCTGTGCCCTCTCTCTGAACGCTCTCCTCAGTCCCATTCCCCTGTGCCCTCTCTCTGAACGCTCTCCTCAGTCCCATTCCCCTGTGCCCTCTCTCTGAATGTTCCCCTCAGTCCCATTCCCCTGTGCCCTCTCTCTGAACGCTCTCAGTCCCATTCCCCTGTGCCCTCTCTGTGAACGGTCTCCTCAGTCCCATTCCCCTGTGCCCTCTCTCTGAACGCTCTCCTCAGTCCCATTCCCCTGTGCCCTCTCTCTGAACGCTCTCCTCAGTCCCATTCCCCTGTGCCCTTTCTCTGAACGCTCTCCTCAGTCCCATTCCCGTGCCCTCTCTCTGAACGCTCCCCTCAGTCCCATTCCCCTGTGCCCGCTCTCTGAACGCTCTCCTCAGTCCCATTCCCCTGTGCCCTCTCTCTGAACGCCCTCCTCAGTCCCATTCCCCTGTGCCCTCTCTCTGAACGCTCTCCTCAGTCCCATTCCCCTGTGCCCTCTCTCTGAACGTTCTCCTCAGTCCCATTCCCCTGTGCCCTCTCTCCGAACGCTCTCCTCAGTCCCATTCCCCTGTGCCCTCTCTCTGAACGCTCTCCTCAGTCCCATTCCCGTGCCCACTCTGAACGCTCCCCTCAGTCCCATTCCCCTGTGCCCTCTCTCTGAACACTCTCCTCGGTCCCATTCCCCTGTGCCCTCTCTCTGAACGCTCTCCTCAGTCCCATTCCCCTGTGCCCTCTCTCTGAACGCTCTCCTCAGTCCCATTCCCGTGCCCACTCTGAACGCTCCCCTCAGTCCCATTCCCCTGTGCCCTCTCTCTGAACACTCTCCTCGGTCCCATTCCCCTGTGCCCTCTCTCTGAACGCTCTCCTCAGTCCCATTCCCCTGTGCCCTCTCTCTGAACGCTCTCCTCAGTCCCATTCCCCTGTGCCCTCTCTCTGAACGCTCTCCTCAGTCCCATTCCCCTGTGCCCTCTCTCTGAACGTTCCCCTCAGTCCCATTCCCCTGTGCCCTCTCTCTGAACGCTCTCAGTCCCATTCCCCTTTGCCCTCTCTCTGAACGCTCTCCTCAGTCCCATTCCCGTGCCCTCTCTCTGAACGCTCCCCTCAGTCCCATTCCCCTGTGCCCTCTCTCTGAACGCTCTCCTCAGTCCCATTCCCCTGTGCCCTCTTTGTGAACGCCCTCCTCAGTCCCATTCCCCTGTGCCCTCTCTCTGAACGCTCTCCTCAGTCCCATTCCCCTGTGCCCTCTCTCTGAACGCTCTCCTCAGTCCCATTACCCTGTGCCCTCTCTCCGAACGCTCTCCTCAGTCCCATTCCCCTGTGCCCTCTCTCTGAACGCTACCCTCAGTCCCATTCTCCTGTGCCCTCTCTCTGAACGCTCTCCTCAGTCCCATTCCCCTGTGCCCTCTCTGTGAACACTCTCCTCAGTCCCATTCCCCTGTGCCCTCTCTCTGAACGCTCTCCTCAGTCCCATTCCCCTGTGCCCTCTCTCTGAACGCTCAGTCCCATTCCCCTGTGCCCTCTCTCTGAATGTTCCCCTCAGTCCCATTCCCCTGTGCCCTCTCTCTGAACGCTCTCAGTCCCATTCCCCTGTGCCCTCTCTGTGAACGGTCTCCTCAGTCCCATTCCCCTGTGCCCTCTCTCTGAACGCTCTCCTCAGTCCCATTCCCCTGTGCCCTCTCTCTGAACGCTCTCCTCAGTCCCATTCCCCTGTGCCCTTTCTCTGAACGCTCTCCTCAGTCCCATTCCCGTGCCCTCTCTCTGAACGCTCCCCTCAGTCCCATTCCCCTGTGCCCGCTCTCTGAACGCTCTCCTCAGTCCCATTCCCCTGTGCCCTCTCTCTGAACGCCCTCCTCAGTCCCATTCCCCTGTGCCCTCTCTCTGAACGCTCTCCTCAGTCCCATTCCCGTGCCCACTCTGAACGCTCCCCTCAGTCCCATTCCCCTGTGCCCTCTCTCTGAACACTCTCCTCGGTCCCATTCCCCTGTGCCCTCTCTCTGAACGCTCTCCTCAGTCCCATTCCCCTGTGCCCTCTCTCTGAACGCTCTCCTCAGTCCCATTCCCCTGTGCCCTCTCTCTGAACGCTCTCCTCAGTCCCATTCCCCTGTGCCCTCTCTCTGAACGTTCCCCTCAGTCCCATTCCCCTGTGCCCTCTCTCTGAACGCTCTCAGTCCCATTCCCCTTTGCCCTCTCTCTGAACGCTCTCCTCAGTCCCATTCCCGTGCCCTCTCTCTGAACGCTCCCCTCAGTCCCATTCCCCTGTGCCCTCTCTCTGAACGCTCTCCTCAGTCCCATTCCCCTGTGCCCTCTCTGTGAACGCCCTCCTCAGTCCCATTCCCCTGTGCCCTCTCTCTGAACGCTCTCCTCAGTCCCATTCCCCTGTGCCCTCTCTCTGAACGCTCTCCTCAGTCCCATTACCCTGTGCCCTCTCTCCGAACGCTCTCCTCAGTCCCATTCCCCTGTGCCCTCTCTCTGAACGCTACCCTCAGTCCCATTCTCCTGTGCCCTCTCTCTGAACGCTCTCCTCAGTCCCATTCCCCTGTGCCCTCTCTGTGAACACTCTCCTCAGTCCCATTCCCCTGTGCCCTCTCTCTGAACGCTCTCCTCAGTCCCATTCCCCTGTGCCCTCTCTGTGAACGCTCAGTCCCATTCCCCTGTGCCCTCTCTCTGAACGCTCTCCTGAGTCCCATTCCCCTGTGCCCTCTCTCTGAACGCTCTCCTCAGTCCCATTCCCCTGTGCCCTTTCTCTGAACGCTCTCCTCAGTCCCATTCCCGTGCCCTCTCTCTGAACGCTCCCCTCAGTCCCATTCCCCTGTGCCCTCTCTCTGAACGCTCTCCTCAGTCCCATTCCCGTGCCCTCTCTCTGAAGGCTCTCCTCAGTCCCATTCCCCTGTGCCCTCTCTCTGAACGCTCTCCTCAGTCCCATTCCCCTGTGCCCTCTCTCTGAACGCTCTCCTCAGTCCCATTCCCCTGCGCCCTCTCTCTGAACGCTCTCCTCAGTCCCATTCCTCTGTGCCCTCTCTCTGAACGCTCTCCTCAGTCCCATTCCCCTGTGCCCTCTCTCTGAACGCTCTCCTCAGTCCCATTCCCCTGTCCCCTCTCTCTGAACGCTCCCCTAAGTCCCATTCCCATGTGCCCTCTCTCTGAACGCTCCCCTCAGTCCCATTCCCCTGTGCCCTCTCTCTGAACGCTCCCCTCAGTCCCATTCCCCTGTGCCCTCTCTCTGAACGCTCTCCTCAGTCCAATTCCCCTGTGCCCCCTCTCTGAACGCTCTCCTCAGTCCCATTCCCCTGTGCCCTCTCTCTGAACGAGTTCCCCTCAGTCCCATTTCCCTGTGCCCTCTCTCTGAACGCTCCCCTCAGTCCCATTCCCCTGTGCCCTCTCTCTGAACGCTGCCTTCAGTCCCATTCCCCTGTGCCCTCTCTCTGAACGCTCTCCTCAGTCCCATTCCCGTGCCCTCTCTCTGAATACTCTCCTCAGTCCCATTCCCCTGTGCCCTCTCTCTGAACGCTCTCCTCAGTCCCATTCCCGTGCCCTCTCTCTGAACGCTCTCCTCAGTCCCATTCCCCTGTGCTCTCTCTCTGAACGCTCTCCTCAGTCCCATTCCCCTGTGCCCTCTCTCTGAACGCTCTCCTCAGTCCCATTCCCCTGTGCCCTCTCTGAACGCTCTCCTCAGTCCCATTCCCCTGTGCCCTCTCTCTGAACGCTCTCCTCAGTCCTATTCCCTTGTGCCCTCTCTGTGAACGCTCTCCTCAGTCCCATTCCCCTGTGCCCTCTCTCTGAACGCTCTCCTCAGTCCCATTCCCCTGTGCCCTCTCTCTGAACGCTCTCCTCAGTCCGATTCCCTTGTGCCCTCTCTCTGAACGCTCTCCTCAGTCCCATTCTCCTGCGCCCTCTCTCTGAACGCTCTCCTCAGTCCCATTCCCCTGTGCCCTCTCTCTGAACGCTCTCCTCAGTCCCATTCCCCTGTGCCCTCTCTCTGAACGCTCCCCTCAGTCCCATTCCCCTGTGCCATCTCTCTGAACGCTCCCCTCAGTCCCATTCCCCTGTGCCCTCTCTCTGAACACTCTCCTCAGTCCCATTCCCCTGTGCCCTCTCTCTGAACGCTCTCCTCAGTCCCATTCCCGTGCCCTCTCTCTGAACGCTCTCCTCAGTCCCATTCCCCTGTGCCCTCTCTCTGAACGCTCTCCTCAGTCCCATTACCCTGTGCCCTCTCTCCGAACGCTCTCCTCAGTCCCATTCCCCTGTGCCCTCTCTCTGAATGCTCTCCTCAGTCCCATTCTCCTGTGCCCTCTCTCTGAACGCTCTCCTCAGTCCCATTCCCCTGTGCACTCTCTGTGAACGCTCCCCTCAGTCCCATTCCCCTGTGCCCTCTCTCTGAACGTTCTCCTCAGTCCCATTCCCCTGTGCCCTCTCTCTGAACGCTCTCCTCAGTCCCATTCCCCTGTGCCCTCTCTCTGAACGCTCTCCTCAGTCCCATTCCCCTGTGCCCTCTCTCTGAACGCTCTCCTCAGTCCCATTCCCCTGTGCCCTCTCTCTGAACGCTCCCCTCAGTCCCATTCCCCTGTGCCCTCTCTCTGAACGCTCCCCTCAGTCCCATTCCCCTGTGCCCTCTCTCTGAACGCTCCCCTCAGTCCCATTCCCCTGTGCCCTCTCTCTGAACGCTCCCCTCAGTCCCATTCCCCTGTGCCCTCTCTGAACGCTCTCCTCAGTCCAATTCCCCTGTGCCCCCTCTCTGAACGCTCTCCTCAGTCCCATTCCCCTGTGCCCTCTCTCTGAACGAGTTCCCCTCAGTCCCATTCCCCTGTGCCCTCTCTCTGAACGAGTTCCCCTCAGTCCCATTTCCGTGTGCCCTCTCTCTGAACGCTCGCCTCAGTCCCATTCCCCTGTGCCCTCTCTCTGAACGCTGCCCTCAGTCCCATTCCCCTGTGCCCTCTCTCTGAACGCTCTCCTCAGTCCCATTCCCGTGCCCTCTCTCTGAACACTCTCCTCAGTCCCATTCCCCTGTGCCCTCTCTCTGAACGCTCTCCTCAGTCCCATTCCCCTGTGCCCTCTCTCTGAACGCTCAGTCCCATTCCCCTGTGCCCTCTCTCTGAACGCTCTCCTGAGTCCCATTCCCCTGTGCCCTCTCTCTGAACGCTCTCCTCAGTCCCATTCCCCTGTGCCCTCTCTCTGAACGCCCTCCTCAGTCCCATTCCCCTGTGCCCTCTCTCTGAACGCTCTCCTCAGTCCCATTCCCCTGTGCCCTCTCTCTGAACGCTCTCCTCAGTCCCATTCCCCTGTGCCCTCTCTCTGAATGTTCCCCTCAGTCCCATTCCCCTGTGCCCTCTCTCTGAACGCTCTCAGTCCCATTCCCCTGTGCCCTCTCTGTGAACGGTCTCCTCAGTCCCATTCCCCTGTGCCCTCTCTCTGAACGCTCTCCTCAGTCCCATTCCCCTGTGCCCTCTCTCTGAACGCTCTCCTCAGTCCCATTCCCCTGTGCCCTTTCTCTGAACGCTCTCCTCAGTCCCATTCCCGTGCCCTCTCTCTGAACGCTCCCCTCAGTCCCATTCCCCTGTGCCCGCTCTCTGAACGCTCTCCTCAGTCCCATTCCCCTGTGCCCTCTCTCTGAACGCTCTCCTCAGTCCCATTCCCCTGTGCCCTCTCTCTGAACGCTCTCCTCAGTCCCATTCCCCTGTGCCCTCTCTCTGAACGCTCCCCTCAGTCCCATTCCCCTGTGCCCGCTCTCTGAACGCTCTCCTCAGTCCCATTCCCCTGTGCCCTCTCTCTGAACGCTCTCCTCAGTCCCATTCCCGTGCCCTCTCTCTGAACGCTCCCCTCAGTCCCATTCCCCTGTGCCCGCTCTCTGAACGCTCTCCTCAGTCCCATTCCCCTGTGCCCTCTCTCTGAACGCTCTCCTCAGTCCCATTACCCTGTGCCCTCTCTCTGAACGCTCCCCTCAGTCCCATTCCCCTGTGCCCTCTCTCTGAACGCCCTCCTCAGTCCCATTCCCCTGTGCCCTCTCTCTGAACGCTCTCCTCAGTCCCATTCCCCCGTGCCCTCTCTCTGAACGCTCTCCTCAGTCCCATTCCCGTGCCCACTCTGAACGCTCCCCTCAGTCCCATTCCCCTGTGCCCTCTCTCTGAACACTCTCCTCGGTCCCATTCCCCTGTGCCCTCTCTCTGAACGCTCTCCTCAGTCCCATTCCCCTGTGCCCTCTCTCTGAACGCTCTCCTCAGTCCCATTCCCCTGTGCCCTCTCTCTGAACGCTCTCCTCAGTCCCATTCCCCTGTGCCCTCTCTCTGAACGTTCCCCTCAGTCCCATTCCCCTGTGCCCTCTCTCTGAACGCTCTCAGTCCCATTCCCCTTTGCCCTCTCTCTGAACGCTCTCCTCAGTCCCATTCCCGTGCCCTCTCTCTGAACGCTCCCCTCAGTCCCATTCCCCTGTGCCCTCTCTCTGAACGCTCTCCTCAGTCCCATTCCCCTGTGCCCTCTCTGTGAACGCCCTCCTCAGTCCCATTCCCCTGTGCCCTCTCTCTGAACGCTCTCCTCAGTCCCATTCCCCTGTGCCCTCTCTCTGAACGCTCTCCTCAGTCCCATTACCCTGTGCCCTCTCTCCGAACGCTCTCCTCAGTCCCATTCCCCTGTGCCCTCTCTCTGAACGCTACCCTCAGTCCCATTCTCCTGTGCCCTCTCTCTGAACGCTCTCCTCAGTCCCATTCCCCTGTGCCCTCTCTGTGAACACTCTCCTCAGTCCCATTCCCCTGTGCCCTCTCTCTGAACGCTCTCCTCAGTCCCATTCCCCTGTGCCCTCTCTCTGAACGCTCAGTCCCATTCCCCTGTGCCCTCTCTCTGAATGTTCCCCTCAGTCCCATTCCCCTGTGCCCTCTCTCTGAACGCTCTCAGTCCCATTCCCCTGTGCCCTCTCTGTGAACGGTCTCCTCAGTCCCATTCCCCTGTGCCCTCTCTCTGAACGCTCTCCTCAGTCCCATTCCCCTGTGCCCTCTCTCTGAACGCTCTCCTCAGTCCCATTCCCCTGTGCCCTTTCTCTGAACGCTCTCCTCAGTCCCATTCCCGTGCCCTCTCTCTGAACGCTCCCCTCAGTCCCATTCCCCTGTGCCCGCTCTCTGAACGCTCTCCTCAGTCCCATTCCCCTGTGCCCTCTCTCTGAACGCCCTCCTCAGTCCCATTCCCCTGTGCCCTCTCTCTGAACGCTCTCCTCAGTCCCATTCCCCCGTGCCCTCTCTCTGAACGCTCTCCTCAGTCCCATTCCCGTGCCCACTCTGAACGCTCCCCTCAGTCCCATTCCCCTGTGCCCTCTCTCTGAACACTCTCCTCGGTCCCATTCCCCTGTGCCCTCTCTCTGAACGCTCTCCTCAGTCCCATTCCCCTGTGCCCTCTCTCTGAACGCTCTCCTCAGTCCCATTCCCCTGTGCCCTCTCTCTGAACGCTCTCCTCAGTCCCATTCCCCTGTGCCCTCTCTCTGAACGTTCCCCTCAGTCCCATTCCCCTGTGCCCTCTCTCTGAACGCTCTCAGTCCCATTCCCGTTTGCCCTCTCTCTGAACGCTCTCCTCAGTCCCATTCCCGTGCCCTCTCTCTGAACGCTCCCCTCAGTCCCATTCCCCTGTGCCCTCTCTCTGAACGCTCTCCTCAGTCCCATTCCCCTGTGCCCTCTCTGTGAACGCCCTCCTCAGTCCCATTCCCCTGTGCCCTCTCTCTGAACGCTCTCCTCAGTCCCATTCCCCTGTGCCCTCTCTCTGAACGCTCTCCTCAGTCCCATTACCCTGTGCCCTCTCTCCGAACGCTCTCCTCAGTCCCATTCCCCTGTGCCCTCTCTCTGAACGCTACCCTCAGTCCCATTCTCCTGTGCCCTCTCTCTGAACGCTCTCCTCAGTCCCATTCCCCTGTGCCCTCTCTGTGAACACTCTCCTCAGTCCCATTCCCCTGTGCCCTCTCTCTGAACGCTCTCCTCAGTCCCATTCCCCTGTGCCCTCTCTCTGAACGCTCAGTCCCATTCCCCTGTGCCCTCTCTCTGAACGCTCTCCTGAGTCCCATTCCCCTGTGCCCTCTCTCTGAACGCTCTCCTCAGTCCCATTCCCCTGTGCCCTTTCTCTGAACGCTCTCCTCAGTCCCATTCCCGTGCCCTCTCTCTGAACGCTCCCCTCAGTCCCATTCCCCTGTGCCCTCTCTCTGAACGCTCTCCTCAGTCCCATTCCCGTGCCCTCTCTCTGAAGGCTCTCCTCAGTCCCATTCCCCTGTGCCCTCTCTCTGAACGCTCTCCTCAGTCCCATTCCCCTGTGCCCTCTCTCTGAACGCTCTCCTCAGTCCCATTCCCCTGCGCCCTCTCTCTGAACGCTCTCCTCAGTCCCATTCCTCTGTGCCCTCTCTCTGAACGCTCTCCTCAGTCCCATTCCCCTGTGCCCTCTCTCTGAACGCTCTCCTCAGTCCCATTCCCCTGTCCCCTCTCTCTGAACGCTCCCCTAAGTCCCATTCCCATGTGCCCTCTCTCTGAACGCTCCCCTCAGTCCCATTCCCCTCTCTCTGAACGCTCCCCTCAGTCCCATTCCCCTGTGCCCTCTCTCTGAACGCTCTCCTCAGTCCAATTCCCCTGTGCCCCCTCTCTGAACGCTCTCCTCAGTCCCATTCCCCTGTGCCCTCTCTCTGAACGAGTTCCCCTCAGTCCCATTTCCCTGTGCCCTCTCTCTGAACGCTCCCCTCAGTCCCATTCCCCTGTGCCCTCTCTCTGAACGCTGCCTTCAGTCCCATTCCCCTGTGCCCTCTCTCTGAACGCTCTCCTCAGTCCCATTCCCGTGCCCTCTCTCTGAATACTCTCCTCAGTCCCATTCCCCTGTGCCCTCTCTCTGAACGCTCTCCTCAGTCCCATTCCCGTGCCCTCTCTCTGAACGCTCTCCTCAGTCCCATTCCCCTGTGCTCTCTCTCTGAACGCTCTCCTCAGTCCCATTCCCCTGTGCCCTCTCTCTGAACGCTCTCCTCAGTCCCATTCCCCTGTGCCCTCTCTGAACGCTCTCCTCAGTCCCATTCCCCTGTGCCCTCTCTCTGAACGCTCTCCTCAGTCCTATTCCCTTGTGCCCTCTCTGTGAACGCTCTCCTCAGTCCCATTCCCCTGTGCCCTCTCTCTGAACGCTCTCCTCAGTCCCATTCCCCTGTGCCCTCTCTCTGAACGCTCTCCTCAGTCCGATTCCCTTGTGCCCTCTCTCTGAACGCTCTCCTCAGTCCCATTCTCCTGCGCCCTCTCTCTGAACGCTCTCCTCAGTCCCATTCCCCTGTGCCCTCTCTCTGAACGCTCTCCTCAGTCCCATTCCCCTGTGCCCTCTCTCTGAACGCTCCCCTCAGTCCCATTCCCCTGTGCCATCTCTCTGAACGCTCCCCTCAGTCCCATTCCCCTGTGCCCTCTCTCTGAACACTCTCCTCAGTCCCATTCCCCTGTGCCCTCTCTCTGAACGCTCTCCTCAGTCCCATTCCCGTGCCCTCTCTCTGAACGCTCTCCTCAGTCCCATTCCCCTGTGCCCTCTCTCTGAACGCTCTCCTCAGTCCCATTACCCTGTGCCCTCTCTCCGAACGCTCTCCTCAGTCCCATTCCCCTGTGCCCTCTTTCTGAATGCTCTCCTCAGTCCCATTCTCCTGTGCCCTCTCTCTGAACGCTCTCCTCAGTCCCATTCCCCTGTGCACTCTCTGTGAACGCTCCCCTCAGTCCCATTCCCCTGTGCCCTCTCTCTGAACGCTCTCCTCAGTCCCATTCCCCTGTGCCCTCTCTCTGAACGCTCTCCTCAGTCCCATTCCCCTGTGCCCTCTCTCTGAACGCTCTCCTCAGTCCCATTCCCCTGTGCCCTCTCTCGGAACGCTCTCCTCAGTCCCATTCCCCTGTGCCCTCTCTCTGAACGCTCTCCTCAGTCCCATTCCCCTGTGCCCTCTCTCTGAACGCTCCCCTCAGTCCCATTCCCCTGTGCCCTCTCTCTGAACGCTCCCCTCAGTCCCATTCCCCTGTGCCCTCTCTCTGAACGCTCCCCTCAGTCCCATTCCCCTGTGCCCTCTCTCTGAACGCTCCCCTCAGTCCCATTCCCCTGTGCCCTCTCTGAACGCTCTCCTCAGTCCAATTCCCCTGTGCCCCCTCTCTGAACGCTCTCCTCAGTCCCATTCCCCTGTGCCCTCTCTCTGAACGAGTTCCCCTCAGTCCCATTCCCCTGTGCCCTCTCTCTGAACGAGTTCCCCTCAGTCCCATTTCCGTGTGCCCTCTCTCTGAACGCTCGCCTCAGTCCCATTCCCCTGTGCCCTCTCTCTGAACGCTGCCCTCAGTCCCATTCCCCTGTGCCCTCTCTCTGAACGCTCTCCTCAGTCCCATTCCCGTGCCCTCTCTCTGAACACTCTCCTCAGTCCCATTCCCCTGTGCCCTCTCTCTGAACGCTCTCCTCAGTCCCATTCCCCTGTGCCCTCTCTCTGAACGCTCAGTCCCATTCCCCTGTGCCCTCTCTCTGAACGCTCTCCTGAGTCCCATTCCCCTGTGCCCTCTCTCTGAACGCTCTCCTCAGTCCCATTCCCCTGTGCCCTTTCTCTGAACGCTCTCCTCAGTCCCATTCCCGTGCCCTCTCTCTGAACGCTCCCCTCAGTCCCATTCCCCTGTGCCCTCTCTCTGAACGCTCTCCTCAGTCCCATTCCCGTGCCCTCTCTCTGAAGGCTCTCCTCAGTCCCATTCCCCTGTGCCCTCTCTCTGAACGCTCTCCTCAGTCCCATTCCCCTGTGCCCTCTCTCTGAACGCTCTCCTCAGTCCCATTCCCCTGCGCCCTCTCTCTGAACGCTCTCCTCAGTCCCATTCCTCTGTGCCCTCTCTCTGAACGCTCTCCTCAGTCCCATTCCCCTGTGCCCTCTCTCTGAACGCTCTCCTCAGTCCCATTCCCCTGTCCCCTCTCTCTGAACGCTCCCCTCAGTCCCATTCCCATGTGCCCTCTCTCTGAACGCTCCCCTCAGTCCCATTCCCCTGTGCCCTCTCTCTGAACGCTCCCCTCAGTCCCATTCCCCTGTGCCCTCTCTCTGAACGCTCTCCTCAGTCCAATTCCCCTGTGCCCCCTCTCTGAACGCTCTCCTCAGTCCCATTCCCCTGTGCCCTCTCTCTGAACGAGTTCCCCTCAGTCCCATTTCCCTGTGCCCTCTCTCTGAACGCTCCCCTCAGTCCCATTCCCCTGTGCCCTCTCTCTGAACGCTGCCTTCAGTCCCATTCCCCTGTGCCCTCTCTCTGAACGCTCTCCTCAGTCCCATTCCCGTGCCCTCTCTCTGAATACTCTCCTCAGTCCCATTCCCCTGTGCCCTCTCTCTGAACGCTCTCCTCAGTCCCATTCCCGTGCCCTCTCTCTGAACGCTCTCCTCAGTCCCATTCCCCTGTGCTCTCTCTCTGAACGCTCTCCTCAGTCCCATTCCCCTGTGCCCTCTCTCTGAACGCTCTCCTCAGTCCCATTCCCCTGTGCCATCTCTGAACGCTCTCCTCAGTCCCATTCCCCTGTGCCCTCTCTCTGAACGCTCTCCTCAGTCCTATTCCCTTGTGCCCTCTCTGTGAACGCTCTTCTCAGTCCCATTCCCCTGTGCCCTCTCTCTGAAGGCTCTCCTCAGTCCCATTCCCCTGTGCCCTCTCTCTGAACGCTCTCCTCAGTCCGATTCCCTTGTGCCCTCTCTCTGAACGCTCTCCTCAGTCCCATTCTCCTGCGCCCTCTCTCTGAACGCTCTCCTCAGTCCCATTCCCCTGTGCCCTCTCTCTGAACGCTCTCCTCAGTCCCATTCCCCTGTGCCCTCTCTCTGAACGCTCCCCTCAGTCCCATTCCCCTGTGCCATCTCTCTGAACGCTCCCCTCAGTCCCATTCCCCTGTGCCCTCTCTCTGAACACTCTCCTCAGTCCCATTCCCCTGTGCCCTCTCTCTGAACGCTCTCCTCAGTCCCATTCCCGTGCCCTCTCTCTGAACGCTCTCCTCAGTCCCATTCCCCTGTGCCCTCTCTCTGAACGCTCTCCTCAGTCCCATTACCCTGTGCCCTCTCTCCGAACGCTCTCCTCAGTCCCATTCCCCTGTGCCCTCTCTCTGAATGCTCTCCTCAGTCCCATTCTCCTGTGCCCTCTCTCTGAACGCTCTCCTCAGTCCCATTCCCCTGTGCACTCTCTGTGAACGCTCCCCTCAGTCCCATTCCCCTGTGCCCTCTCTCTGAACGCTCTCCTCAGTCCCATTCCCCTGTGCCCTCTCTCTGAACGCTCTCCTCAGTCCCATTCCCCTGTGCCCTCTCTCTGAACGCTCTCCTCAGTCCCATTCCCCTGTGCCCTCTCTCGGAACGCTCTCCTCAGTCCCATTCCCCTGTGCCCTCTCTCTGAACGCTCTCCTCAGTCCCATTCCCCTGTGCCCTCTCTCTGAACGCTCCCCTCAGTCCCATTCCCCTGTGCCCTCTCTCTGAACGCTCCCCTCAGTCCCATTCCCCTGTGCCCTCTCTCTGAACGCTCCCCTCAGTCCCATTCCCCTGTGCCCTCTCTCTGAACGCTCCCCTCAGTCCCATTCCCCTGTGCCCTCTCTGAACGCTCTCCTCAGTCCAATTCCCCTGTGCCCCCTCTCTGAACGCTCTCCTCAGTCCCATTCCCCTGTGCCCTCTCTCTGAACGAGTTCCCCTCAGTCCCATTCCCCTGTGCCCTCTCTCTGAACGAGTTCCCCTCAGTCCCATTTCCGTGTGCCCTCTCTCTGAACGCTCGCCTCAGTCCCATTCCCCTGTGCCCTCTCTCTGAACGCTGCCCTCAGTCCCATTCCCCTGTGCCCTCTCTCTGAACGCTCTCCTCAGTCCCATTCCCCTGTGCCCTCTCTCTGAACGCTCCCCTCAGTCCCAGTCCCCTGTGCCCTCTCTCTGAAGGCTCCCCTCAGTCCCATTCCCCTGTGCCCTCTCTCTGAACGCTCTCCTCAGTCCCATTCCCCTGTGCCCTCTCTCTGAACGCTCCCCTCAGTCCCATTCCCCTGTGCCATCCCTCTGAACGCTCCCCTCAGTCCCATTCCCCTGTGCCCTCTCTCTGAACGCTCTCCTCAGTCCCATTCCCCTGTGCCCTCTCTCTGAACACTCTCCTCAGTCCCAATTCCCCTGTGCCCTCTCTCTGAACGCTCTCCTCAGTCCCATTCCCGTGCCCTCTCTCTGAACGCTCTCCTCAGTCCCATTCCCCTGTGCCCTCTCTCTGAACGCTCTCCTCAGTCCCATTCCCCTGTGCCCTCTCTCTGAACGCTCTCCTCAGTCCCATTCCCCTGTGCCCTCTCTCTGAACGCTCTCCTCAGTCTCATTCCCCTGTGCCCTCTCTCTGAATGTTCCCCTCAGTCCCATTCCCCTGTGCCCTCTCTCTGAACGCTCTCAGTCCCATTCCCCTGTGCCCTCTCTGTGAACGGTCTCCTCAGTCCCATTCCCCTGTGCCCTCTCTCTGAACGCTCTCCTCAGTCCCATTCCCCTGTGCCCTCTCTCTGAACGCTCTCCTCAGTCCCATTCCTCTGTGCCCTTTCTCTGAACGCTCTCCTCAGTCCCATTCCCGTGCCCTCTCTCTGAACGCTCCCCTCAGTCCCATTCCCCTGTGCCCGCTCTCTGAACGCTCTCCTCAGTCCCATTCCCCTGTGCCCTCTCTCTGAACACTCTCCTCAGTCCCATTCCCCTGTGCCCGCTCTCTGAACGCTCTCCTCAGTCCCATTCCCCTGTGCCCTCTCTCTGAACGCCCTCCTCAGTCCCATTCCCCTGTGCCCTCTCTCTGAACGCTCTCCTCAGTCCCATTCCCCTGTGCCCTCTCTCTGAACGCTCTCCTCAGTCCCATTCCCGTGCCCACTCTGAACGCTCCCCTCAGTCCCATTCCCCTGTGCCCTCTCTCTGAACACTCTCCTCGGTCCCATTCCCCTGTGCCCTCTCTGAACACTCTCCTTAGTCCCATTCCCCTGTGCCCTCTCTCTCAATGCTCTCCTCAGTCCCATTCCTCTGTGCCCTCTCTTGGAATGCTCCCCTCAGTCCCATTCCCCTGTGCCCTCTCTTGGAACGCTCCCCTCAGTCCCATTCCCCTGTGCCCTCTCTCTGAACGCTCTCCTCAGTCCCATTCCCCTGTGCCCTCTCTCTGAACGCTCTCCTCAGTCCCATTCCCCTGTGCCCTCTCTCTGAACGCTCTCCTCAGTCCCATTCCCCTGTGCCCTCTCTCT
The DNA here is from genome assembly GCF_052327205.1 of Somniosus microcephalus. Lineage (NCBI taxonomy): Eukaryota > Metazoa > Chordata > Chondrichthyes > Squaliformes > Somniosidae > Somniosus > Somniosus microcephalus. The sequence continues at coordinate 247,337,616 of NC_140995.1, read as the reverse complement.
GAACGCTCTCCTCAGTCCCATTCCCCTGTGCCCTCTCTCTGAACGTTCCCCTCAGTCCCATTCCCCTGTGCCCTCTCTCTGAACGCTCTCAGTCCCATTCCCCTTTGCCCTCTCTCTGAACGCTCTCCTCAGTCCCATTCCCGTGCCCTCTCTCTGAACGCTCCCCTCAGTCTCATTCCCCTGTGCCCTCTCTCTGAACGCTCTCCTCAGTCCCATTCCCGTGCCCTCTCTCTGAACGCTCTCCTCAGTCCCATTCCCCTGTGCCATCTCTCTGTACACTCTCCTCAGTCCCATTCCCCTGTGCCCTCTCTGTGAACGCCCTCCTCAGTCCCATTCCCCTGTGCCCTCTCTCTGAACGCTCTCCTCAGTCCCATTCCCCTGTGCCCTCTCTCTGAACGCTCTCCTCAGTCCCATTACCCTGTGCCCTCTCTCCGAACGCTCTCCTCAGTCCCATTCCCCTGTGCCCTCTCTCTGAACGCTACCCTCAGTCCCATTCTCCTGTGCCCTCTCTCTGAACGCTCTCCTCAGTCCCATTCCCCTGTGCCCTCTCTGTGAACACTCTTCTCAGTCCCATTCCCCTGTGCCCTCTCTCTGAACGCTCTCCTCAGTCCCATTCCCCTGTGCCCTCTCTCTGAACGCTCAGTCCCATTCCCCTGTGCCCTCTCTCTGAACGCTCTCCTGAGTCCCATTCCCCTGTGCCCTCTCTCTGAACGCTCTCCTCAGTCCCATTCCCCTGTGCCCTTTCTCTGAACGCTCTCCTCAGTTCCATTCCCGTGCCCTCTCTCTGAACGCTCCCCTCAGTCCCATTCCCCTGTGCCCTCTCTCTGAACGCTCTCCTCAGTCCCATTCCCGTGCCCTCTCTCTGAAGGCTCTCCTCAGTCCCATTCCCCTGTGCCCTCTCTCTGAACGCTCTCCTCAGTCCCATTCCCCTGTGCCCTCTCTCTGAACGCTCTCCTCAGTCCCAATCCCCTGCGCCCTCTCTCTGAACGCTCTCCTCAGTCCCATTCCTCTGTGCCCTCTCTCTGAACGCTCTCCTCAGTCCCATTCCCCTGTGCCCTCTCTCTGAACGCTCTCCTCAGTCCCATTCCCCTGTCCCCTCTCTCTGAACGCTCCCCTCAGTCCCATTCCCATGTGCCCTCTCTCTGAACGCTCCCCTCAGTCCCATTCCCCTGTGCCCTCTCTCTGAACGCTCCCCTCAGTCCCATTCCCCTGTGCCCTCTCTCTGAATGCTCTCCTCAGTCCAATTCCCCTGTGCCCCCTCTCTGAACGCTCTCCTCAGTCCCATTCCCCTGTGCCCTCGCTCTGAACGAGTTCCCCTCAGTCCCATTTCCCTGTGCCCTCTCTCTGAACGCTCCCCTCAGTCCCATTCCCGTGTGCCCTCTCTCTGAACGCTGCCTTCAGTCCCATTCCCCTGTGCCCTCTCTCTGAACGCTCTCCTCAGTCCCATTCCCGTGCCCTCTCTCTGAATACTCTCCTCAGTCCCATTCCCCTGTGCCCTCTCTCTGAACGCTCTCCTCAGTCCCATTCCCGTGCCCTCTCTCTGAACGCTCTCCTCAGTCCCATTCCCCTGTGCTCTCTCTCTGAACGCTCTCCTCAGTCCCATTCCCCTGTGCCCTCTCTCTGAACGCTCTCCTCAGTCCCATTCCCCTGTGCCCTCTCTGAACGCTCTCCTCAGTCCCATTCCCCTGTGCCCTCTCTCTGAACGCTCTCCTCAGTCCTATTCCCTTGTGCCCTCTCTGTGAACGCTCTCCTCAGTCCCATTCCCCTGTGCCCTCTCTCTGAACGCTCTCCTCAGTCCCATTCCCCTGTGCCCTCTCTCTGAACGCTCTCCTCAGTCCTATTCCCTTGTGCCCTCTCTCTGAACGCTCTCCTCAGTCCCATTCTCCTGCGCCCTCTCTCTGAACGCTCTCCTCAGTCCCATTCCCCTGTGCCCTCTCTCTGAACGCTCTCTTCAGTCCCATTCCCCTGTGCCCTCTCTCTGAACGCTCCCCTCAGTCCCATTCCCCTGTGCCATCTCTCTGAACGCTCCCCTCAGTCCCATTCCCCTGTGCCCTCTCTCTGAACACTCTCCTCAGTCCCATTCCCCTGTGCCCTCTCTCTGAACGCTCTCCTCAGTCCCATTCCCCTGTGCCCTCTCTCTGAACGCTCTCCTCAGTCCCATTACCCTGTGCCCTCTCTCCGAACGCTCTCCTCAGTCCCATTCCCCTGTGCCCTCTCTCTGAATGCTCTCCTCAGTCCCATTCTCCTGTGCCCTCTCTCTGAACGCTCTCCTCAGTCCCATTCCCCTGTGCACTCTCTGTGAACGCTCCCCTCAGTCCCATTCCCCTGTGCCCTCTCTCTGAACGCTCTCCTCAGTCCCATTCCCCTGTGCCCTCTCTCTGAACGCTCTCCTCAGTCCCATTCCCCTGTGCCCTCTCTCTGAACGCTCTCCTCAGTCCCATTCCCCTGTGCCCTCTCTCGGAACGCTCTCCTCAGTCCCATTCCCCTGTGCCCTCTCTCTGAACGCTCTCCTCAGTCCCATTCCCCTGTGCCCTCTCTCTGAACGCTCCCCTCAGTCCCATTCCCCTGTGCCCTCTCTCTGAACGCTCCCCTCAGTCCCATTCCCCTGTGCCCTCTCTCTCAACGCTCCCCTCAGTCCCATTCCCCTGTGCCCTCTCTGAACGCTCTCCTCAGTCCAATTCCCCTGTGCCCCCTCTCTGAACGCTCTCCTCAGTCCCATTCCCCTGTGCCCTCTCTCTGAACGAGTTCCCCTCAGTCCCATTCCCCTGTGCCCTCTCTCTGAACGAGTTCCCCTCAGTCCCATTCCCCTGTGCCCTCTCTCTGAACGCTCTCCTCAGTCCCATTCCCCTGTGCCCTCTCTCTGAACGCTCCCCTCAGTCCCATTCCCCTGTGCCATCTCTCTGAACGCTCCCCTCAGTCCCATTCCCCTGTGCCCTCTCTCTGAACGCTCTCCTCAGTCCCATTCCCCTGTGCCCTCTCTCTGAACACTCTCCTCAGTCCCATTCCCCTGTGCCCTCTCTCTGAACGCTCTCCTCAGTCCCATTCCCGTGCCCTCTCTCTGAACGCTCTCCTCAGTCCCATTCTCCTGTGCCCTCTCTCTGAACGCTCTCCTCAGTCCCATTCCCCTGTGCCCTCTCTCTGAACGCTCTCCTCAGTCCCATTCCCCTGTGCCCTCTCTCTGAACGCTCTCCTCAGTCCCATTCCCCTGTGCCCTCTCTCTGAATGTTCCCCTCAGTCCCATTCCCCTGTGCCCTCTCTCTGAACGCTCTCAGTCCCATTCCCCTGTGCCCTCTCTGTGAACGGTCTCCTCAGTCCCATTCCCCTGTGCCCTCTCTCTGAACGCTCTCCTCAGTCCCATTCCCCTGTGCCCTCTCTCTGAACGCTCTCCTCAGTCCCATTCCCCTGTGCCCTTTCTCTGAACGCTCTCCTCAGTCCCATTCCCGTGCCCTCTCTCTGAACGCTCCCCTCAGTCCCATTCCCCTGTGCCCGCTCTCTGAACGCTCTCCTCAGTCCCATTCCCCTGTGCCCTCTCTCTGAACGCTCTCCTCAGTCCCATTCCCGTGCCCACTCTGAACGCTCCCCTCAGTCCCATTCCCCTGTGCCCTCTCTCTGAACACTCTCCTCAGTCCCATTCCCCTGTGCCCTCTCTCTCAATGCTCTCCTCAGTCCCATTCCTCTGTGCCCTCTCTTGGAACGCTCCCCTCAGTCCCATTCCCCTGTGCCCTCTCTTGGAACGCTCCCCTCAGTCCCATTCCCCTGTGCCCTCTCTCTGAACGCTCTCCTCAGTCCCATTCCCCTGTGCCCTCTCTCTGAACGCTCTCCTCAGTCCCATTCCCCTGTGCCCTCTCTCTGAACGCTCTCCTCAGTCCCATTCCCCTGTGCCCTCTCTCTGAACGTTCCCCTCAGTCCCATTCCCCTGTGCCCTCTCTCTGAACGCTCTCAGTCCCATTCCCCTTTGCCCTCTCTCTGAACGGTCTCCTCAGTCCCATTCCCCTGTGCCCTCTCTCTGAACGCTCTCCTCAGTCCCATTCCCCTGTGCCCTCTCTCTGAACGCTCTCCTCAGTCCCATTCCCCTGTGCCCTTTCTCTGAACGCTCTCCTCAGTCCCATTCCCGTGCCCTCTCTCTGAACGCTCCCCTCAGTCCCATTCCCCTGTGCCCTCTCTCTGAACGCTCTCCTCAGTCCCATTCCCGTGCCCTCTCTCTGAACGCTCTCCTCAGTCCCATTCCCCTGTGCCCTCTCTCTGAACGCTCTCCTCAGTCCCATTCCCCTGTGCCCGCTCTCTGAACGCTCTCCTCAGTCCCATTCCCCTGTGCCCTCTCTCTGAACGCCCTCCTCAGTCCCATTCCCCTGTGCCCTCTCTCTGAACGCTCTCCTCAGTCCCATTCCCCTGTGCCCTCTCTCTGAACGCTCTCCTCAGTCCCATTCCCGTGCCCACTCTGAACGCTCCCCTCAGTCCCATTCCCCTGTGCCCTCTCTCTGAACACACTCCTCGGTCCCATTCCCCTGTGCCCTCTCTGAACACTCTCCTCAGTCCCATTCCCCTGTGCCCTCTCTCTGAATGCTCTCCTCAGTCCCATTCTCCTGTGCCCTCTCTCTGAACGCTCTCCTCAGTCCCATTCCCCTGTGCCCTCTCTCTGAACGCTCTCCTCAGTCCCATTCCCCTGTGCCCTCTCTCGGAACGCTCTCCTCAGTCCCATTCCCCTGTGCCCTCTCTCTGAATGCTCTCCTCAGTCCCATTCCCCTGTGCCCTCTCTCTGAACGCTCTCCTCAGTCCCATTCCCGTGCCCACTCTGAACGCTCTCCTCAGTCCCATTCCCCTGTGCCCTCGCTCTGAACGCTCGACTCAGTCCCATTCCCCTGTGCCCTCTCTCTGAACGCTCTCCTCAGTCCCATTCCCGTGCCCACTCTGAACGCTCCCCTCAGTCCCATTCCCCTGTGCCCTCTCTCTGAACACTCTCCTCAGTCCCATTCCCCTGTGCCCTCTCAATGCTCTCCTCAGTCCCATTCCTCTGTGCCCTCTCTTGGAACGCTCCCCTCAGTCCCATTCCCCTGTGCCCCCTCTTGGAACGCTCCCCTCAGTCCCATTCCCCTGTGCCCTCTCTCTGAACGCTCTCCTCAGTCCCATTCCCCTGTGCCCTCTCTCTGAACGCTCTCCTCAGTCCCATTCCCCTGTGCCCTCTCTCTGAACGCTCTCCTCAGTCCCATTCCCCTGTGCCCTCTCTCTGAACGTTCCCCTCAGTCCCATTCCCCTGTGCCCTCTCTCTGAACGCTCTCAGTCCCATTCTCCTTTGCCCTCTCTCTGAACGGTCTCCTCAGTCCCATTCCCCTGTGCCCTCTCTCTGAACGCTCTCCTCAGTCCCATTCCCCTGTGCCCTCTCTCTGAACGCTCTCCTCAGTCCCATTCCCCTGTGCCCTTTCTCTGAACGCTCTCCTCAGTCCCATTCCCGTGCCCTCTCTCTGAACGCTCCCCTCAGTCCCATTCCCCTGTGCCCTCTCTCTGAACGCTCTCCTCAGTCCCATTCCCGTGCCCTCTCTCTGAACGCTCTCCTCAGTCCCATTCCCCTGTGCCCTCTCTCTGAACGCTCTCCTCAGTCCCATTCCCCTGTGCCCGCTCTCTGAACGCTCTCCTCAGTCCCATTCCCCTGTGCCCTCTCTCTGAACGCCCTCCTCAGTCCCATTCCCGTGCCCTCTCTCTGAACGCTCTCCTCAGTCCCATTCCCCTGTGCCCTCTCTCTGAACGCTCTCCTCAGTCCCATTCCCGTGCCCACTCTGAACGCTCCCCTCAGTCCCATTCCCCTGTGCCCTCTCTCTGAACACACTCCTCGGTCCCATTCCCCTGTGCCCTCTCTGAACACTCTCCTCAGTCCCATTCCCCTGTGCCCTCTCTCTCAATGCTCTCCTCAGTCCCATTCCTCTGTGCCCTCTCTTGGAACGCTCCCCTCAGTCCCATTCCCCTGTGCCCTCTCTCTGAACGCTCTCCTCAGTCCCATTCCCCTGTGCCCTCTCTCTGAACGCTCTCCTCAGTCCCATTCCCCTGTGCCCTCTCTCTGAATGCTCTCCTCAGTCCCATTCCCCTGTGCCCTCTCTCTGAACGCTCTCCTCAGTCCCATTCCCCTGTGCCCTCTCTCTGAACGCTCTCCTCAGTCCCATTCCCCTGTGCCCTCTCTCTGAACGTTCTCCTCAGTCCCATTCCCCTGTGCCCTCTCTCTGAACGTTCTCCTCATTCCATTCCCCTGTGCCCTCTCTCCGAACGCTCTCCTCAGTCCCATTACCCTGTGCCCTCTCTCCGAACGCTCTCCTCAGTCCCATTCCCCTGTGCCCTCTCTCTGAACGCTCTCCTCAGTCCCATTCCCCTGTGCCCTCTCTCTGAACGCTCTCCTCAGTCCCATTCCCCTGTGCCCTCTCTCGGAACGCTCTCCTCAGTCCCATTCCTCTGTGCCCTCTCTCTGAATGCTCTCCTCAGTCCCATTCTCCTGTGCCCTCTCTCTGAACGCTCTCCTCAGTCCCATTCCCCTGTGTACGCTCTGTGAACGCTCCCCTCAGTCCCATTCCCCTGTGCCCTCTCTCTGAAAGCTCTCCTCAGTCCCATTCCCCTGTGCCCTCTCTCTGAACGCTCTCCTCAGTCCCATTCCCCTGTGCCCTCTCTCTGAACGCTCCCCTCAGTCACATTCCCCTGTGCCCTCTCTCTGAACGCTCTCCTCAGTCCCATTCCCCTGTGCCCTCTCTCTGAACGCTACCCTCAGTCCCATTCCCCTGTGCCCTCTCTCTGAACGCTCTCCTCAGTCCCATTCCCCTGTGCCCTCTCTCTGAACGCTACCCTCAGTCCCATTCCCCTGTGCCCTCTCTCTGAACGCTCTCCTCAGTCCCATTCCCCTGTGCCCTCTCTGTGAACGCTCTCCTCAGTCCCATTCCCCTGTGCCCTCTCTCTGAATGCTCTCCTCAGTCCCATTCCCCTGTGCCCTCTCTCTGAACGCTCTCCTCAGTCCCATTCCCCTGTGCCCTCTCTGTGAACACTCTCCTCAGTCCCATTCCCCTGTGCCCTCTCTCTGAACGCTCAGTCCCATTCCCCTGTGCCCTCTCTCTGAATGCTCTCCTGAGTCCCATTCCCCTGTGCGCTCTCTCTGAACGCTCTCCTCAGTCCCATTCCCCTGTGCCCTTTCTCTGAACGTTCTCCTCAGTCCCATTCCCGTGCCCTCCCTCTGAAGGCTCTCCTCAGTCCCATTCCCCTGTGCCCTCTCTCTGAACGCTCTCCTCAGTCCCATTCCCCTGTGCCCTCTCTCTGAACGCTCTCCTCAGTCCCATTCCCCTGTGCCCTCTCTCTGAACGCTCTCCTCAGTCCCATTCCTCTGTGCCCTCTCTCTGAACGCTCTCCTCAGTCCCATTCCCCTGTGCCCTCTCTCTGAACGCTCTCCTCAGTCCCATTCCCCTGTGCCCTGCCTCTGAACGCTCCCCTCAGTCCCATTCCCCTGTGCCCTCTCTCTGAACGCTCCCCTCAGTCCCATTTCCCTGTGCCCTCTCTCTGAACGCTCCCCTCAGTCCCATTCCCCTGTGCCCTCTCTCTGAACGCTGCCCTCAGTCCCATTCCCCTGTGCCCTCTCTCTGAACGCTCTCCTCAGTCCCATTCCCGTGCCCTCTCTCTGAACACTCTCCTCAGTCCCATTCCCCTGTGTCCTCTCTCTGAACGCTCTCCTCAGTCCCATTCCCGTGCCCTCTCTCTGAACGCTCTCCTCAGTCCCATTCCCCTGTGCCCTCTCTCTGAACGCTCTCCTCAGTCCCATTCCCCTGTGCCCTCTCTCTGAACGTTCTCCTCAGTCCCATTCCCCTGTGCCCTCTCTCTGAACGTTCTCCTCAGTCCCATTCCCCTGTGCCCTCTCTCCGAACGCTCTCCTCAGTCCCATTACCCTGTGCCCTCTCTCCGAACGCTCTCCTCAGTCCCATTCCCCTGTGCCCTCTCTCTGAACGCTCTCCTCAGTCCCATTCCCGTGCCCTCTTTGAACGCTCTCCTCAGTCCCATTCCCCTGTGCCCTCTCTCTGAACGCTCTCCTCAGTCCCATTCCCCTGTGCCCTTTCTCTGAACGCTCCCCTCAGTCCCATTCCCCTGTGCCCTCTCTCTGAACGCTCTCCTCAGTCCCATTCCCCTGTGCCATCTCTCTGAACGCTCTCCTCAGTCCCATTCCCCTGTGCCCTCTCTCTGAACGCTCTCCTCAGTCCCATTCCTCTGTGCCCTCTCTCTGAACGCTCTCCTCAGTCCCATTCCCCTGTGCCCTCTCTCTGAACGCTCTCCTCAGTCCCATTCCCCTGTGCCCTCTCTCTGAACGCTCCCCTCAGTCCCATTCCCCTGTGCCCTCTCTCTGAACGCTCCCCTCAGTCCCATTCCTCTGTGCCCTCTCTCTGAACGCTCCCCTCAGTCCCATTCCCCTGTGCCCGCTCTCTGAACGCTCTCCTCAGTCCCATTCCCCTGTGCCCTCTCTCTGAACGCCCTCCTCAGTCCCATTCCCCTGTGCCCTCTCTCTGAACGCTCTCCTCAGTCCCATTCCCCTGTGCCCTCTCTCTGAACGCTCTCCTCAGTCCCATTCCCGTGCCCACTCTGAACGCTCCCCTCAGTCCCATTCCCCTGTGCCCTCTCTCTGAACACTCTCCTCGGTCCCATTCCCCTGTGCCCTCTCTCTGAACGCTCCCCTCAGTCCCATTCCCCTGTGCCATCTCTCTGAACGCTCCCCTCAGTCCCATTCCCCTGTGCCCTCTCTCTGAACGCTCTCCTCAGTCCCATTCCCCTGTGCCCTCTCTCTGAACACTCTCCTCAGTTCCATTCCCCTGTGCCCTCTCTCTGAACGCTCTCCTCAGTCCCATTCCCGTGCCCTCTCTCTGAACGCTCTCCTCAGTCCCATTCCCCTGTGCCCTCTCTCTGAACGCTCTCCTCAGTCCCATTCCCCTGTGCCCTCTCTCTGAACGCTCTCCTCAGTCCCATTCCCCTGTGCCCTCTCTCTGAACGCTCTCCTCAGTCCCATTCCCCTGTGCCCTCTCTCTGAATGTTCCCCTCAGTCCCATTCCCCTGTGCCCTCTCTCTGAACGCTCTCAGTCCCATTCCCCTGTGCCCTCTCTGTGAACGGTCTCCTCAGTCCCATTCCCCTGTGCCCTCTCTCTGAACGCTCTCCTCAGTCCCATTCCCCTGTGCCCTCTGTCTGAACGCTCTCCTCAGTCCCATTCCCCTGTGCCCTTTCTCTGAACGCTCTCCTCAGTCCCATTCCCGTGCCCTCTCTCTGAACGCTCTCCTCAGTCCCATTCCCCTGTGCCCTCTCTATGAACGCTCTCCTCAGTCCCATTCCCCTGTGCCCTCTCTCTGAACGCTCGCCTCAGTCCCATTCCCGTGCCCACTCTGAACGCTCCCCTCAGTCCCATTCCCCTGTGCCCTCTCTCTGAACACTCTCCTCGGTCCCATTCCCCTGTGCCCTCTCTGAACACTCTCCTCAGTCCCATTCCCCTGTGCCCTCTCTCTCAATGCTCTCCTCAGTCCCATTCCTCTGTGCCCTCTCTTGGAACGCTCCCCTCAGTCCCATTCCCCTGTGCCCTCTCTTGGAACGCTCCCCTCAGTCCCATTCCCCTGTGCCCTCTCTCTGAACGCTCTCCTCAGTCCCATTCCCCTGTGCCCTCTCTCTGAACGCTCTCCTCAGTCCCATTCCCCTGTGCCCTCTCTCTGAACGCTCTCATCAGTCCCATTCCCCTGTGCCCTCTCTCTGAACGTTCCCCTCAGTCCCATTCCCCTGTGCCCTCTCTCTGAACGCTCTCAGTCCCATTCCCCTGTGCCCTCTCTCTGAACGGTCTCCTCAGTCCCATTCCCCTGTGCCCTCTCTCTGAACGCTCTCCTCAGTCCCATTCCCCTGTGCCCTCTCTCTGAACGCTCTCCTCAGTCCCATTCCCCTGTGCCCTTTCTCTGAACACTCTTCTCAGTCCCATTCCCGTGCTCTCTCTCTGAACGCTCCCCTCAGTCCCATTCCCCTGTGCCCTCTCTCTGAACGCTCTCCTCAGTCCCATTCCCGTGCCCTCTCTCTGAACGCTCTCCTCAGTCCCATTCCCCTGTGCCCTCTCTCTGAACGCTCTCCTCAGTCCCATTCCCCTGTGCCCGCTCTCTGAACGCTCTCCTCAGTCCCATTCCCCTGTGCCCTCTCTCTGAACGCCCTCCTCAGTCCCATTCCCCTGTGCCCTCTCTCTGAACGCTCTCCTCAGTCCCATTCCCCTGTGCCCGCTCTCTGAACGCTCTCCTCAGTCCCATTCCCGTGCCCACTCTGAACGCTCCCCTCAGTCCCATTCCCCTGTGCCCTCTCTCTGAACACACTCCTCGGTCCCATTCCCCTGTGCCCTCTCTGAACACTCTCCTCAGTCCCATTCCCCTGTGCCCTCTCTCTCAATGCTCTCCTCAGTCCCATTCCTCTGTGCCCTCTCTTGGAACGCTCGCCTCAGTCCCATTCCCCTGTGCCCTCTCTCTGAACGCTCTCCTCCGTCCCATTCCCCTGTGCCCTCTCTCTGAAGGCTCTCCTCAGTCCCATTCCCCTGTGCCCTCTCTCTGAATGCTCTCCTCAGTCCCATTCCCCTGTGCCCTCTCTCTGAACACTCTCCTCAGTCCCATTCCCCTGTGCCCTCTCTCTGAACGCTCTCCTTATTCCCATTCTCCTGTGCCCTCTCTCTGAACGCTCTCCTCAGTCCCATTCCCCTGTGCCCTCTCTCTGAACGTTCTCCTCAGTCCCATTCCCCTGTGCCCTCTCTCTGAACGTTCTCCTCAGTCCCATTCCCCTGTGCCCTCTCTCCGAACGCTCTCCTCAGTCCCATTACCCTGTGCCCTCTCTCCGAACGCTCTCCTCAGTCCCATTCCCCTGTGCCCTCTCTCTGAACACTCTCCTCAGTCCCATTCCCCTGTGCCCTCTGAACGCTCTCCTCAGTCCCATTCCCCTGTGCCCTCTCTCGGAACGCTCTCCTCAGTCCCATTCCCCTGTGCCCTCTCTCTGAATGCTCTCCTCAGTCCCATTCTCCTGTGCCCTCTCTCTGAACGCTCTCCTCAGTCCCATTCCCCTGTGCACCCTCTGTGAACGCTCCCCTCAGTCCCATTCCCCTGTGCCCTCTCTCTGAAAGCTCTCCTCAGTCCCATTCCCCTGTGCCCTCTCTCTGAACGCTCTCCTCAGTCCCATTCCCCTGTGCCCTCTCTCTGAACGCTCCCCTCAGTCACATTCCCCTGTGCCCTCTCTCTGAACGCTCTCCTCAGTCCCATTCCCCTGTGCCCTCTCTCTGAACGCTACCCTCAGTCCCATTCCCCTGTGCCCTCTCTCTGAACGCTCTCCTCAGTCCCATTCCCCTGTGCCCTCTCTGTGAACACTCTCCTCAGTCCCATTCCCCTGTGCCCTCTCTCTGAACGCTCTCCTCAGTCCCATTCCCCTGTGCCCTCTCTCTGAACGCTCTCCTCAGTCCCATTCCCCTGTGCCCTCTCTCTGAACGCTACCCTCAGTCCCATTCCCCTGTGCCCTCTCTCTGAACGCTCTCCTCAGTCCCATTCCCCTGTGCCCTCTCTGTGAACACTCTCCTCAGTCCCATTCCCCTGTGCCCTCTCTCTGAACGCTCTCCTCAGTCCCATTCCCCTGTGCCCTCTCTCTGAACGCTACCCTCAGTCCCATTCCCCTGTGCCCTCTCTCTGAACGCTCTCCTCAGTCCCATTCCCCTGTGCCCTCTCTCTGAACGCTCAGTCCCATTCCCCTGTGCCCTCTCTCTGAATGCTCTCCTGAGTCCCATTCCCCTGTGCGCTCTCTCTGAACGCTCTCCTCAGTCCCATTCCCCTGTGCCCTCTCTCTGAACGCTCCCCTCAGTCCCATTCCCCTGTGCCCTCTCTCTGAACGCTCCCCTCAGTCCCATTCCCCTGTGCCCTCTCTCTGAACGCTCCCCTCAGTCCCATTCCCCTGTGCCCTCTCTCTGAACGCTCTCCTCAGTCCAATTCCCCTGTGCCCCCTCTCTGAACGCTCTCCTCAGTCCCATTCCCCTGTGCCCTCTCTCTGGACGAGTTGCCCTCAGTCCCATTTCCCTGTGCCCTCTCTCTGAACGCTCCCCTCAGTCCCATTCCCCTGTGCCCTCTCTCTGAACGCTGCCCTCAGTCCCATTCCCCTGTGCCCTCTCTCTGAACGCCCTCCTCAGCCCCATTCCCGTGCCCTCTCTCTGAACACTCTCCTCAGTCCCATTCCCCTGTGCCCTCTCTCTGAACGCTCTCCTCAGTCCCATTCCCGTGCCCTCTCTCTGAACGCTCTCCTCAGTCCCATTCCCCTGTGCCCTCTCTGAACGCTCTCCTCAGTCCCATTCCCCTGTGCCCTCTCTCTGAACGCTCTCCTCAGTCCTATTCCCCTGTGCCCTCTCTCTGAACGCTCTCCTCAGTCCCATTCTCCTGCGCCCTCTCTCTGAACGCTCTCCTCAGTCCCATTCCCCTGTGCCCTCTCTCTGAACGCTCCCCTCAGTCCCATTCCCCTGTGCCATCTCTCTGAACGCTCCCCTCAGTCCCATTCCCCTGTGCCCTCTCTCTGAACGCTCTCCTCAGTCCCATTCCCCTGTGCCCTCTCTCTGAACACTCTCCTCAGTCCCATTCCCCTGTGCCCTCTCTCTGAACGCTCTCCTCAGTCCCATTCCCGTGCCCTCTCTGAACGCTCTCCTCAGTCCCATTCCCCTGTGCCCTCTCTCTGAACGCTCTCCTCAGTCCCATTCCCCTGTGCCCTCTATCTGAACGCTCTCCTCAGTCCCATTCCCCCGTGCCCTCTCTCTGAACGTTCCCCTCAGTCCCATTCCCCTGTGCCCTCTCTCTGAACGCTCTCAGTCCCATTCCCCTGTGCCCTCTCTCTGAACGGTCTCCTCAGTCCCATTCCCCTGTGCCCTCTCTCTGAACGCTCTCCTCAGTCCCATTCCCCTGTGCCCTCTCTCTGAACGCTCCCCTCAGTCCCATTCCCCTGTGCCCTCTCTCTGAACGCTCTCCTCAGTCCCATTCCCCTGTGCCCTTTCTCTGAACGCTCTCCTCAGTCCCATTCCCGTGCCCTCTCTCTGAACACTCCCCTCAGTCCCATTCTCCTGTGCCCTCTCTCTGAACACTCTCCTCAGTCCCATTCCCTGTGCCCTCTCTCTGAAGGCTCTCCTCAGTCCCATTCCCCTGTGCCCTCTCTCTGAACGCTCTCCTCAGTCCCATTCCCCAGTGCCCTCTCTCTCAACGCTCTCCTCAGTCCCATTCCCCTGTGCCCTCTCTCTGAACGCTCTCCTCAGTCCCATTCCCCTGTGCCCTCTCTCTGAACGCTCTCCTCAGTCCCATTCCCCTGTGCCCTCTCTCTGAACACTCTCCTCATTCCCATTCCCCTGTGCCCTCTCTCTGAACGCTCTCCTCAGTCCCATTCCCCTGTGCCCCCTCTCTGAACGCTCTCCTCAGTCCCATTCCCCTGTGCCCTCTCTCTGAACGCTCTCCTCAGTCCCATTCCCCTGTGCCCCCTCTCTGAACGCTCTCCTCAGTCCCATTCCCCTGTGCCCTCTCTCTGAACGTTCTCCTCAGTCCCATTCCCCTGTTCCCTCTCTCTGAACGCTCTCCTCAGTCCCATTCCACTGTTCCCTCTCTCTGAACGCTCTCCTCAGTCCCATTCCCCTGTGCCCGCTCTCTGAACGCTCTCCTCAGTCCCATTCCCCTGTGCCCGCTCTCTGAACGCTCTCCTCAGTCCCATTCCCCTGTGCCCTCTCTCTGAACGCTCTCCTCAGTCCCATTCCCCTGTGCCCGCTCTCTGAATGCTCACCTCAGTCCCATTCCCCTGTGCCCTCTCTCTGAACGCTCTCCTCAGTCCCATTCCCCTGTGCCCTCTCTCTGAACGAGTTCCCCTCAGTCCCATTTCCCTGTGCCCTCTCTCTGAACGCTCTCCTCAGTCCCATTCCCGTGCCCTCTCTCTGAACACTCTCCTCAGTCCCATTCCCCTGTGCCCTCTGAACGCTCTCCTCAGTCCCATTCCCCTGTGCCCTCTCTCTGAACGCTCCCCTCAGTCCCATTCCCCTGTGCCCTCTCTGAACGCTCTCCTCAGTCCCATTCCCCTGTGCCCTCTCTCTGAACGAGCTCTCCTCAGTCCCATTCCCCTGTGCCCTCTCTCTGAACGAGCTCTCCTCAGTCCCATTGCCCTGTGCACTCTCTCTGAACGCTCTCCTCAGTCCCATTCCCCTGTGCCCTCTCTCTGAACACTCTGCTCAGTCCCATTCCCCTGTGCCCTCTCTCTGAACGCTCTCCTCAGTCCCATTCCCCTGTGCCCTCTCTCTGAACGCTCTCCTCAGTCCCATTCCCCTGTGCCCTCTCTCTGTACGCTCCCCTCAGTCCCGTTCCCTTGTGCCCTCTCTCTGAACGCTCTCATCAGTCCCATTCCCCTGTGCCCTCTCTCTGGACGTTCTCCTCAGTCCCATTCCCCTGTGCCCTCTCTCTGTATGCTCCCCTCAGTCCCATTCCCCTGTGCCCTCTCTGAACGTTCCCCTCAGTCCCATTCCCCTGTGCCCTCTCTCTGAACGCTCTCCTCAGTCCCATTCCCGTGCCCACTCTGAACGCTCCCCTCAGTCCCATTCCCCTGTTCCCCCTCTCTGAACGCTCCCCTCAGTCCCATTTCCCTGTGCCCTCTCTCTGAATGCTCTCCTCAGTCCCATTCCCCTGTGCCCGCTCTCTGAACGAGTTCCCCTCAGTCCCATTCCCATGTGCCTTCTCTCTGAACGAGTTCCCCTCAGTCCCATTTCCCTGTGCCCTCTCTCTGAACGCTCTCCTCAGTCCCATTCCCCTGTGCCCTCTCTCTGAACGCTCTCCTCAGTCCCATTCCCCTGTGCCCTCTCTCTGAACGCTCCCCTCAGTCCCATTCCCCTGTGCCATCTCTCTGAACGCTCCCCTCAGTCCCATTCCCCTGTGCCCTTTCTCTGAACGCTCTCCTCAGTCCCATTCCCGTGCCCTCTCTCTGAACGCTCTCCTCAGTCCCATTCCCCTGTGCCCGCTCTCTGAACGCTCTCCTCAGTCCCATTCCCCTGTGCCCTCTCTCTGAACGCCCTCCTCAGTCCCATTCCCCTGTGCCCTCTCTCTGAACGCTCTCCTCAGTCCCATTCCCCTGTGCCCTCTCTCTGAACGCTCTCCTCAGTCCCATTCCCGTGCCCACTCTGAACGCTCCCCTCAGTCCCATTCCCCTGTGCCCTCTCTCTGAACACTCTCCTCGGTCCCATTCCCCTGTGCCCTCTCTCTGAACGCTCCCCTCAGTCCCATTCCCCTGTGCCATCTCTCTGAACGCTCCCCTCAGTCCCATTCCCCTGTGCCCTCTCTCTGAACGCTCTCCGCAGTCCCATTCCCCTGTGCCCTCTCTCTGAACACTCTCCTCAGTCCCATTCCCCTGTGCCCTCTCTCTGAACGCTCTCCTCAGTCCCATTCCCGTGCCCTCTCTCTGAACGCTCTCCTCAGTCCCATTCCCCTGTGCCCTCTCTCTGAACGCTCTCCTCAGTCCCATTCCCCTGTGCCCTCTCTCTGAACGCTCTCCTCAGTCCCATTCCCCTATGCCCTCTCTCTGAACGCTCTCCTCAGTCCCATTCCCCTGTGCCCTCTCTCTGAATGTTCCCCTCAGTCCCATTCCCCTGTGCCCTCTCTCTGAACGCTCTCAGTCCCATTCCCCTGTGCCCTCTCTGTGAACGGTCTCCTCAGTCCCATTCCCCTGTGCCCTCTCTCTGAACGCTCTCCTCAGTCCCATTCCCCTGTGCCCTCTGTCTGAACGCTCTCCTCAGTCCCATTCCCCTGTGCCCTTTCTCTGAACGCTCTCCTCAGTCCCATTCCCGTGCCCTCTCTCTGAACGCTCCCCTCAGTCCCATTCCCCTGTGCCCGCTCTCTGAACGCTCTCCTCTGTCCCATTCCCCTGTGCCCTCTCTCTGAACGCTCTCCTCAGTCCCATTCCCCTGTGCCCGCTCTCTGAACGCTCTCCTCAGTCCCATTCCCCTGTGCCCTCTCTCTGAACGCCCTCCTCAGTCCCATTCCCCTGTGCCCTCTCTCTGAACGCTCTCCTCAGTCCCATTCCCCTGTGCCCTCTCTATGAACGCTCTCCTCAGTCCCATTCCCGTGCCCACTCTGAACGCTCCCCTCAGTCCCATTCCCCTGTGCCCTTTCTCTGAACACTCTCCTCGGTCCCATTCCCCTGTGCCCTCTCTGAACACTCTCCTCAGTCCCATTCCCCTGTGCCCTCTCTCTCAATGCTCTCCTCAGTCCCATTCCTCTGTGCCCTCTCTTGGAACGCTCCCCTCAGTCCCATTCCCCTGTGCCCTCTCTTGGAACGCTCCCCTCAGTCCCATTCCCCTGTGCCCTCTCTCTGAACGCTCTCCTCAGTCCCATTCCCCTGTGCCCTCTCTCTGAACGCTCTCCTCAGTCCCATTCCCCTGTGCCCTCTCTCTGAACGCTCTCCTCAGTCCCATTCCCCTGTGCCCTCTCTCTGAACGTTCCCCTCAGTCCCATTCCCCTGTGCCCTCTCTCTGAACGCTCTCAGTCCCATTCCCCTGTGCCCTCTCTCTGAACGGTCTCCTCAGTCCCATTCCCCTGTGCCCTCTCTCTGAACGCTCTCCTCAGTCCCATTCCCCTGTGCCCTCTCTCTGAACGCTCTCCTCAGTCCCATTCCCCTGTGCCCTTTCTCTGAACGCTCTCCTCAGTCCCATTCCCGTGCCCTCTCTCTCAACGCTCCCCTCAGTCCCATTCCCCTGTGCCCTCTCTCTGAACGCTCTCCTCAGTCCCATTCCCCTGTGCCCTCTCTCTGAACGCTCTCCTCAGTCCCATTCCCCTGTGCCCTCTCTCTGAACGCTCTCCTCAGTCCCATTCCCCTGTGCCCTCTCTCTGAACGCTACCCTCAGTCCCATTCCCCTGTGCCCTCTCTCTGAACGCTCTCCTCAGTCCCATTCCCCTGTGCCCTCTCTGTGAACACTCTCCTCAGTCCCATTCCCCTGTGCCCTCTCTCTGAACGCTCTCCTCAGTCCCATTCCCCTGTGCCCTCTCTCTGAACGCTACCCTCAGTCCCATTCCCCTGTGCCCTCTCTCTGAACGCTCTCCTCAGTCCCATTCCCCTGTGCCCTCTCTGTGAACACTCTCCTCAGTCCCATTCCCCTGTGCCCTCTCTCTGAACGCTCAGTCCCATTCCCCTGTGCCCTCTCTCTGAATGCTCTCCTGAGTCCCATTCCCCTGTGGGCTCTCTCTGAACGCTCTCCTCAGTCCCATTCCCCTGTGCCCTCTCTCTGAACGCTCCCCTCAGTCCCATTCCTCTGTGCCCTCTCTCTGAACGCTCCCCTCAGTCCCATTCCCCTGTGCCCTCTCTCTGAACGCTCCCCTCAGTCCCATTCCCCTGTGCCCTCTCTCTGAACGCTCTCCTCAGTCCAATTCCCCTGTGCCCCCTCTCTGAACGCTCTCCTCAGTCCCATTCCCCTGTGCCCTCTCTCTGGACGAGTTGCCCTCAGTCCCATTTCCCTGTGCCCTCTCTCTGAACGCTCCACTCAGTCCCATTCCCCTGTGCCCTCTCTCTGAACGCTGCCCTCAGTCCCATTCCCCTGTGCCCTCTCTCTGAACGCCCTCCTCAGCCCCATTCCCGTGCCCTCTCTCTGAACACTCTCCTCAGTCCCATTCCCCTGTGCCCTCTCTCTGAACGCTCTCCTCAGTCCCATTCCCGTGCCCTCTCTCTGAACGCTCTCCTCAGTCCCATTCCCCTGTGCCCTCTCTGAACGCTCTCCTCAGTCCCATTCCCCTGTGCCCTCTCTCTGAACGCTCTCCTCAGTCCTATTCCCCTGTGCCCTCTCTCTGAACGCTCTCCTCAGTCCCATTCTCCTGCGCCCTCTCTCTGAACGCTCTCCTCAGTCCCATTCCCCTGTGCCCTCTCTCTGAACGCTCCCCTCAGTCCCATTCCCCTGTGCCATCTCTCTGAACGCTCCCCTCAGTCCCATTCCCCTGTGCCCTCTCTCTGAACGCTCTCCTCAGTCCCATTCCCCTGTGCCCTCTCTCTGAACACTCTCCTCAGTCCCATTCCCCTGTGCCCTCTCTCTGAACGCTCTCCTCAGTCCCATTCCCGTGCCCTCTCTGAACGCTCTCCTCAGTCCCATTCCCCTGTGCCCTCTCTCTGAACGCTCTCCTCAGTCCCATTCCCCTGTGCCCTCTCTCTGAACGCTCTCCTCAGTCCCATTCCCCTGTGCCCTCTATCTGAACGCTCTCCTCAGTCCCATTCCCCCGTGCCCTCTCTCTGAACGTTCCCCTCCGTCCCATTCCCCTGTGCCCTCTCTGAACGCTCTCCTCAGTCCCATTCGCCTGTGCCCTTTCTCTGAACGCTCTCCTCAGTCCCATTCCCGTGCCCTCTCTCTGAACGCTCCCCTCAGTCCCATTCCCCTGTGCCCTCTCTCTGAACGCTCCCCTCAGTCCCATTCCCCTGTGCCCTTTCTCTGAACGCTCTCCTCAGTCCCATTCCCGTGCCCTCTCTCTGAACGCTCCCCTCAGTCCCATTCCCCTGTGCCCGCTCTCTGAACGCTCTCCTCAGTCCCATTCCTCTGTGCCCTCTCTCTGAACACTCTCCTCAGTCCCATTCCCTGTGCCCTCTCTCTGAACACTCTCCTCAGTCCCATTCCCCTGTGCCCTCTCTCTTAAGGCTCTCCTCAGTCCCATTCCCCTGTGCCCTCTCTCTGAACGCTCTCCTCAGTCCCATTCCCCAGTGCCCCCTCTCTCAACGCTCTCCTCAGTCCCATTCCCCTGTGCCCCCTCTCTGAACGCTCTCCTCAGTCCCATTCCCCTGTGCCCTCTCTCTGAACGCTCTCCTCAGTCCCATTCCCCTGTGCCCCCTCTCTGAACGCTCTCCTCAGTCCCATTCCCCTGTGCCCTCTCTCTGAACGTTCTCCTCAGTCCCATTCCCCTGTGCCCTCTCTCTGAACGCTCTCCTCAGTCCCATTCCACTGTTCCCTCTCTCTGAACGCTCTCCTCAGTCCCATTCCCCTGTGCCCGCTCTCTGAACGCTCTCCTCAGTCCCATTCCCCTGTGCCCGCTCTCTGAACGCTCTCCTCAGTCCCATTCCCCTGTGCCCTCTCTCTGAACGCTCTCCTCAGTCCCATTCCCCTGTGCCCGCTCTCTGAATGCTCACCTCAGTCCCATTCCCCTGTGCCCTCTCTCTGAACGCTCTCCTCAGTCCCATTCCCCTGTGCCCTCTCTCTGAACGAGTTCCCCTCAGTCCCATTTCCCTGTGCCCTCTCTCTGAACGCTCTCCTCAGTCCCATTCCCGTGCCCTCTCTCTGAACACTCTCCTCAGTCCCATTCCCCTGTGCCCTCTGAACGCTCTCCTCAGTCCCATTCCCCTGTGCCCTCTCTCTGAACGCTCCCCTCAGTCCCATTCCCCTGTGCCCTCTCTGAACGCTCTCCTCAGTCCCATTCCCCTGTGCCCTCTCTCTGAACGAGCTCTCCTCAGTCCCATTCCCCTGTGCCCTCTCTCTGAACGAGCTCTCCTCAGTCCCATTGCCCTGTGCACTCTCTCTGAACACTCTGCTCAGTCCCATTCCCCTGTGCCCTCTCTCTGAACGCTCTCCTCAGTCCCATTCCCCTGTGCCCTCTCTCTTAACGCTCTCCTCAGTCCCATTCCCCTGTGCCCTCTCTCTGTACGCTCCCCTCAGTCCCATTCCCTTGTGCCCTCTCTCTGAACGCTCTCATCAGTCCCATTCCCCTGTGCCCTCTCTCTGAACGTTCTCCTCAGTCCCATTCCCCTGTGCCCTCTCTCTGTATGCTCCCCTCAGTCCCATTCCCCTGTGCCCTCTCTGAACGTTCCCCTCAGTCCCATTCCCCTGTGCCCTCTCTCTGAACGCTCTCCTCAGTCCCATTCCCGTGCCCACTCTGAACGCTCCCCTCAGTCCCATTCCCCTGTACCCCCTCTCTGAACGCTCCCCTCAGTCCCATTTCCCTGTGCCCTCTCTCTGAATGCTCTCCTCAGTCCCATTCCCCTGTGCCCCCTCTCTGAACGCTCTCCTCAGTCCCATTCCCCTGTGCCCGCTCTCTGAACGAGTTCCCCTCAGTCCCATTCCCCTGTGCCCTCTCTCTGAACGAGTTCCCCTCAGTCCCATTTCCCTGTGCCCTCTCTCTGAACGCTCTCCTCAGTCCCATTCCCCTGTGCCCTCTCTGAACGCTCTCCTCAGTCCCATTCCCCTGTGCCCTCTCTCTGAACGCTCTCCTCAGTCCTATTCCCCTGTGCCCTCTCTCTGAACGCTCCCCTCAGTCCCATTCTCCTGCGCCCTCTCTCTGAACGCTCTCCTCAGTCCCATTCCCCTGTGCCCTCTCTCTGAACGCTCCCCTCAGTCCCATTCCCCTGTGCCATCTCTCTGAACGCTCCCCTCAGTCCCATTCCCCTGTGCCCTCTCTCTGAACGCTCTCCTCAGTCCCATTCCCCTGTGCCCTCTCTCTGAACACTCTCCTCAGTCCCATTCCCCTGTGCCCTCTCTCTGAACGCTCTCCTCAGTCCCATTCCCGTGCTCTCTCTGAACGCTCTCCTCAGTCCCATTCCCCTGTGCCCTCTCTCTGAACGCTCTCCTCAGTCCCATTCCCCTGTGCCCTCTCTCTGAACGCTCTCCTCAGTCCCATTCCCCTGTGCCCTCTATCTGAACGCTCTCCTCAGTCCCATTCCCCCGTGCCCTCTCTCTGAACGTTCCCCTCCGTCCCATTCCCCTGTGCCCTCTCTCTGAACGCTCTCAGTCCCATTCCCCTGTGCCCTCTCTCTGAACGGTCTCCTCAGTCCCATTCCCCTGTGCCCTCTCTCTGAACGCTCTCCTCAGTCCCATTCCCCTGTGCCCTTTCTCTGAACGCTCTCCTCAGTCCCATTCCCCTGTGCCCTTTCTCTGAACGCTCTCCTCAGTCCCATTCCCCTGTGCCCTCTCTCTGAACGGTCTCCTCAGTCCCATTCCCCTGTGCCCTCTCTCTGAACGCTCTCCTCAGTCCCATTCCCCTGTGCCCTCTCTCTGAACGCTCTCCTCAGTCCCATTCCCCTGTGCCCTTTCTCTGAACGCTCTCCTCAGTCCCATTCCCGTGCCCTCTCTCTGAACGCTCCCCTCAGTCCCATTCCCCTGTGCCCTCTCTCTGAACGCTCCCCTCAGTCCCATTCCCCTGTGCCCTTTCTCTGAACGCTCTCCTCAGTCCCATTCCCGTGCCCTCTCTCTGAACGCTCCCCTCAGTCCCATTCCCCTGTGCCCGCTCTCTGAACGCTCTCCTCAGTCCCATTCCTCTGTGCCCTCTCTCTGAACACTCTCCTCAGTCCCATTCCCTGTGCCTTCTCTCTGAACACTCTCCTAAGTCCCATTCCCCTGTGCCCTCTCTCTTAAGGCTCTCCTCAGTCCCATTCCCCTGTGCCCTCTCTCTGAACGCTCTCCTCAGTCCCATTCCCCTGTGCCCTCTCTCTGAACGCTCTCCTCAGTCCCATTCCCCTGTGCCCCCTCTCTGAACGCTCTCCTCAGTCCCATTCCCCTGTGCCCTCTCTCTGAACGTTCTCCTCAGTCCCATTCCCCTGTGCCCTCTCTCTGAACGCTCTCCTCAGTCCCATTCCACTGTTCCCTCTCTCTGAACGCTCTCCTCAGTCCCATTCCCCTGTGCCCGCTCTCTGAACGCTCTCCTCAGTCCCATTCCCCTGTGCCCGCTCTCTGAACGCTCTCCTCAGTCCCATTCCCCTGTGCCCTCTCTCTGAACGCTCTCCTCAGTCCCATTCCCCTGTGCCCGCTCTCTGAATGCTCACCTCAGTCCCATTCCCCTGTGCCCTCTCTCTTAACGCTCTCCTCAGTCCCATTCCCCTGTGCCCTCTCTCTGAACGAGTTCCCCTCAGTCCCATTCCCCTGTGCCCTCTGTCTGAACGCTCTCCTCAGTCCCATTCCCCTGTGCCCTCTCTCTGAATGCTCTCCTCAGTCCCATTCCCGTGCCCTCTCTCTGAACGCTCCCCTCAGTCCCATTCCCCTGTGCCCGCTCTCTGAACGCTCTCCTCAGTCCCATTCCCCTGTGCCCTCTCTCTGAACGCTCTCCTCAGTCCCATTCCCCTGTGCCCGCTCTCTGAACGCTCTCCTCAGTCCCATTCCCCTGTGCCCTCTCTCTGAACGCCCTCCTCAGTCCCATTCCCCTGTGCCCTCTCTCTGAACGCTCTCCTCAGTCCCATTCCCCTGTGCCCTCTCTATGAACGCTCTCCTCAGTCCCATTCCCGTGCCCACTCTGAACGCTCCCCTCAGTCCCATTCCCCTGTGCCCTTTCTCTGAACACTCTCCTCGGTCCCATTCCCCTGTGCCCTCTCTGAACACTCTCCTCAGTCCCATTCCCCTGTGCCCTCTCTCTCAATGCTCTCCTCAGTCCCATTCCTCTGTGCCCTCTCTTGGAACGCTCCCCTCAGTCCCATTCCCCTGTGCCCTCTCTTGGAACGCTCCCCTCAGTCCCATTCCCCTGTGCCCTCTCTCTGAACGCTCTCCTCAGTCCCATTCCCCTGTGCCCTCTCTCTGAACGCTCTCCTCAGTCCCATTCCCCTGTGCCCTCTCTCTGAACGCTCTCCTCAGTCCCATTCCCCTGTGCCCTCTCTCTGAACGTTCCCCTCAGTCCCATTCCCCTGTGCCCTCTCTCTGAACGCTCTCAGTCCCATTCCCCTGTGCCCTCTCTCTGAACGGTCTCCTCAGTCCCATTCCCCTGTGCCCTCTCTCTGAACGCTCTCCTCAGTCCCATTCCCCTGTGCCCTCTCTCTGAACGCTCTCCTCAGTCCCATTCCCCTGTGCCCTTTCTCTGAACGCTCTCCTCAGTCCCATTCCCGTGCCCTCTCTCTCAACGCTCCCCTCAGTCCCATTCCCCTGTGCCCTCTCTCTGAACGCTCTCCTCAGTCCCATTCCCCTGTGCCCTCTCTCTGAACGCTCTCCTCAGTCCCATTCCCCTGTGCCCTCTCTCTGAACGCTCTCCTCAGTCCCATTCCCCTGTGCCCTCTCTCTGAACGCTACCCTCAGTCCCATTCCCCTGTGCCCTCTCTCTGAACGCTCTCCTCAGTCCCATTCCCCTGTGCCCTCTCTCTGAACGCTCTCCTCAGTCCCATTCCCCTGTGCCCTCTCTCTGAACGCTACCCTCAGTCCCATTCCCCTGTGCCCTATCTCTGAACGCTCTCCTCAGTCCCATTCCCCTGTGCCCTCTCTGTGAACACTCTCCTCAGTCCCATTCCCCTGTGCCCTCTCTCTGAACGCTCAGTCCCATTCCCCTGTGCCCTCTCTCTGAATGCTCTCCTGAGTCCCATTCCCCTGTGCGCTCTCTCTGAACGCTCTCCTCAGTCCCATTCCCCTGTGCCCTCTCTCTGAACGCTCCCCTCAGTCCCATTCCTCTGTGCCCTCTCTCTGAACGCTCCCCTCAGTCCCATTCCCCTGTGCCCTCTCTCTGAACGCTCCCCTCAGTCCCATTCCCCTGTGCCCTCTCTCTGAACGCTCTCCTCAGTCCAATTCCCCTGTGCCCCCTCTCTGAACGCTCTCCTCAGTCCCATTCCCCTGTGCCCTCTCTCTGGACGAGTTGCCCTCAGTCCCATTTCCCTGTGCCCTCTCTCTGAACGCTCCACTCAGTCCCATTCCCCTGTGCCCTCTCTCTGAACGCTGCCCTCAGTCCCATTCCCCTGTGCCCTCTCTCTGAACGCCCTCCTCAGCCCCATTCCCGTGCCCTCTCTCTGAACACTCTCCTCAGTCCCATTCCCCTGTGCCCTCTCTCTGAACGCTCTCCTCAGTCCCATTCCCGTGCCCTCTCTCTGAACGCTCTCCTCAGTCCCATTCCCCTGTGCCCTCTCTGAACGCTCTCCTCAGTCCCATTCCCCTGTGCCCTCTCTCTGAACGCTCTCCTCAGTCCTATTCCCCTGTGCCCTCTCTCTGAACGCTCTCCTCAGTCCCATTCTCCTGCGCCCTCTCTCTGAACGCTCTCCTCACTCCCATTCCCCTGTGCCCTCTCTCTGAACGCTCCCCTCAGTCCCATTCCCCTGTGCCATCTCTCTGAACGCTCCCCTCAGTCCCATTCCCCTGTGCCCACTCTCTGAACGCTCTCCTCAGTCCCATTCCCCTGTGCCCTCTCTCTGAACACTCTCCTCAGTCCCATTCCCCTGTGCCCTCTCTCTGAACGCTCTCCTCAGTCCCATTCCCGTGCCCTCTCTGAACGCTCTCCTCAGTCCCATTCCCCTGTGCCCTCTCTCTGAACGCTCTCCTCAGTCCCATTCCCCTGTGCCCTCTCTCTGAACGCTCTCCTCAGTCCCATTCCCCTGTGCCCTCTATCTGAACGCTCTCCTCAGTCCCATTCCCCCGTGCCCTCTCTCTGAACGTTCCCCTCCGTCCCATTCCCCTGTGCCCTCTCTCTGAACGCTCTCAGTCCCATTCCCCTGTGCCCTCTCTCTGAACGGTCTCCTCAGTCCCATTCCCCTGTGCCCTCTCTCTGAACGCTCTCCTCAGTCCCATTCCCCTGTGCCCTCTCTCTGAACGCTCTCCTCAGTCCCATTCCCCTGTGCCCTTTCTCTGAACGCTCTCCTCAGTCCCATTCCCGTGCCCTCTCTCTGAACGCTCCCCTCAGTCCCATTCTCCTGTGCCCTTTCTCTGAACGCTCCCCTCAGTCCCATTCCCCTGTGCCCTCTCTCTGAACGCTCTCCTCAGTCCCATTCCCGTGCCCTCTCTCTGAACGCTCTCCTCAGTCCCATTCCCCTGTGCCCTCTCTCTGAACGCTCCCCTCAGTCCCATTCCCCTGTGCCCTTTCTCTGAACGCTCTCCTCAGTCCCATTCCCGTGCCCTCTCTCTGAACGCTCCCCTCAGTCCCATTCCCCTGTGCCCGCTCTCTGAACGCTCTCCTCAGTCCCATTCCTCTGTGCCCTCTCTCTGAACACTCTCCTCAGTCCCATTCCCTGTGCCCTCTCTCTGAACACTCTCCTCAGTCCCATTCCCCTGTGCCCTCTCTCTTAAGGCTCTCCTCAGTCCCATTCCCCTGTGCCCTCTCTCTGAACGCTCTCCTCAGTCCCATTCCCCAGTGCCCTCTCTCTCAACGCTCTCCTCAGTCCCATTCCCCTGTGCCCTCTCTCTGAACGCTCTCCTCAGTCCCATTCCCCTGTGCCCTCTCTCTGAACGCTCTCCTCAGTCCCATTCCCCTGTGCCCTCTCTCTGAACACTCTCCTAAGTCCCATTCCCCTGTGCCCTCTCTCTGAACGCTCTCCTCAGTCCCATTCCCCTGTGCCCCCTCTCTGAACGCTCTCCTCAGTCCCATTCCCCTGTGCCCTCTCTCTGAACGCTCTCCTCAGTCCCATTCCCCTGTGCCCCCTCTCTGAACGCTCTCCTCAGTCCCATTCCCCTGTGCCCTCTCTCTGAACGTTCTCCTCAGTCCCATTCCCCTGTGCCCTCTCTCTGAACGCTCTCCTCAGTCCCATTCCACTGTTCCCTCTCTCTGAACGCTCTCCTCAGTCCCATTCCCCTGTGCCCGCTCTCTGAACGCTCTCCTCAGTCCCATTCCCCTGTGCCCGCTCTCTGAACGCTCTCCTCAGTCCCATTCCCCTGTGCCCTCTCTCTGAACGCTCTCCTCAGTCCCATTCCCCTGTGCCCGCTCTCTGAATGCTCACCTCAGTCCCATTCCCCTGTGCCCTCTCTCTGAACGCTCTCCTCAGTCCCATTCCCCTGTGCCCTCTCTCTGAACGAGTTCCCCTCAGTCCCATTTCCCTGTGCCCTCTCTCTGAACGCTCTCCTCAGTCCCATTCCCGTGCCCTCTCTCTGAACACTCTCCTCAGTCCCATTCCCCTGTGCCCTCTGAACGCTCTCCTCAGTCCCATTCCCCTGTGCCCTCTCTCTGAACGCTCCCCTCAGTCCCATTCCCCTGTGCCCTCTCTGAACGCTCTCCTCAGTCCCATTCCCCTGTGCCCTCTCTCTGAACGAGCTCTCCTCAGTCCCATTCCCCTGTGCCCTCTCTCTGAACGAGCTCTCCTCAGTCCCATTGCCCTGTGCACTCTCTCTGAACGCTCTCCTCAGTCCCATTCCCCTGTGCCCTCTCTCTGAACACTCTGCTCAGTCCCATTCCCCTGTGCCCTCTCTCTGAACGCTCTCCTCAGTCCCATTCCCCTGTGCCCTCTCTCTTAACGCTCTCCTCAGTCCCATTCCCCTGTGCCCTCTCTCTGTACGCTCCCCTCAGTCCCATTCCCTTGTGCCCTCTCTCTGAACGCTCTCATCAGTCCCATTCCCCTGTGCCCTCTCTCTGAACGTTCTCCTCAGTCCCATTCCCCTGTGCCCTCTCTCTGTATGCTCCCCTCAGTCCCATTCCCCTGTGCCCTCTCTGAACGTTCCCCTCAGTCCCATTCCCCTGTGCCCTCTCTCTGAACGCTCTCCTCAGTCCCATTCCCGTGCCCACTCTGAACGCTCCCCTCAGTCCCATTCCCCTGTACCCCCTCTCTGAACGCTCCCCTCAGTCCCATTTCCCTGTGCCCTCTCTCTGAATGCTCTCCTCAGTCCCATTCCCCTGTGCCCCCTCTCTGAACGCTCTCCTCAGTCCCATTCCCCTGTGCCCGCTCTCTGAACGAGTTCCCCTCAGTCCCATTCCCCTGTGCCCTCTCTCTGAACGAGTTCCCCTCAGTCCCATTTCCCTGTGCCCTCTCTCTGAACGCTCTCCTCAGTCCCATTCCCCTGTGCCCTCTCTGAACGCTCTCCTCAGTCCCATTCCCCTGTGCCCTCTCTCTGAACGCTCTCCTCAGTCCCATTCTCCTGCGCCCTCTCTCTGAACGCTCTCCTCAGTCCCATTCCCCTGTGCCCTCTCTCTGAACGCTCCCCTCAGTCCCATTCCCCTGTGCCATCTCTCTGAACGCTCCCCTCAGTCCCATTCCCCTGTGCCCTCTCTCTGAACGCTCTCCTCAGTCCCATTCCCCTGTGCCCTCTCTCTGAACACTCTCCTCAGTCCCATTCCCCTGTGCCCTCTCTCTGAACGCTCTCCTCAGTCCCATTCCCGTGCCCTCTCTGAACGCTCTCCTCAGTCCCATTCCCCTGTGCCCTCTCTCTGAACGCTCTCCTCAGTCCCATTCCCCTGTGCCCTCTCTCTGAACGCTCTCCTCAGTCCCATTCCCCTGTGCCCTCTATCTGAACGCTCTCCTCAGTCCCATTCCCCCGTGCCCTCTCTCTGAACGTTCCCCTCCGTCCCATTCCCCTGTGCCCTCTCTCTGAACGCTCTCAGTCCCATTCCCCTGTGCCCTCTCTCTGAACGGTCTCCTCAGTCCCATTCCCCTGTGCCCTCTCTCTGAACGCTCTCCTCAGTCCCATTCCCCTGTGCCCTCTCTCTGAACGCTCTCCTCAGTCCCATTCCCCTGTGCCCTTTCTCTGAACGCTCTCCTCAGTCCCATTCCCGTGCCCTCTCTCTGAACGCTCCCCTCAGTCCCATTCTCCTGTGCCCTTTCTCTGAACGCTCCCCTCAGTCCCATTCCCGTGCCCTCTCTCTGAACGCTCCCCTCAGTCCCATTCCCCTGTGCCCGCTCTCTGAACGCTCTCCTCAGTCCCATTCCTCTGTGCCCTCTCTCTGAACACTCTCCTCAGTCCCATTCCCTGTGCCCTCTCTCTGAACACTCTCCTCAGTCCCATTCCCCTGTGCCCTCTCTCTTAAGGCTCTCCTCAGTCCCATTCCCCTGTGCCCTCTCTCTGAACGCTCTCCTCAGTCCCATTCCCCAGTGCCCTCTCTCTCAACGCTCTCCTCAGTCCCATTCCCCTGTGCCCTCTCTCTGAACGCTCTCCTCAGTCCCATTCCCCTGTGCCCTCTCTCTGAACGCTCTCCTCAGTCCCATTCCCCTGTGCCCTCTCTCTGAACGCTCTCCTAAGTCCCATTCCCCTGTGCCCTCTCTCTGAACGCTCTCCTCAGTCCCATTCCCCTGTGCCCCCTCTCTGAACGCTCTCCTCAGTCCCATTCCCCTGTGCCCTCTCTCTGAACGCTCTCCTCAGTCCCATTCCCCTGTGCCCCCTCTCTGAACGCTCTCCTCAGTCCCATTCCCCTGTGCCCTCTCTCTGAACGTTCTCCTCAGTCCCATTCCCCTGTGCCCTCTCTCTGAACGCTCTCCTCAGTCCCATTCCACTGTTCCCTCTCTCTGAACGCTCTCCTCAGTCCCATTCCCCTGTGCCCGCTCTCTGAACGCTCTCCTCAGTCCCATTCCCCTGTGCCCGCTCTCTGAACGCTCTCCTCAGTCCCATTCCCCTGTGCCCTCTCTCTGAACGCTCTCCTCAGTCCCATTCCCCTGTGCCCGCTCTCTGAATGCTCACCTCAGTCCCATTCCCCTGTGCCCTCTCTCTGAACGCTCTCCTCAGTCCCATTCCCCTGTGCCCTCTCTCTGAACGAGTTCCCCTCAGTCCCATTTCCCTGTGCCCTCTCTCTGAACGCTCTCCTCAGTCCCATTCCCGTGCCCTCTCTCTGAACACTCTCCTCAGTCCCATTCCCCTGTGCCCTCTGAACGCTCTCCTCAGTCCCATTCCCCTGTGCCCTCTCTCTGAACGCTCCCCTCAGTCCCATTCCCCTGTGCCCTCTCTGAACGCTCTCCTCAGTCCCATTCCCCTGTGCCCTCTCTCTGAACGAGTTCCCCTCAGTCCCATTTCCCTGTGCCCTCTCTCTGAACGCTCTCCTCAGTCCCATTCCCCTGTGCCCGCTCTCTGAACGCTCTCCTCAGTCCCATTCCCCTGTGCCCTCTCTCTGAACGCTCTCCTCAGTCCCATTCCCCTGTGCCCGCTCTCTGAATGCTCACCTCAGTCCCATTCCCCTGTGCCCTCTCTCTGAACGCTCTCCTCAGTCCCATTCCCCTGTGCCCTCTCTCTGAACGAGTTCCCCTCAGTCCCATTTCCCTGTGCCCTCTCTCTGAACGCTCTCCTCAGTCCCATTCCCGTGCCCTCTCTCTGAACACTCTCCTCAGTCCCATTCCCCTGTGCCCTCTGAACGCTCTCCTCAGTCCCATTCCCCTGTGCCCTCTCTCTGAACGCTCCCCTCAGTCCCATTCCCCTGTGCCCTCTCTGAACGCTCTCCTCAGTCCCATTCCCCTGTGCCCTCTCTCTGAACGAGCTCTCCTCAGTCCCATTCCCCTGTGCCCTCTCTCTGAACGAGCTCTCCTCAGTCCCATTGCCCTGTGCACTCTCTCTGAACGCTCTCCTCAGTCCCATTCCCCTGTGCCCTCTCTCTGAACACTCTGCTCAGTCCCATTCCCCTGTGCCCTCTCTCTGTACGCTCCCCTCAGTCCCATTCCCTTGTGCCCTCTCTCTGAACGCTCTCATCAGTCCCATTCCCCTGTGCCCTCTCTCTGAACGTTCTCCTCAGTCCCATTCCCCTGTGCCCTCTCTCTGTATGCTCCCCTCAGTCCCATTCCCCTGTGCCCTCTCTGAACGTTCCCCTCAGTCCCATTCCCCTGTGCCCTCTCTCTGAACGCTCTCCTCAGTCCCATTCCCGTGCCCACTCTGAACGCTCCCCTCAGTCCCATTCCCCTGTACCCCCTCTCTGAACGCTCCCCTCAGTCCCATTTCCCTGTGCCCTCTCTCTGAATGCTCTCCTCAGTCCCATTCCCCTGTGCCCCCTCTCTGAACGCTCTCCTCAGTCCCATTCCCCTGTGCCCGCTCTCTGAACGAGTTCCCCTCAGTCCCATTCCCCTGTGCCCTCTCTCTGAACGAGTTCCCCTCAGTCCCATTTCCCTGTGCCCTCTCTCTGAACGCTCTCCTCAGTCCCATTCCCCTGTGCCCTCTCTCTGAACGCTCTCCTCAGTCCCATTCCCCTGTGCCCTCTCTCTGAACGCTCCCCTCAGTCCCATTCCCCTGTGCCATCTCTCTGAACGCTCCCCTCAGTCCCATTCCCCTGTGCCCTTTCTCTGAACGCTCTCCTCAGTCCCATTCCCGTGCCCTCTCTCTGAACGCTCCCCTCAGTCCCATTCTCCTGTGCCCTCTCTCTGAACGCTCTCCTCAGTCCCATTCCCTGTGCCCTCTCTCTGAACACTCTCCTCAGTCCCATTCCCCTGTGCCCTCTCTCTGAAGGCTCTCCTCAGTCCCATTCCCCTGTGCCCTCTCTCTGAACGCTCTCCTCAGTCCCATTCCCCAGTGCCCTCTCTCTCAACGCTCTCCTCAGTCCCATTCCCCTGTGCCCTCTCTCTGAACGCTCTCCTCAGTCCCATTCCCCTGTGCCCTCTCTCTGAACGCTCTCCTCAGTCCCATTCCCCTGTGCCCTCTCTCTGAACACTCTCCTCAGTCCCATTCCCCTGTGCCCTCTCTCTGAACGCTCTCCTCAGTCCCATTCCCCTGTGCCCTTTCTCTGAACGCTCTCCTCAGTCCCATTCCCGTGCCCTCTCTCTGAACGCTCTCCTCAGTCCCATTCCCCTGTGCCCTCTCTCTGAACACTCTCCTCAGTCCCATTCCCCTGTGCCCGCTCTCTGAACGCTCTCCTCAGTCCCATTCCCCTGTGCCCTCTCTCTGAACGCCCTCAGTCCCATTCCCCTGTGCCCTCTCTCTGAACGGTCTCCTCAGTCCCATTCCCCTGTGCCCTCTCTCTGAACGCTCTCCTCAGTCCCATTCCCCTGTGCCCTCTCTCTGAACGCTCCCCTCAGTCCCATTCCCCTGTGCCCTCTCTCTGAACGCTCTCCTCAGTCCCATTCCCCTGTGCCCTTTCTCTGAACGCTCTCCTCAGTCCCATTCCCGTGCCCTCTCTCTGAACGCTCCCCGCAGTCCCATTCTCCTGTGCCCTCTCTCTGAACACTCTCCTCAGTCCCATTCCCTGTGCCCTCTCTCTGAACACTCTCCTCAGTCCCATTCCCTGTGCCCTCTCTCTGAACGCTCCCCGCAGTCCCATTCTCCTGTGCCCTCTCTCTGAACACTCTCCTCAGTCCCATTCTCCTGTGCCCTCTCTCTGAACTCTCTCCTCAGTCCCATTCCCTGTGCCCCCTCTCTGAACACTCTCCTCAGTCCCATTCCCCTGTGCCCTCTCTCTGAAGGCTCTCCTCAGTCCCATTCCCCTGTGCCCTCTCTCTGAACGCTCTCCTCAGTCCCATTCCCCAGTGCCCTCTCTCTCAACGCTCTCCTCAGTCCCATTCCCCTGTGCCCTCTCTGAACGCTCTCCTCAGTCCCATTCCCCTGTGCCCTCTCTCTGAACGCTCTCCTCAGTCCCATTCCCCTGTGCCCTCTCTCTGAACACTCTCCTCAGTCCCATTCCCCTGTGCCCTCTCTCTGAACGCTCTCCTCAGTCCCATTCCCCTGTGCCCCCTCTCTGAACGCTCTCCTCAGTCCCATTCCCCTGTGCCCTCTCTCTGAACGCTCTCCTCAGTCCCATTCCCCTGTGCCCCCTCTCTGAACGCTCTCCTCAGTCCCATTCCCCTGTGCCCTCTCTCTGAACGTTCTCCTCAGTCCCATTCCCCTGTGCCCTCTCTCTGAACGCTCTCCTCAGTCCCATTCCACTGTGCCCCCTCTCTGAACGCTCTCCTCAGTCCCATTCCCCTGTGCCCTCTCTCTGAACGCTCTCCTCAGTCCCATTCCCCTGTGCCCTCTCTCTGAACGTTCTCCTCAGTCCCATTCCCCTGTGCCCTCTCTCTGAACGCTCTCCTCAGTCCCATTCCCCTGTGCCAGCTCTCTGAACGCTCTCCTCAGTCCCATTCCCCTGTGCCCGCTCTCTGAACGCTCTCCTCAGTCCCATTCCCCTGTGCCCTCTCTCTGAACGCTCTCCTCAGTCCCATTCCCCTGTGCCCGCTCTCTGAATGCTCACCTCAGTCCCATTCCCCTGTGCCCTCTCTCTGAACGCTCTCCTCAGTCCCATTCCCCTGTGCCCTCTCTCTGAACGAGTTCCCCTCAGTCCCATTTCCCTGTGCCCTCTCTCTGAACGCTCTCCTCAGTCCCATTCCCGTGCCCTCTCTCTGAACACTCTCCTCAGTCCCATTCCCCTGTGCCCTCTGAACGCTCTCCTCAGTCCCATTCCCCTGTGCCCTCTCTCTGAACGCTCCCCTCAGTCCCATTCCCCTGTGCCCTCTCTGAACGCTCTCCTCAGTCCCATTCCCCTGTGCCCTCTCTGTGAACGAGCTCTCCTCAGTCCCATTCCCCTGTGCCCTCTCTCTGAACGAGCTCTCCTCAGTCCCATTGCCCTGTGCACTCTCTCTGAACGCTCTCCTCAGTCCCATTCCCCTGTGCCCTCTCTCTGAACACTCTGCTCGGTCCCATTCCCCTGTGCCCTCTCTCTGAACGCTCTCCTCAGTCCCATTCCCCTGTGCCCTCTCTCTGAACGCTCTGCTCAGTCCCATTCCCCTGTGCCCTCTCTCTGTACGCTCCCCTCAGTCCCATTCCCTTGTGCCCTCTCTCTGAACACTCTCATCAGTCCCATTCCCCTGTGCCCTCTCTCTGAACGTTCTCCTCAGTCCCATTCCCCTGTGCCCTCTCTCTGTATGCTCCCCTCAGTCCCATTCCCCTGTGCCCTCTCTGAACGTTCCCCTCAGTCCCATTCCCCTGTGCCCTCTCTCTGAACGCTCTCCTCAGTCCCATTCCCGTGCCCACTCTGAACGCTCCCCTCAGTCCCATTCCCCTGTACCCCCTCTCTGAACGCTCCCCTCAGTCCCATTTCCCTGTGCCCTCTCTCTGAATGCTCTCCTCAGTCCCATTCCCCTGTGCCCCCTCTCTGAACGCTCTCCTCAGTCCCATTCCCCTGTGCCCGCTCTCTGAACGAGTTCCCCTCAGTCCCATTCCCCTGTGCCCTCTCTCTGAACGAGTTCCCCTCAGTCCCATTTCCCTGTGCCCTCTCTCTGAACGCTCTCCTCAGTCCCATTCCCCTGTGCCCTCTCTCTGAACGCTCTCCTCAGTCCCATTCCCCTGTGCCCTCTCTCTGAACGCTCCCCTCAGTCCCATTCCCCTGTGCCATCTCTCTGAACGCTCCCCTCAGTCCCATTCCCCTGTGCCCTTTCTCTGAAGGCTCTCCTCAGTCCCATTCCCGTGCCCTCTCTCTGAACGCTCTCCTCAGTCCCATTCCCCTGTGCCCTCTCTCTGAACACTCTCCTCAGTCCCATTCCCCTGTGCCCGCTCTCTGAACGCTCTCCTCAGTCCCATTCCCCTGTGCCCTCTCTCTGAACGCCCTCAGTCCCATTCCCCTGTGCCCTCTCTCTGAACGGTCTCCTCAGTCCCATTCCCCTGTGCCCTCTCTCTGAACGCTCTCCTCAGTCCCATTCCCCTGTGCCCTCTCTCTGAACGCTCCCCTCAGTCCCATTCCCCTGTGCCCTCTCTCTGAACGCTCTCCTCAGTCCCATTCCCCTGTGCCCTTTCTCTGAACGCTCTCCTCAGTCCCATTCCCGTGCCCTCTCTCTGAACGCTCCCCGCAGTCCCATTCTCCTGTGCCCTCTCTCTGAACACTCTCCTCAGTCCCATTCCCTGTGCCCTCTCTCTGAACACTCTCCTCAGTCCCATTCCCTGTGCCCTCTCTCTGAACGCTCCCCGCAGTCCCATTCTCCTGTGCCCTCTCTCTGAACACTCTCCTCAGTCCCATTCTCCTGTGCCCTCTCTCTGAACTCTCTCCTCAGTCCCATTCCCTGTGCCCCCTCTCTGAACACTCTCCTCAGTCCCATTCCCCTGTGCCCTCTCTCTGAAGGCTCTCCTCAGTCCCATTCCCCTGTGCCCTCTCTCTGAACGCTCTCCTCAGTCCCATTCCCCAGTGCCCTCTCTCTCAACGCTCTCCTCAGTCCCATTCCCCTGTGCCCTCTCTCTGAACGCTCTCCTCAGTCCCATTCCCCTGTGCCCTCTCTCTGAACGCTCTCCTCAGTCCCATTCCCCTGTGCCCTCTCTCTGAACACTCTCCTCAGTCCCATTCCCCTGTGCCCTCTCTCTGAACGCTCTCCTCAGTCCCATTCCCCTGTGCCCCCTCTCTGAACGCTCTCCTCAGTCCCATTCCCCTGTGCCCTCTCTCTGAACGCTCTCCTCAGTCCCATTCCCCTGTGCCCCCTCTCTGAACGCTCTCCTCAGTCCCATTCCCCTGTGCCCTCTCTCTGAACGTTCTCCTCAGTCCCATTCCCCTGTGCCCTCTCTCTGAACGCTCTCCTCAGTCCCATTCCACTGTGCCCCCTCTCTGAACGCTCTCCTCAGTCCCATTCCCCTGTGCCCTCTCTCTGAACGCTCTCCTCAGTCCCATTCCCCTGTGCCCTCTCTCTGAACGTTCTCCTCAGTCCCATTCCCCTGTGCCCTCTCTCTGAACGCTCTCCTCAGTCCCATTCCCCTGTGCCCGCTCTCTGAACGCTCTCCTCAGTCCCATTCCCCTGTGCCCTCTCTCTGAACGCTCTCCTCAGTCCCATTCCCCTGTGCCCGCTCTCTGAATGCTCACCTCAGTCCCATTCCCCTGTGCCCTCTCTCTGAACGCTCTCCTCAGTCCCATTCCCCTGTGCCCTCTCTCTGAACGAGTTCCCCTCAGTCCCATTTCCCTGTGCCCTCTCTCTGAACGCTCTCCTCAGTCCCATTCCCGTGCCCTCTCTCTGAACACTCTCCTCAGTCCCATTCCCCTGTGCCCTCTGAACGCTCTCCTCAGTCCCATTCCCCTGTGCCCTCTCTCTGAACGCTCCCCTCAGTCCCATTCCCCTGTGCCCTCTCTGAACGCTCTCCTCAGTCCCATTCCCCTGTGCCCTCTCTCTGAACGAGCTCTCCTCAGTCCCATTCCCCTGTGCCCTCTCTCTGAACGAGCTCTCCTCAGTCCCATTGCCCTGTGCACTCTCTCTGAACGCTCTCCTCAGTCCCATTCCCCTGTGCCCTCTCTCTGAACACTCTGCTCGGTCCCATTCCCCTGTGCCCTCTCTCTGAACGCTCTCCTCAGTCCCATTCCCCTGTGCCCTCTCTCTGAACGCTCTGCTCAGTCCCATTCCCCTGTGCCCTCTCTCTGTACGCTCCCCTCAGTCCCATTCCCTTGTGCCCTCTCTCTGAACACTCTCATCAGTCCCATTCCCCTGTGCCCTCTCTCTGAACGTTCTCCTCAGTCCCATTCCCCTGTGCCCTCTCTCTGTATGCTCCCCTCAGTCCCATTCCCCTGTGCCCTCTCTGAACGTTCCCCTCAGTCCCATTCCCCTGTGCCCTCTCTCTGAACGCTCTCCTCAGTCCCATTCCCGTGCCCACTCTGAACGCTCCCCTCAGTCCCATTCCCCTGTACCCCCTCTCTGAACGCTCCCCTCAGTCCCATTTCCCTGTGCCCTCTCTCTGAATGCTCTCCTCAGTCCCATTCCCCTGTGCCCCCTCTCTGAACGCTCTCCTCAGTCCCATTCCCCTGTGCCCGCTCTCTGAACGAGTTCCCCTCAGTCCCATTCCCCTGTGCCCTCTCTCTGAACGAGTTCCCCTCAGTCCCATTTCCCTGTGCCCTCTCTCTGAACGCTCTCCTCAGTCCCATTCCCCTGTGCCCTCTCTCTGAACGCTCTCCTCAGTCCCATTCCCCTGTGCCCTCTCTCTGAACGCTCCCCTCAGTCCCATTCCCCTGTGCCATCTCTCTGAACGCTCCCCTCAGTCCCATTCCCCTGTGCCCTTTCTCTGAACGCTCTCCTCAGTCCCATTCCCGTGCCCTCTCTCTGAACGCTCCCCTCAGTCCCATTCTCCTGTGCCCTCTCTCTGAACGCTCTCCTCAGTCCCATTCCCTGTGCCCTCTCTCTAAACACTCTCCTCAGTCCCATTCCCCTGTGCCCTCTCTCTGAAGGCTCTCCTCAGTCCCATTCCCCTGTGCCCTCTCTCTGAACGCTCTCCTCAGTCCCATTCCCCAGTGCCCTCTCTCTCAACGCTCTCCTCAGTCCCATTCCCCTGTGCCCTCTCTCTGAACGCTCTCCTCAGTCCCATTCCCCTGTGCCCTCTCTCTGAACGCTCTCCTCAGTCCCATTCCCCTGTGCCCTCTCTCTGAACACTCTCCTCAGTCCCATTCCCCTGTGCCCTCTCTCTGAACGCTCTCCTCAGTCCCATTCCCCTGTGCCCTCTCTCTGAACGCTCTCCTCAGTCCCATTCCCCTGTGCCCTCTCTCTGAACGCTCTCCTCAGTCCCATTCCCCTGTGCCCTCTCTCTTAACGCTCCCCTCAGTCCCATTCCCCTGTGCCCTCTCTCTGAACGCTCTCCTCAGTCCCATTCCCCTGTGCCTTCTCTCTGAACGTTCTCCTCAGTCCCATTCCCCTGTGCCCTCTCTCTGAACGCTCTCCTCAGTCCCATTCCACTGTTCCCTCTCTCTGAACGCTCTCCTCAGTCCCATTCCCCTGTGCCCGCTCTCTGAACGCTCTCCTCAGTCCCATTCCCCTGTGCCCGCTCTCTGAACGCTCTCCTCAGTCCCATTCCCCTGTGCCCTCTCTCTGAACGCTCTCCTCAGTCCCATTCCCCTGTGCCCGCTCTCTGAATGCTCACCTCAGTCCCATTCCCCTGTGCCCTCTCTCTGAACGCTCTCCTCAGTCCCATTCCCCTGTGCCCTCTCTCTGAACGAGTTCCCCACAGTCCCATTTCCCTCTGCCCTCTCTCTGAACGCTCTCCTCAGTCCCATTCCCCTGTGCCCTCTCTCTGAACGCTCTCCTCAGTCACATTCCCCTGTGCCCTCTCTGAACGCTCTCCTCAGTCTCATTCCCCTGTGCCCTCTGAACGCTCTCCTCAATCCCATTCCCCTGTGCCCTCTCTCTCAACGCTCTCCTCAGTCCCATTCCCCTGTGCCCTCTGAACGCTCTCCTCAGTCCCATTCCCCTGTGCCCTCTCTCTGAACACTCTCCTCAGTCCCATTCCCCTGTGCCCTCTGAACGCTCTCCTCAGTCCCATTCCCCTGTGCCCTCTCTCTGAACGCTCCCCTCAGTCCCATTCCCCTGTGCCCTCTCTCTGAACGAGCTCTCCTCAGTCCCATTCCCCTGTGCCCTCTCTCTGAACGAGCTCTCCTCAGTCCCATTCCCCTGTGCACTCTCTCTGAACGCTCTCCTCAGTCCCATTCCCCTGTGCCCTCTCTCTGAACACTCTGCTCGGTCCCATTCCCCTGTGCCCTCTCTCTGAACGCTCTCCTCAATCCCATTCCCCTGTGCCCTCTCTCTGAACGCTCTCCTCAGTCCCATTCCCCTGTGCCCTCTCTCTGTACGCTCCCCTCAGTCCCATTCCCTTGTGCCCTCTCTCTGAACGCTCTCATCAGTCCCATTCCCCTGTGCCCTCTCTCTGAACGTTCTCCTCCGTCCCATTCCCCTGTGCCCTCTCTCTGTATGCTCCCCTCAGTCCCATTCCCCTGTGCCCTCTCTGAACGTTCCCCTCAGTCCCATTCCCCTGTGCCCTCTCTCTGAACGCTCTCCTCAGTCCCATTCCCGTGCCCACTCTGAACGCTCCCCTCAGTCCCATTCCCCTGTACCCCCTCTCTGAACGCTCCCCTCAGTCCCATTTCCCTGTGCCCTCTCTCTGAACGCTCTCCTCAGTCCCATTCCCCTGTGCCCGCTCTCTGAACGAGTTCCCCTCAGTCCCATTCCCCTGTGCCCTCTCTCTGAACGAGTTCCCCTCAGTCCCATTTCCCTGTGCCCTCTCTCTGAACGCTCTCCTCAGTCCCATTCCCCTGTGCCCTCTCTCTGAACGCTCTCCTCAGTCCCATTCCCCTGTGCCCTCTCTCTGAACGCTCCCCTCAGTCCCATTCCCCTGTGCCATCTCTCTGAACGCTCCCCTCAGTCCCATTCCCCTGTGCCCTCTCTCTGAACGCTCTCCTCAGTCCCATTCCCCTGTGCCCTCTCTCTGAACACTCTCCTCAGTCCCATTCCCCTGTGCCCTCTCTCTGAACGCTCTCCTCAGTCCCATTCCCGTGCCCTCTCTGAACGCTCTCCTCAGTCCCATTCCCCTGTGCCCTCTCTCTGAACGCTCCCCTCAGTCCCATTCCCCTGTGCCATCTCTCTGAACGCTCCCCTCAGTCCCATTCCCCTGTGCCCTTTCTCTGAACGCTCTCCTCAGTCCCATTCCCGTGCCCTCTCTCTGAACGCTCCCCTCAGTCCCATTCTCCTGTGCCCTCTCTCTGAACGCTCTCCTCAGTCCCATTCCCTGTGCCCTCTCTCTGAACACTCTCCTCAGTCCCATTCCCCTGTGCCCTCTCTCTGAAGGCTCTCCTCAGTCCCATTCCCCTGTGCCCTCTCTCTGAACGCTCTCCTCAGTCCCATTCCCCAGTGCCCTCTCTCTCAACGCTCTCCTCAGTCCCATTCCCCTGTGCCCTCTCTCTGAACGCTCTCCTCAGTCCCATTCCCCTGTGCCCTCTCTCTGAACGCTCTCCTCAGTCCCATTCCCCTGTGCCCTCTCTCTGAACTCTCTCCTCAGTCCCATTCCCCTGTGCCCTCTCTCTGAACGCTCTCCTCAGTCCCATTCCCCTGTGCCCTCTCTCTGAACGCTCTCCTCAGTCCCATTCCCCTGTGCCCTCTCTCTGAACGCTCTCCTCAGTCCCATTCCCCTGTGCCCCCTCTCTGAACGCTCTCCTCAGTCCCATTCCCCTGTGCCCTCTCTCTGAACGCTCTCCTCAGTCCCATTCCCCTGTGCCCTCTCTCTGAACGAGCTCTCCTCAGTCCCATTCCCCTGTGCACTCTCTCTGAACGCTCTCCTCAGTCCCATTCCCCTGTGCCCTCTCTCTGAACACTCTGCTCGGTCCCATTCCCCTGTGCCCTCTCTCTGAACGCTCTCCTCAATCCCATTCCCCTGTGCCCTCTCTCTGAACGCTCTCCTCAGTCCCATTCCCCTGTGCCCTCTCTCTGTACGCTCCCCTCAGTCCCATTCCCTTGTGCCCTCTCTCTGAACGCTCTCATCAGTCCCATTCCCCTGTGCCCTCTCTCTGAACGTTCTCCTCCGTCCCATTCCCCTGTGCCCTCTCTCTGTATGCTCCCCTCAGTCCCATTCCCCTGTGCCCTCTCTGAACGTTCCCCTGAGTCCCATTCCCCTGTGCCCTCTCTCTGAACGCTCTCCTCAGTCCCATTCCCGTGCCCACTCTGAACGCTCCCCTCAGTCCCATTCCCCTGTACCCCCTCTCTGAACGCTCCCCTCAGTCCCATTTCCCTGTGCCCTCTCTCTGAATGCTCTCCTCAGTCCCATTCCCCTGCGCCCCCTCTCTGAACGCTCTCCTCAGTCCCATTCCCCTGTGCCCGCTCTCTGAACGAGTTCCCCTCAGTCCCATTCCCCTGTGCCCTCTCTCTGAACGAGTTCCCCTCAGTCCCATTTCCCTGTGCCCTCTCTCTGAACGCTCTCCTCAGTCCCATTCCCCTGTGCCCTCTCTCTGAACGCTCTCCTCAGTCCCATTCCCCTGTGCCCTCTCTCTGAACGCTCCCCTCAGTCCCATTCCCCTGTGCCATCTCTCTGAACGCTCCCCTCAGTCCCATTCCCCTGTGCCCTCTCTCTGAACGCTCTCCTCAGTCCCATTCCCCTGTGCCCTCTCTCTGAACACTCTCCTCAGTCCCATTCCCCTGTGCCCTCTCTCTGAACGCTCTCCTCAGTCCCATTCCCGTGCCCTCTCTGAACGCTCTCCTCAGTCCCATTCCCCTGTGCCCTCTCTCTGAACGCTCCCCTCAGTCCCATTCCCCTGTGCCATCTCTCTGAACGCTCCCCTCAGTCCCATTCCCCTGTGCCCTTTCTCTGAACGCTCTCCTCAGTCCCATTCCCGTGCCCTCTCTCTGAACGCTCCCCTCAGTCCCATTCTCCTGTGCCCTCTCTCTGAACGCTCTCCTCAGTCCCATTCCCTGTGCCCTCTGTCTGAACACTCTCCTCAGTCCCATTCCCCTGTGCCCTCTCTCTGAAGGCTCTCCTCAGTCCCATTCCCCTGTGCCCTCTCTCTGAACGCTCTCCTCAGTCCCATTCCCCAGTGCCCTCTCTCTCAACGCTCTCCTCAGTCCCATTCCCCTGTGCCCTCTCTCTGAACGCTCTCCTCAGTCCCATTCCCCTGTGCCCCCTCTCTGAACGCTCTCCTCAGTCCCATTCCCCTGTGCCCTCTCTCTGAACGCTCTCCTCAGTCCCATTCCCCTGTGCCCCCTCTCTGAACGCTCTCCTCAGTCCCATTCCCCTGTGCCCTCTCTCTGAACGTTGTCCTCAGTCCCATTCCCCTGTGCCCTCTCTCTGAACGCTCTCCTCAGTCCCATTCCACTGTTCCCTCTCTCTGAACGCTCTCCTCAGTCCCATTCCCCTGTGCCCGCTCTCTGAACGCTCTCCTCAGTCCCATTCCCCTGTGCCCGCTCTCTGAATGCTCTCCTCAGTCCCATTCCCCTGTGCCCTCTCTCTGAACGCTCTCCTCAGTCCCATTCCCCTGTGCCCGCTCTCTGAATGCTCACCTCAGTCCCATTCCCCTGTGCCCTCTCTCTGAACGCTCTCCTCAGTCCCATTCCCCTGTGCCCTCTCTCTGAACGAGTTCCCCTCAGTCCCATTTCCCTGTGCCCTCTCTCTGAACGCTCTCCTCAGTCCCATTCCCCTGTGCCCTCTCTGAACGCTCTCCTCAGTCTCATTCCCCTGTGCCCTCTGAACGCTCTCCTCAATCCCATTCCCCTGTGCCCTCTCTCTCAACGCTCTCCTCAGTCCCATTCCCCTGTGCCCTCTGAACGCTCTCCTCAGTCCCATTCCCCTGTGCCCTCTCTCTGAACACTCTCCTCAGTCCCATTCCCCTGTGCCCTCTGAACGCTCTCCTCAGTCCCATTCCCCTGTGCCCTCTCTCTGAACGCTCCCCTCAGTCCCATTCCCCTGTGCCCTCTCTGAACGCTCTCCTCAGTCCCATTCCCCTGTGCCCTCTCTCTGAACGAGCTCTCCTCAGTCCCATTCCCCTGTGCCCTCTCTCTGAACGAGCTCTCCTCAGTCCCATTCCCCTGTGCACTCTCTCTGAACGCTCTCCTCTGTCCCATTCCCCTGTGCTCTCTCTCTGAACACTCTGCTGGGTCCCATTCCCCTGTGCCCTCTCTCTGAACGCTCTCCTCAGTCCCATTCCCCTGTGCCCTCTCTCTGAACGCTCTCCTCAGTCCCATTCCCCTGTGCCCTCTCTCTGTACGCTCCCCTCAGTCCCATTCCCTTGTGCCCTCTCTCTGAACGCTCTCATCAGTCCCATTCCCCTGTGCCCTCTCTCTGAACGTTCTCCTCAGTCCCATTCCCCTGTGCCCTCTCTCTGTATGCTCCCCTCAGTCCCATTCCCCTGTGCCCTCTCTGAACGTTCCCCTCAGTCCCATTCCCCTGTGCCCACTCTCTGAACGCTCTCCTCAGTCCCATTCCCGTGCCCACTCTGAACGCTCTCCTCAGTCCCATTCCCCTGTGCCCCCTCTCTGAACGCTCTCCTCAGTCCCATTCCCATGTGCCCGCTCTCTGAACGAGTTCCCCTCAGTCCCATTCCCCTGTGCCCTCTCTCTGAACGAGTTCCCCTCAGTCCCATTTCCCTGTGCCCTCTCTCTGAACGCTCTCCTCAGTCCCATTCCCCTGTGCCCTCTCTCTGAACGCTCTCCTCAGTCCCATTCCCCTGTGCCCTCTCTCTGAACGCTCCCCTCAGTCCCATTCCCCTGTGCCATCTCTCTGAACGCTCCCCTCAGTCCCATTCCCCTGTGCCCTCTCTCTGAACGCTCTCCTCAGTCCCATTCCCCTGTGCCCTCTCTCTGAACACTCCCCTCAGTCCCATTCCCCTGTGCCCTCTCTCTGAACGCTCTCCTCAGTCCCATTCCCCTGTGCCCTCTCTCTGAACGCTCTCCTCAGTCCCATTCCCGTGCCCTCTCTGAACGCTCTCCTCAGTCCCATTCCCCTGTGCCCTCTCTCTGAACGCTCTCCTCAGTCCCATTCCCCTGTGCCCACTCTCTGAACGCTCTCCTCAGTCCCATTCCCCTGTGCCCTCTATCTGAACGCTCTCCTCAGTCCCATTCCCCCGTGCCCTCTCTCTGAACGTTCCCCTCAGTCCCATTCCCCTGTGCCCTCTCTCTGAACGCTCTCCTCAGTCCCATTCCCGTGCCCTCTCTGAACGCTCTCCTCAGTCCCATTCCCCTGTGCCCTCTCTCTGAACGCTCTCAGTCCCATTCCCCTGTGCCCTCTCTCTGAACGCTCTCCTCAGTCCCATTCCCCTGTGCCCTCTCTCTGAACGCTCTCCTCAGTCCCATTCACCTGTGCCCTTTCTCTGAACGCTCTCCTCAGTCCCATTCCCGTGCCCTCTCTCTGAACGCTCCCCTCAGTCCCATTCCCCTGTGCCCTCTCTCTGAACGCTCTCCTCAGTCCCATTCCCGTGCCCTCTCTCTGAACGCTCTCCTCAGTCCCATTCCCCTGTGCCCTCTCTCTGAACACTCTCCTCAGTCCCATTCCCCTGTGCCCTCTCTCTGAAGGCTCTCCTCAGTCCCATTCCCCTGTGCCCTCTCTCTGAACGCTCTCCTCAGTCCCATTCCCCTGTGCCCTCTCTCTGAACGCTCCCCCCAGTCCCATTCCCCTGTGCCCTCTCTCTGAACGCTCTCCTCAGTCCCATTCCCCTGTGCCCTCTCTCTGAACGCTCTCCTCAGTCCCATTCCCCTGTGCCCTCTCTCTGAAGGCTCTCCTCAGTCCCATTCCCCTGTGCCCTCTCTCTGAACGCTCTCCTCAGTCCCATTCCCCTGTGCCCTCTCTCTGAACGCTCCCCTCAGTCCCATTCCCCTGTGCCCTCTCTCTGAACGCTCTCCTCAGTCCCATTCCCCTGTGCCCCCTCTCTGAACGCTCTCCTCAGTCCCATTCCCCTGTGCCCTCTCTCTGAACGCTCTCCTCAGTCCCATTCCCCTGTGCCCCCTCTCTGAACGCTCTCCTCAGTCCCATTCCCCTGTGCCCTCTCTCTGAATGCTCTCCTCAGTCCCATTCCCCTGTGCCCCCTCTCTGAACGCTCTCCTCAGTCCCATTCCCCTGTGCCCTCTCTCTGAACGTTCTCCTCAGTCCCATTCCCCTGTGCCCTCCCTCTGAACGCTCTCCTCAGTCCCATTCCACTGTGCCCTCTCTCTGAATGCTCTCCTCAGTCCCATTCCGCTGTGCCCCCTCTCTGAACGCTCTCCTCAGTCCCATTCCCCTGTGCCCTCTCTCTGAATGCTCTCCTCAGTCCCATTCCCCTGTGCCCCCTCTCTGAACGCTCTCCTCAGTCCCATTCCCCTGTGCCCTCTCTCTGAACGTTCTCCTCAGTCCCATTCCCCTGTGCCCACCCTCTGAATGCTCTCCTCAGTCCCATTCCACTGTTCCCTCTCTGAACGCTCTCCTCAGTCCCATTCCCCTGTGCCCGCTCTCTGAACGCTCTCCTCAGTCCCATTCCCCTGTGCCCTCTCTCTGAACGCTCTCCTCAGTCCCATTCCCCTGTGCCCGCTCTCTGAATGCTCTCCTCAGTCCCATTCCCGTGCCCTTTCTCTGAACGTTCTCCTCAGTCCCATTCCCCTGTGCCCTCTCTCTGAATGCTCTCCTCAGTTCCATTCCACTGTTCCCTCTCTGAACGCTCTCCTCAGTCCCATTCCCCTGTGCCCGCTCTCTGAACGCTCTCCTCAGTCCCATTCCCCTGTGCACTCTCTCTGAACGCTCTCCTCAGTCCCATTCCCCTGTGCTCTCTCTCTGAACACTCTGCTCGGTCCCATTCCCCTGTGCCCTCTGAACGCTCTCCTCAGTCCCATTCCCCTGTGCCTCTCTCTGAACGCTCCCCTCAGTCCCATTCCCCTGTGCCCTCTCTGAACGCTCTCCTCAGTCCCATTCCCCTGTGCCCTCTCTCTGAACGAGCTCTCCTCAGTCCCATTCCCCTGTGCCCGCTCTCTGAATGCTCACCTCAGTCCCATTCCCCTGTGCCCTCCCTCTGAATGCTCTGCTCAGTCCCATTCCACTGTTCCCTCTCTGAACGCTCTCCTCAGTCCCATTCCCCTGTGCCCGCTCTCTGAACGCTCTCCTCAGTCCCATTCCCCTGTGCACTCTCTCTGAACGCTCTCCTCAGTCCCATTCCCCTGTGCTCTCTCTCTGAACACTCTGCTCGGTCCCATTCCCCTGTGCCCTCTGAACGCTCTCCTCAGTCCCATTCCCCTGTGCCCTCTCTCTGAACGCTCCCCTCAGTCCCATTCCCCTGTGCCCTCTCTGAACGCTCTCCTCAGTCCCATTCCCCTGTGCCCTCTCTCTGAACGAGCTCTCCTCAGTCCCATTCCCCTGTGCCCTCTCTCTGAACGAGCTCTCCTCAGTCCCATTGCCCTGTGCACTCTCTCTGAACGCTCTCCTCAGTCCCATTCCCCTGTGCCCTCTCTCTGAACACTCTGCTCAGTCCCATTCCCCTGTGCCCTCTCTCTGAACGCTCTCCTCAGTCCCATTCCCCTGTGCCCTCTCTCTGAACGCTCTCCTCAGTCCCATTCCCCTGTGCCCTCTCTCTGTACGCTCCCCTCAGTCCCATTCCCTTGTGCCCTCTCTCTGAACGCTCTCCTCAGTCCCATTCCCCTGTGCCCTCTCTCTGAACGCTCTCCTCAGTCCCATTCCCCTGTGCCCTCTCTCTGTACGCTCCCCTCAGTCCCATTCCCTTGTGCCCTCTCTCTGAACGCTCTCATCAGTCCCATTCCCCTGTGCCCTCTCTCTGAACGTTCTCCTCAGTCCCATTCCCCTGTGCCCTCTCTCTGTATGCTCCCCTCAGTCCCATTCCCCTGTGCCCTCTCTGAACGTTCCCCTCAGTCCCATTCCCCTGTGCCCTCTC
Source organism: Somniosus microcephalus (assembly GCF_052327205.1). Classification (NCBI taxonomy): domain Eukaryota; kingdom Metazoa; phylum Chordata; class Chondrichthyes; order Squaliformes; family Somniosidae; genus Somniosus; species Somniosus microcephalus. The sequence continues at coordinate 247,293,027 of NC_140995.1, read as the reverse complement.
TCTGAACGCTCTCCTCAGTCCCATTCCCGTGCCCACTCTGAACGCTCCCCTCAGTCCCATTCCCCTGTACCCCCTCTCTGAACGCTCCCCTCAGTCCCATTTCCCTGTGCCCTCTCTCTGAATGCTCTCCTCAGTCCCATTCCCCTGTGCCCCCTCTCTGAACGCTCTCCTCAGTCCCATTCCCCTGTGCCCGCTCTCTGAACGAGTTCCCCTCAGTCCCATTCCCCTGTGCCCTCTCTCTGAACGAGTTCCCCTCAGTCCCATTTCCCTGTGCCCTCTCTCTGAACGCTCTCCTCAGTCCCATTCCCCTGTGCCCTCTCTGAACGCTCTCCTCAGTCCCATTCCCCTGTGCCCTCTCTCTGAACGCTCTCCTCAGTCCTATTCCCCTGTGCCCTCTCTCTGAACGCTCTCCTCAGTCCCATTCCCCTGTGCCCCCTCTCTGAACGCTCTCCTCAGTCCCATTCCCCTGTGCCCTCTCTCTGAACGCTCTCCTCAGTCCCATTCCCCTGTGCCCCCTCTCTGAACGCTCTCCTCAGTCCCATTCCCCTGTGCCCTCTCTCTGAACGTTGTCCTCAGTCCCATTCCCCTGTGCCCTCTCTCTGAACGCTCTCCTCAGTCCCATTCCACTGTTCCCTCTCTCTGAACGCTCTCCTCAGTCCCATTCCCCTGTGCCCGCTCTCTGAACGCTCTCCTCAGTCCCATTCCCCTGTGCCCGCTCTCTGAATGCTCTCCTCAGTCCCATTCCCCTGTGCCCTCTCTCTGAACGCTCTCCTCAGTCCCATTCCCCTGTGCCCGCTCTCTGAATGCTCACCTCAGTCCCATTCCCCTGTGCCCTCTCTCTGAACGCTCTCCTCAGTCCCATTCCCCTGTGCCCTCTCTCTGAACGAGTTCCCCTCAGTCCCATTTCCCTGTGCCCTCTCTCTGAACGCTCTCCTCAGTCCCATTCCCCTGTGCCCTCTCTGAACGCTCTCCTCAGTCTCATTCCCCTGTGCCCTCTGAACGCTCTCCTCAATCCCATTCCCCTGTGCCCTCTCTCTCAACGCTCTCCTCAGTCCCATTCCCCTGTGCCCTCTGAACGCTCTCCTCAGTCCCATTCCCCTGTGCCCTCTCTCTGAACACTCTCCTCAGTCCCATTCCCCTGTGCCCTCTGAACGCTCTCCTCAGTCCCATTCCCCTGTGCCCTCTCTCTGAACGCTCCCCTCAGTCCCATTCCCCTGTGCCCTCTCTGAACGCTCTCCTCAGTCCCATTCCCCTGTGCCCTCTCTCTGAACGAGCTCTCCTCAGTCCCATTCCCCTGTGCCCTCTCTCTGAACGAGCTCTCCTCAGTCCCATTCCCCTGTGCACTCTCTCTGAACGCTCTCCTCTGTCCCATTCCCCTGTGCTCTCTCTCTGAACACTCTGCTGGGTCCCATTCCCCTGTGCCCTCTCTCTGAACGCTCTCCTCAGTCCCATTCCCCTGTGCCCTCTCTCTGAACGCTCTCCTCAGTCCCATTCCCCTGTGCCCTCTCTCTGTACGCTCCCCTCAGTCCCATTCCCTTGTGCCCTCTCTCTGAACGCTCTCATCAGTCCCATTCCCCTGTGCCCTCTCTCTGAACGTTCTCCTCAGTCCCATTCCCCTGTGCCCTCTCTCTGTATGCTCCCCTCAGTCCCATTCCCCTGTGCCCTCTCTGAACGTTCCCCTCAGTCCCATTCCCCTGTGCCCACTCTCTGAACGCTCTCCTCAGTCCCATTCCCGTGCCCACTCTGAACGCTCTCCTCAGTCCCATTCCCCTGTGCCCCCTCTCTGAACGCTCTCCTCAGTCCCATTCCCATGTGCCCGCTCTCTGAACGAGTTCCCCTCAGTCCCATTCCCCTGTGCCCTCTCTCTGAACGAGTTCCCCTCAGTCCCATTTCCCTGTGCCCTCTCTCTGAACGCTCTCCTCAGTCCCATTCCCCTGTGCCCTCTCTCTGAACGCTCTCCTCAGTCCCATTCCCCTGTGCCCTCTCTCTGAACGCTCCCCTCAGTCCCATTCCCCTGTGCCATCTCTCTGAACGCTCCCCTCAGTCCCATTCCCCTGTGCCCTCTCTCTGAACGCTCTCCTCAGTCCCATTCCCCTGTGCCCTCTCTCTGAACACTCCCCTCAGTCCCATTCCCCTGTGCCCTCTCTCTGAACGCTCTCCTCAGTCCCATTCCCCTGTGCCCTCTCTCTGAACGCTCTCCTCAGTCCCATTCCCGTGCCCTCTCTGAACGCTCTCCTCAGTCCCATTCCCCTGTGCCCTCTCTCTGAACGCTCTCCTCAGTCCCATTCCCCTGTGCCCACTCTCTGAACGCTCTCCTCAGTCCCATTCCCCTGTGCCCTCTATCTGAACGCTCTCCTCAGTCCCATTCCCCCGTGCCCTCTCTCTCAACGTTCCCCTCAGTCCCATTCCCCTGTGCCCTCTCTCTGAACGCTCTCCTCAGTCCCATTCCCGTGCCCTCTCTGAACGCTCTCCTCAGTCCCATTCCCCTGTGCCCTCTCTCTGAACGCTCTCAGTCCCATTCCCCTGTGCCCTCTCTCTGAACGCTCTCCTCAGTCCCATTCCCCTGTGCCCTCTCTCTGAACGCTCTCCTCAGTCCCATTCACCTGTGCCCTTTCTCTGAACGCTCTCCTCAGTCCCATTCCCGTGCCCTCTCTCTGAACGCTCCCCTCAGTCCCATTCCCCTGTGCCCTCTCTCTGAACGCTCTCCTCAGTCCCATTCCCGTGCCCTCTCTCTGAACGCTCTCCTCAGTCCCATTCCCCTGTGCCCTCTCTCTGAACACTCTCCTCAGTCCCATTCCCCTGTGCCCTCTCTCTGAAGGCTCTCCTCAGTCCCATTCCCCTGTGCCCTCTCTCTGAACGCTCTCCTCAGTCCCATTCCCCTGTGCCCTCTCTCTGAACGCTCCCCTCAGTCCCATTCCCCTGTGCCCTCTCTCTGAACGCTCTCCTCAGTCCCATTCCCCTGTGCCCTCTCTCTGAACGCTCTCCTCAGTCCCATTCCCCTGTGCCCTCTCTCTGAAGGCTCTCCTCAGTCCCATTCCCCTGTGCCCTCTCTCTGAACGCTCTCCTCAGTCCCATTCCCCTGTGCCCTCTCTCTGAACGCTCCCCTCAGTCCCATTCCCCTGTGCCCTCTCTCTGAACGCTCTCCTCAGTCCCATTCCCCTGTGCCCCCTCTCTGAACGCTCTCCTCAGTCCCATTCCCCTGTGCCCTCTCTCTGAACGCTCTCCTCAGTCCCATTCCCCTGTGCCCCCTCTCTGAACGCTCTCCTCAGTCCCATTCCCCTGTGCCCTCTCTCTGAATGCTCTCCTCAGTCCCATTCCCCTGTGCCCCCTCTCTGAACGCTCTCCTCAGTCCCATTCCCCTGTGCCCTCTCTCTGAACGTTCTCCTCAGTCCCATTCCCCTGTGCCCTCCCTCTGAACGCTCTCCTCAGTCCCATTCCACTGTGCCCTCTCTCTGAATGCTCTCCTCAGTCCCATTCCCCTGTGCCCCCTCTCTGAACGCTCTCCTCAGTCCCATTCCCCTGTGCCCTCTCTCTGAATGCTCTCCTCAGTCCCATTCCCCTGTGCCCCCTCTCTGAACGCTCTCCTCAGTCCCATTCCCCTGTGCCCTCTCTCTGAACGTTCTCCTCAGTCCCATTCCCCTGTGCCCACCCTCTGAATGCTCTCCTCAGTCCCATTCCACTGTTCCCTCTCTGAACGCTCTCCTCAGTCCCATTCCCCTGTGCCCGCTCTCTGAACGCTCTCCTCAGTCCCATTCCCCTGTGCCCTCTCTCTGAACGCTCTCCTCAGTCCCATTCCCCTGTGCCCGCTCTCTGAATGCTCTCCTCAGTCCCATTCCCGTGCCCTTTCTCTGAACGTTCTCCTCAGTCCCATTCCCCTGTGCCCTCTCTCTGAATGCTCTCCTCAGTTCCATTCCACTGTTCCCTCTCTGAACGCTCTCCTCAGTCCCATTCCCCTGTGCCCGCTCTCTGAACGCTCTCCTCAGTCCCATTCCCCTGTGCACTCTCTCTGAACGCTCTCCTCAGTCCCATTCCCCTGTGCTCTCTCTCTGAACACTCTGCTCGGTCCCATTCCCCTGTGCCCTCTGAACGCTCTCCTCAGTCCCATTCCCCTGTGCCTCTCTCTGAACGCTCCCCTCAGTCCCATTCCCCTGTGCCCTCTCTGAACGCTCTCCTCAGTCCCATTCCCCTGTGCCCTCTCTCTGAACGAGCTCTCCTCAGTCCCATTCCCCTGTGCCCGCTCTCTGAATGCTCACCTCAGTCCCATTCCCCTGTGCCCTCCCTCTGAATGCTCTGCTCAGTCCCATTCCACTGTTCCCTCTCTGAACGCTCTCCTCAGTCCCATTCCCCTGTGCCCGCTCTCTGAACGCTCTCCTCAGTCCCATTCCCCTGTGCACTCTCTCTGAACGCTCTCCTCAGTCCCATTCCCCTGTGCTCTCTCTCTGAACACTCTGCTCGGTCCCATTCCCCTGTGCCCTCTGAACGCTCTCCTCAGTCCCATTCCCCTGTGCCCTCTCTCTGAACGCTCCCCTCAGTCCCATTCCCCTGTGCCCTCTCTGAACGCTCTCCTCAGTCCCATTCCCCTGTGCCCTCTCTCTGAACGAGCTCTCCTCAGTCCCATTCCCCTGTGCCCTCTCTCTGAACGAGCTCTCCTCAGTCCCATTGCCCTGTGCACTCTCTCTGAACGCTCTCCTCAGTCCCATTCCCCTGTGCCCTCTCTCTGAACACTCTGCTCAGTCCCATTCCCCTGTGCCCTCTCTCTGAACGCTCTCCTCAGTCCCATTCCCCTGTGCCCTCTCTCTGAACGCTCTCCTCAGTCCCATTCCCCTGTGCCCTCTCTCTGTACGCTCCCCTCAGTCCCATTCCCTTGTGCCCTCTCTCTGAACGCTCTCCTCAGTCCCATTCCCCTGTGCCCTCTCTCTGAACGCTCTCCTCAGTCCCATTCCCCTGTGCCCTCTCTCTGTACGCTCCCCTCAGTCCCATTCCCTTGTGCCCTCTCTCTGAACGCTCTCATCAGTCCCATTCCCCTGTGCCCTCTCTCTGAACGTTCTCCTCAGTCCCATTCCCCTGTGCCCTCTCTCTGTATGCTCCCCTCAGTCCCATTCCCCTGTGCCCTCTCTGAACGTTCCCCTCAGTCCCATTCCCCTGTGCCCTCTCTCTGAACGCTCTCCTCAGTCCCATTCCCGTGCCCACTCTGAACGCTCCCCTCAGTCCCATTCCCCTGTACCCCCTCTCTGAACGCTCCCCTCAGTCCCATTTCCCTGTGCCCTCTCTCTGAATGCTCTCCTCAGTCCCATTCCCCTGTGCCCCCTCTCTGAACGCTCTCCTCAGTCCCATTCCCCTGTGCCCGCTCTCTGAACGAGTTCCCCTCAGTCCCATTCCCCTGTGCCCTCTCTCTGAACGAGTTCCCCTCAGTCCCATTTCCCTGTGCCCTCTCTCTGAACGCTCTCCTCAGTCCCATTCCCCTGTGCCCTCTCTGAACGCTCTCCTCAGTCCCATTCCCCTGTGCCCTCTCTCTGAACGCTCTCCTCAGTCCTATTCCCCTGTGCCCTCTCTCTGAACGCTCTCCTCAGTCCCATTCTCCTGCGCCCTCTCTCTGAACGCTCTCCTCAGTCCCATTCCCCTGTGCCCTCTCTCTGAACGCTCCCCTCAGTCCCATTCCCCTGTGCCATCTCTCTGAACGCTCCCCTCAGTCCCATTCCCCTGTGCCCTCTCTCTGAACGCTCTCCTCAGTCCCATTCCCCTGTGCCCTCTCTCTGAACGCTCTCCTCAGTCCCATTCCCGTGCCCTCTCTGAACGCTCTCCTCAGTCCCATTCCCCTGTGCCCTCTCTCTGAACGCTCTCCTCAGTCCCATTCCCCTGTGCCCTCTCTCTGAACGCTCTCCTCAGTCCCATTCCCCTGTGCCCTCTATCTGAACGCTCTCCTCAGTCCCATTCCCCCGTGCCCTCTCTCTGAACGTTCCCCTCCGTCCCATTCCCCTGTGCCCTCTCTCTGAACGCTCTCCTCAGTCCCATTCCCCTGTGCCCTCTCTCTGAAGGCTCTCCTCAGTCCCATTCCCCTGTGCCCTCTCTCTGAACGCTCTCCTCAGTCCCATTCCCCTGTGCCCTCTCTCTGAACGCTCCCCTCAGTCCCATTCCCCTGTGCCCTCTCTCTGAACGCTCTCCTCAGTCCCATTCCCCTGTGCCCCCTCTCTGAACGCTCTCCTCAGTCCCATTCCCCTGTGCCCTCTCTCTGAACGCTCTCCTCAGTCCCATTCCCCTGTGCCCCCTCTCTGAACGCTCTCCTCAGTCCCATTCCCCTGTGCCCTCTCTCTGAATGCTCTCCTCAGTCCCATTCCCCTGTGCCCCCTCTCTGAACGCTCTCCTCAGTCCCATTCCCCTGTGCCCTCTCTCTGAACGTTCTCCTCAGTCCCATTCCCCTGTGCCCTCCCTCTGAACGCTCTCCTCAGTCCCATTCCACTGTGCCCTCTCTCTGAATGCTCTCCTCAGTCCCATTCCCCTGTGCCCCCTCTCTGAACGCTCTCCTCAGTCCCATTCCCCTGTGCCCTCTCTCTGAATGCTCTCCTCAGTCCCATTCCCCTGTGCCCCCTCTCTGAACGCTCTCCTCAGTCCCATTCCCCTGTGCCCTCTCTCTGAACGTTCTCCTCAGTCCCATTCCCCTGTGCCCACCCTCTGAATGCTCTCCTCAGTCCCATTCCACTGTTCCCTCTCTGAACGCTCTCCTCAGTCCCATTCCCCTGTGCCCGCTCTCTGAACGCTCTCCTCAGTCCCATTCCCCTGTGCCCTCTCTCTGAACGCTCTCCTCAGTCCCATTCCCCTGTGCCCGCTCTCTGAATGCTCACCTCAGTCCCATTCCCCTGTGCCCTCCCTCTGAATGCTCTCCTCAGTTCCATTCCACTGTTCCCTCTCTGAACGCTCTCCTCAGTCCCATTCCCCTGTGCCCGCTCTCTGAACGCTCTCCTCAGTCCCATTCCCCTGTGCACTCTCTCTGAACGCTCTCCTCAGTCCCATTCCCCTGTGCTCTCTCTCTGAACACTCTGCTCGGTCCCATTCCCCTGTGCCCTCTGAACGCTCTCCTCAGTCCCATTCCCCTGTGCCTCTCTCTGAACGCTCCCCTCAGTCCCATTCCCCTGTGCCCTCTCTGAACGCTCTCCTCAGTCCCATTCCCCTGTGCCCTCTCTCTGAACGAGCTCTCCTCAGTCCCATTCCCCTGTGCCCGCTCTCTGAATGCTCACCTCAGTCCCATTCCCCTGTGCCCTCCCTCTGAATGCTCTGCTCAGTCCCATTCCACTGTTCCCTCTCTGAACGCTCTCCTCAGTCCCATTCCCCTGTGCCCGCTCTCTGAACGCTCTCCTCAGTCCCATTCCCCTGTGCACTCTCTCTGAACGCTCTCCTCAGTCCCATTCCCCTGTGCTCTCTCTCTGAACACTCTGCTCGGTCCCATTCCCCTGTGCCCTCTGAACGCTCTCCTCAGTCCCATTCCCCTGTGCCCTCTCTCTGAACGCTCCCCTCAGTCCCATTCCCCTGTGCCCTCTCTGAACGCTCTCCTCAGTCCCATTCCCCTGTGCCCTCTCTCTGAACGAGCTCTCCTCAGTCCCATTCCCCTGTGCCCTCTCTCTGAACGAGCTCTCCTCAGTCCCATTGCCCTGTGCACTCTCTCTGAACGCTCTCCTCAGTCCCATTCCCCTGTGCCCTCTCTCTGAACACTCTGCTCAGTCCCATTCCCCTGTGCCCTCTCTCTGAACGCTCTCCTCAGTCCCATTCCCCTGTGCCCTCTCTCTGAACGCTCTCCTCAGTCCCATTCCCCTGTGCCCTCTCTCTGTACGCTCCCCTCAGTCCCATTCCCTTGTGCCCTCTCTCTGAACGCTCTCCTCAGTCCCATTCCCCTGTGCCCTCTCTCTGAACGCTCTCCTCAGTCCCATTCCCCTGTGCCCTCTCTCTGTACGCTCCCCTCAGTCCCATTCCCTTGTGCCCTCTCTCTGAACGCTCTCATCAGTCCCATTCCCCTGTGCCCTCTCTCTGAACGTTCTCCTCAGTCCCATTCCCCTGTGCCCTCTCTCTGTATGCTCCCCTCAGTCCCATTCCCCTGTGCCCTCTCTGAACGTTCCCCTCAGTCCCATTCCCCTGTGCCCTCTCTCTGAACGCTCTCCTCAGTCCCATTCCCGTGCCCACTCTGAACGCTCCCCTCAGTCCCATTCCCCTGTACCCCCTCTCTGAACGCTCCCCTCAGTCCCATTTCCCTGTGCCCTCTCTCTGAATGCTCTCCTCAGTCCCATTCCCCTGTGCCCCCTCTCTGAACGCTCTCCTCAGTCCCATTCCCCTGTGCCCGCTCTCTGAACGAGTTCCCCTCAGTCCCATTCCCCTGTGCCCTCTCTCTGAACGAGTTCCCCTCAGTCCCATTTCCCTGTGCCCTCTCTCTGAACGCTCTCCTCAGTCCCATTCCCCTGTGCCCTCTCTGAACGCTCTCCTCAGTCCCATTCCCCTGTGCCCTCTCTCTGAACGCTCTCCTCAGTCCTATTCCCCTGTGCCCTCTCTCTGAACGCTCTCCTCAGTCCCATTCTCCTGCGCCCTCTCTCTGAACGCTCTCCTCAGTCCCATTCCCCTGTGCCCTCTCTCTGAACGCTCCCCTCAGTCCCATTCCCCTGTGCCATCTCTCTGAACGCTCCCCTCAGTCCCATTCCCCTGTGCCCTCTCTCTGAACGCTCTCCTCAGTCCCATTCCCCTGTGCCCTCTCTCTGAACGCTCTCCTCAGTCCCATTCCCGTGCCCTCTCTGAACGCTCTCCTCAGTCCCATTCCCCTGTGCCCTCTCTCTGAACGCTCTCCTCAGTCCCATTCCCCTGTGCCCTCTCTCTGAACGCTCTCCTCAGTCCCATTCCCCTGTGCCCTCTATCTGAACGCTCTCCTCAGTCCCATTCCCCCGTGCCCTCTCTCTGAACGTTCCCCTCCGTCCCATTCCCCTGTGCCCTCTCTCTGAACGCTCTCAGTCCCATTCCCCTGTGCCCTCTCTCTGAACGGTCTCCTCAGTCCCATTCCCCTGTGCCCTCTCTCTGAACGCTCTGCTCAGTCCCATTCCCCTGTGCCCTCTCTCTGAACGCTCTCCTCAGTCCCATTCCCCTGTGCCCTTTCTCTGAACGCTCTCCTCAGTCCCATTCCCGTGCCCTCTCTCTGAACGCTCCCCTCAGTCCCATTCTCCTGTGCCCTTTCTCTGAACGCTCCCCTCAGTCCCATTCCCCTGTGCCCTCTCTCTGAACGCTCCCCTCAGTCCCATTCCCCTGTGCCCTTTCTCTGAACGCTCTCCTCAGTCCCATTCCCGTGCCCTCTCTCTGAACGCTCCCCTCAGTCCCATTCCCCTGTGCCCGCTCTCTGAACGCTCTCCTCAGTCCCATTCCTCTGTGCCCTCTCTCTGAACACTCTCCTCAGTCCCATTCCCTGTGCCCTCTCTCTGAACACTCTCCTCAGTCCCATTCCCCTGTGCCCTCTCTCTTAAGGCTCTCCTCAGTCCCATTCCCCTGTGCCCTCTCTCTGAACGCTCTCCTCAGTCCCATTCCCCAGTGCCCTCTCTCTCAACGCTCTCCTCAGTCCCATTCCCCTGTGCCCTCTCTCTGAACGCTCTCCTCAGTCCCATTCCCCTGTGCCCTCTCTCTGAACGCTCTCCTCAGTCCCATTCCCCTGTGCCCTCTCTCTGAACACTCTCCTAAGTCCCATTCCCCTGTGCCCTCTCTCTGAACGCTCTCCTCAGTCCCATTCCCCTGTGCCCCCTCTCTGAACGCTCTCCTCAGTCCCATTCCCCTGTGCCCTCTCTCTGAACGCTCTCCTCAGTCCCATTCCCCTGTGCCCCCTCTCTGAACGCTCTCCTCAGTCCCATTCCCCTGTGCCCTCTCTCTGAACGTTCTCCTCAGTCCCATTCCCCTGTGCCCTCTCTCTGAACGCTCTCCTCAGTCCCATTCCACTGTTCCCTCTCTCTGAACGCTCTCCTCAGTCCCATTCCCCTGTGCCCGCTCTCTGAACGCTCTCCTCAGTCCCATTCCCCTGTGCCCGCTCTCTGAACGCTCTCCTCTGTCCCATTCCCCTGTGCCCTCTCTCTGAACGCTCTCCTCAGTCCCATTCCCCTGTGCCCGCTCTCTGAATGCTCACCTCAGTCCCATTCCCCTGTGCCCTCTCTCTGAACGCTCTCCTCAGTCCCATTCCCCTGTGCCCTCTCTCTGAACGAGTTCCCCTCAGTCCCATTTCCCTGTGCCCTCTCTCTGAACGCTCTCCTCAGTCCCATTCCCGTGCCCTCTCTGAACACTCTCCTCAGTCCCATTCCCCTGTGCCCTCTGAACGCTCTCCTCAGTCCCATTCCCCTGTGCCCTCTCTCTGAACGCTCCCCTCAGTCCCATTCCCCTGTGCCCTCTCTCTGAACGAGTTCCCCTCAGTCCCATTTCCCTGTGCCCTCTCTCTGAACGCTCTCCTCAGTCCCATTCCCCTGTGCCCGCTCTCTGAACGCTCTCCTCAGTCCCATTCCCCTGTGCCCGCTCTCTGAATGCTCACCTCAGTCCCATTCCCCTGTGCCCTCTCTCTGAACGCTCTCCTCAGTCCCATTCCCCTGTGCCCTCTCTCTGAACGAGTTCCCCTCAGTCCCATTTCCCTGTGCCCTCTCTCTGAACGCTCTCCTCAGTCCCATTCCCGTGCCCTCTCTCTGAACACTCTCCTCAGTCCCATTCCCCTGTGCCCTCTGAACGCTCTCCTCAGTCCCATTCCCCTGTGCCCTCTCTCTGAACGCTCCCCTCAGTCCCATTCCCCTGTGCCCTCTCTGAACGCTCTCCTCAGTCCCATTCCCCTGTGCCCTCTCTCTGAACGAGCTCTCCTCAGTCCCATTCCCCTGTGCCCTCTCTCTGAACGAGCTCTCCTCAGTCCCATTGCCCTGTGCACTCTCTCTGAACGCTCTCCTCAGTCCCATTCCCCTGTGCCCTCTCTCTGAACACTCTGCTCAGTCCCATTCCCCTGTGCCCTCTCTCTGAACGCTCTCCTCAGTCCCATTCCCCTGTGCCCTCTCTCTGAACGCTCTCCTCAGTCCCATTCCCCTGTGCCCTCTCTCTGTACGCTCCCCTCAGTCCCATTCCCTTGTGCCCTCTCTCTGAACGCTCTCATCAGTCCCATTCCCCTGTGCCCTCTCTCTGAACGTTCTCCTCAGTCCCATTCCCCTGTGCCCTCTCTCTGTATGCTCCCCTCAGTCCCATTCCCCTGTGCCCTCTCTGAACGTTCCCCTCAGTCCCATTCCCCTGTGCCCTCTCTCTGAACGCTCTCCTCAGTCCCATTCCCCTGTACCCCCTCTCTGAACGCTCCCCTCAGTCCCATTTCCCTGTGCCCTCTCTCTGAATGCTCTCCTCAGTCCCATTCCCCTGTGCCCCCTCTCTGAACGCTCTCCTCAGTCCCATTCCCCTGTGCCCGCTCTCTGAACGAGTTCCCCTCAGTCCCATTCCCCTGTGCCCTCTCTCTGAACGAGTTCCCCTCAGTCCCATTTCCCTGTGCCCTCTCTCTGAACGCTCTCCTCAGTCCCATTCCCCTGTGCCCTCTCTCTGAACGCTCTCCTCAGTCCCATTCCCCTGTGCCCTCTCTCTGAACGCTCCCCTCAGTCCCATTCCCCTGTGCCATCTCTCTGAACGCTCCCCTCAGTCCCATTCCCCTGTGCCCTTTCTCTGAACGCTCTCCTCAGTCCCATTCCCGTGCCCTCTCTCTGAACGCTCCCCTCAGTCCCATTCTCCTGTGCCCTCTCCCTGAACGCTCTCCTCAGTCCCATTCCCTGTGCCCTCTCTCTGAAGGCTCTCCTCAGTCCCATTCCCCTGTGCCCTCTCTCTGAACGCTCTCCTCAGTCCCATTCCCCAGTGCCCTCTCTCTCAACGCTCTCTTCAGTCCCATTCCCCTGTGCCCTCTCTCTGAACGCTCTCCTCAGTCCCATTCCCCTGTGCCCTCTCTCTGAACGCTCTCCTCAGTCCCATTCCCCTGTGCCCTCTCTCTGAACACTCTCCTCAGTCCCATTCCCCTGTGCCCTCTCTCTGAACGCTCTCCTCAGTCCCATTCCCCTGTGCCCTTTCTCTGAACGCTCTCCTCAGTCCCATTCCCGTGCCCTCTCTCTGAACGCTCTCCTCAGTCCCATTCCCCTGTGCCCTCTCTCTGAACACTCTCCTCAGTCCCATTCCCCTGTGCCCGCTCTCTGAACGCTCTCCTCAGTCCCATTCCCCTGTGCCCTCTCTCTGAACGCCCTCAGTCCCATTCCCCTGTGCCCTCTCTCTGAACGGTCTCCTCAGTCCCATTCCCCTGTGCCCTCTCTCTGAACGCTCTCCTCAGTCCCATTCCCCTGTGCCCTCTCTCTGAACGCTCCCCTCAGTCCCATTCCCCTGTGCCCTCTCTCTGAACGCTCTCCTCAGTCCCATTCCCCTGTGCCCTTTCTCTGAACGCTCTCCTCAGTCCCATTCCCGTGCCCTCTCTCTGAACGCTCCCCGCAGTCCCATTCTCCTGTGCCCTCTCTCTGAACACTCTCCTCAGTCCCATTCCCTGTGCCCTCTCTCTGAACACTCTCCTCAGTCCCATTCCCCTGTGCCCTCTCTCTGAAGGCTCTCCTCAGTCCCATTCCCCTGTGCCCTCTCTCTGAACGCTCTCCTCAGTCCCATTCCCCAGTGCCCTCTCTCTCAACGCTCTCCTCAGTCCCATTCCCCTGTGCCCTCTCTCTGAACGCTCTCCTCAGTCCCATTCCCCTGTGCCCTCTCTCTGAACGCTCTCCTCAGTCCCATTCCCCTGTGCCCTCTCTCTGAACACTCTCCTCAGTCCCATTCCCCTGTGCCCTCTCTCTGAACGCTCTCCTCAGTCCCATTCCCCTGTGCCCCCTCTCTGAACGCTCTCCTCAGTCCCATTCCCCTGTGCCCTCTCTCTGAACGCTCTCCTCAGTCCCATTCCCCTGTGCCCCCTCTCTGAACGCTCTCCTCAGTCCCATTCCCCTGTGCCCTCTCTCTGAACGCTCTCCTCAGTCCCATTCCACTGTGCCCCCTCTCTGAACGCTCTCCTCAGTCCCATTCCCCTGTGCCCTCTCTCTGAACGCTCTCCTCAGTCCCATTCCCCTGTGCCCTCTCTCTGAACGCTCTCCTCAGTCCCATTCCCCTGTGCCCGCTCTCTGAACGCTCTCCTCAGTCCCATTCCCCTGTGCCCTCTCTCTGAACGCTCTCCTCAGTCCCATTCCCCTGTGCCCGCTCTCTGAACGCTCACCTCAGTCCCATTCCCCTGTGCCCTCTCTCTGAACGCTCTCCTCAGTCCCATTCCCCTGTGCCCTCTCTCTGAACGAGTTCCCCTCAGTCCCATTCCCGTGCCCTCTCTCTGAACACTCTCCTCAGTCCCATTCCCCTGTGCCCTCTGAACGCTCTCCTCAGTCCCATTCCCCTGTGCCCTCTCTCTGAACGCTCCCCTCAGTCCCATTCCCCTGTGCCCTCTCTGAACGCTCTCCTCAGTCCCATTCCCCTGTGCCCTCTCTCTGAACGAGCTCTCCTCAGTCCCATTCCCCTGTGCCCTCTCTCTGAACGAGCTCTCCTCAGTCCCATTGCCCTGTGCACTCTCTCTGAACGCTCTCCTCAGTCCCATTCCCCTGTGCCCTCTCTCTGAACACTCTGCTCGGTCCCATTCCCCTGTGCCCTCTCTCTGAACGCTCTCCTCAGTCCCATTCCCCTGTGCCCTCTCTCTGAACGCTCTGCTCAGTCCCATTCCCCTGTGCCCTCTCTCTGTACGCTCCCCTCAGTCCCATTCCCTTGTGCCCTCTCTCTGAACGCTCTCATCAGTCCCATTCCCCTGTGCCCTCTCTCTGAACGTTCTCCTCAGTCCCATTCCCCTGTGCCCTCTCTCTGTATGCTCCCCTCAGTCCCATTCCCCTGTGCCCTCTCTGAACGTTCCCCTCAGTCCCATTCCCCTGTGCCCTCTCTCTGAACGCTCTCCTCAGTCCCATTCCCGTGCCCACTCTGAACGCTCCCCTCAGTCCCATTCCCCTGTACCCCCTCTCTGAACGCTCCCCTCAGTCCCATTTCCCTGTGCCCTCTCTCTGAATGCTCTCCTCAGTCCCATTCCCCTGTGCCCCCTCTCTGAACGCTCTCCTCAGTCCCATTCCCCTGTGCCCGCTCTCTGAACGAGTTCCCCTCAGTCCCATTCCCCTGTGCCCTCTCTCTGAACGAGTTCCCCTCAGTCCCATTTCCCTGTGCCCTCTCTCTGAACGCTCTCCTCAGTCCCATTCCCCTGTGCCCTCACTCTGAACGCTCTCCTCAGTCCCATTCCCCTGTGCCCTCTCTCTGAACGCTCCCCTCAGTCCCATTCCCCTGTGCCATCTCTCTGAACGCTCCCCTCAGTCCCATTCCCCTGTGCCCTTTCTCTGAACGCTCTCCTCAGTCCCATTCCCGTGCCCTCTCTCTGAACGCTCCCCTCAGTCCCATTCTCCTGTGCCCTCTCTCTGAACGCTCTCCTCAGTCCCATTCCCTGTGCCCTCTCTCTGAACGCTCTCCTCAGTCCCATTCCCCTGTGCCCTCTCTCTGAACGCTCTCCTCAGTCCCATTCCCCTGTGCCCTCTCTCTGAACGCTCTCCTCAGTCCCATTCCCCTGTGCCCTCTCTCTGAACGCTCTCCTCAGTCCCATTCCACTGTTCCCTCTCTCTGAACGCTCTCCTCAGTCCCATTCCCCTGTGCCCGCTCTCTGAACGCTCTCCTCAGTCCCATTCCCCTGTGCCCGCTCTCTGAACGCTCTCCTCAGTCCCATTCCCCTGTGCCCTCTCTCTGAACGCTCTCCTCAGTCCCATTCCCCTGTGCCCGCTCTCTGAATGCTCACCTCAGTCCCATTCCCCTGTGCCCTCTCTCTGAACGCTCTCCTCAGTCCCATTCCCCTGTGCCCTCTCTCTGAACGAGTTCCCCTCAGTCCCATTTCCCTCTGCCCTCTCTCTGAACGCTCTCCTCAGTCCCATTCCCCTGTGCCCTCTCTCTGAACGCTCTCCTCAGTCACATTCCCCTGTGCCCTCTCTGAACGCTCTCCTCAGTCTCATTCCCCTGTGCCCTCTGAACGCTCTCCTCAATCCCATTCCCCTGTGCCCTCTCTCTCAACGCTCTCCTCAGTCCCATTCCCCTGTGCCCTCTGAACGCTCTCCTCAGTCCCATTCCCCTGTGCCCTCTCTCTGAACACTCTCCTCAGTCCCATTCCCCTGTGCCCTCTGAACACTCTCCTCAGTCCCATTCCCCTGTGCCCTCTCTCTGAACGCTCCCCTCAGTCCCATTCCCCTGTGCCCTCTCTCTGAACGAGCTCTCCTCAGTCCCATTCCCCTGTGCCCTCTCTCTGAACGAGCTCTCCTCAGTCCCATTCCCCTGTGCCCTCTCTCTGTACGCTCCCCTCAGTCCCATTCCCTTGTGCCCTCTCTCTGAACGCTCTCATCAGTCCCATTCCCCTGTGCCCTCTCTCTGAACGTTCTCCTCAGTCCCATTCCCCTGTGCCCTCTCTCTGTATGCTCCCCTCAGTCCCATTCCCCTGTGCCCTCTCTGAACGTTCCCCTCAGTCCCATTCCCCTGTGCCCTCTCTCTGAACGCTCTCCTCAGTCCCATTCCCCTGTGCCCTCTCTCTGAACGCTCTCCTCAGTCCCATTCCCCTGTGCCCTCTCTCTGAACGCTCCCCTCAGTCCCATTCCCCTGTGCCATCTCTCTGAACGCTCCCCTCAGTCCCATTCCCCTGTGCCCTCTCTCTGAACGCTCTTATCAGTCCCATTCCCCTGTGCCCTCTCTCTGAACGTTCTCCTCAGTCCCATTCCCCTGTGCCCCCTCTCTGAACGCTCTCCTCAGTCCCATTCCCCTGTGCCCGCTCTCTGAACGAGTTCCCCTCAGTCCCATTCCCCTGTGCCCTCTCTCTGAACGCTCTCCTCAGTCCCATTCCCCTGTGCCCTCTCTCTGAACGCTCTCCTCAGTCCCATTCCCCTGTGCCCTCTCTCTGAACGCTCCCCTCAGTCCCATTCCCCTGTGCCATCTCTCTGAACGCTCCCCTCAGTCCCATTCCCCTGTGCCCTCTCTCTGAACGCTCTCCTCAGTCCCATTCCCCTGTGCCCTCTCTCTGAACACTCTCCTCAGTCCCATTCCCCTGTGCCCTCTCTCTGAACGCTCTCCTCAGTCCCATTCCCGTGCCCTCTCTGAACGCTCTCCTCAGTCCCATTCCCCTGTGCCCTCTCTCTGAACGCTCCCCTCAGTCCCATTCCCCTGTGCCATCTCTCTGAACGCTCCCCTCAGTCCCATTCCCCTGTGCCCTTTCTCTGAACGCTCTCCTCAGTCCCATTCCCGTGCCCTCTCTCTGAACGCTCCCCTCAGTCCCATTCTCCTGTGCCCTCTCTCTGAACGCTCTCCTCAGTCCCATTCCCTGTGCCCTCTCTCTGAACACTCTCCTCAGTCCCATTCCCCTGTGCCCTCTCTCTGAAGGCTCTCCTCAGTCCCATTCCCCTGTGCCCTCTCTCTGAACGCTCTCCTCAGTCCCATTCCCCAGTGCCCTCTCTCTCAACGCTCTCCTCAGTCCCATTCCCCTGTGCCCTCTCTCTGAACGCTCTCCTCAGTCCCATTCCCCTGTGCCCTCTCTCTGAACGCTCTCCTCAGTCCCATTCCCCTGTGCCCTCTCTCTGAACTCTCTCCTCAGTCCCATTCCCCTGTGCCCTCTCTCTGAACGCTCTCCTCAGTCCCATTCCCCTGTGCCCTCTCTCTGAACGCTCTCCTCAGTCCCATTCCCCTGTGCCCTCTCTCTGAACGCTCTCCTCAGTCCCATTCCCCTGTGCCCCCTCTCTGAACGCTCTCCTCAGTCCCATTCCCCTGTGCCCTCTCTCTGAACGCTCTCCTCAGTCCCATTCCCCTGTGCCCCCTCTCTGAACGCTCTCCTCAGTCCCATTCCCCTGTGCCCTCTCTCTGAACGTTGTCCTTAGTCCCATTCCCCTGTGCCCTCTCTCTGAACGCTCTCCTCAGTCCCATTCCACTGTTCCCTCTCTCTGAACGCTCTCCTCAGTCCCATTCCCCTGTGCCCGCTCTCTGAACGCTCTCCTCAGTCCCATTCCCCTGTGCCCGCTCTCTGAATGCTCTCCTCAGTCCCATTCCCCTGTGCCCTCTCTCTGAACGCTCTCCTCAGTCCCATTCCCCTGTGCCCGCTCTCTGAATGCTCACCTCAGTCCCATTCCCCTGTGCCCTCTCTCTGAACGCTCTCCTCAGTCCCATTCCCCTGTGCCCTCTCTCTGAACGAGTTCCCCTCAGTCCCATTTCCCTGTGCCCTCTCTCTGAACGCTCTCCTCAGTCCCATTCCCCTGTGCCCTCTCTGAACGCTCTCCTCAGTCTCATTCCCCTGTGCCCTCTGAACGCTCTCCTCAATCCCATTCCCTTGTGCCCTCTCTCTCAACGCTCTCCTCAGTCCCATTCCCCTGTGCCCTCTGAACGCTCTCCTCAGTCCCATTCCCCTGTGCCCTCTCTCTGAACACTCTCCTCAGTCCCATTCCCCTGTGCCCTCTGAACGCTCTCCTCAGTCCCATTCCCCTGTGCCCTCTCTCTGAACGCTCCCCTCAGTCCCATTCCCCTGTGCCCTCTCTGAACGCTCTCCTCAGTCCCATTCCCCTGTGCCCTCTCTCTGAACGAGCTCTCCTCAGTCCCATTCCCCTGTGCCCTCTCTCTGAACGAGCTCTCCTCAGTCCCATTCCCCTGTGCACTCTCTCTGAACGCTCTCCTCAGTCCCATTCCCCTGTGCTCTCTCTCTGAACACTCTGCTGGGTCCCATTCCCCTGTGCCCTCTCTCTGAACGCTCTCCTCAGTCCCATTCCCCTGTGCCCTCTCTCTGAACGCTCTCCTCAGTCCCATTCCCCTGTGCCCTCTCTCTGTACGCTCCCCTCAGTCCCATTCCCTTGTGCCCTCTCTCTGAACGCTCTCATCAGTTCCATTCCCCTGTGCCCTCTCTCTGAACGTTCTCCTCAGTCCCATTCCCCTGTGCCCTCTCTCTGTATGCTCCCCTCAGTCCCATTCCCCTGTGCCCTCTCTGAACGTTCCCCTCAGTCCCATTCCCCTGTGCCCACTCTCTGAACGCTCTCCTCAGTCCCATTCCCGTGCCCACTCTGAACGCTCTCCTCAGTCCCATTCCCCTGTGCCCCCTCTCTGAACGCTCTCCTCAGTCCCATTCCCCTGTGCCCGCTCTCTGAACGAGTTCCCCTCAGTCCCATTCCCCTGTGCCCTCTCTCTGAACGAGTTCCCCTCAGTCCCATTTCCCTGTGCCCTCTCTCTGAACGCTCTCCTCAGTCCCATTCCCCTGTGCCATCTCTCTGAACGCTCCCCTCAGTCCCATTCCCCTGTGCCCTCTCTCTGAACACTCCCCTCAGTCCCATTCCCCTGTGCCCTCTCTCTGAACGCTCTCCTCAGTCCCATTCCCCTGTGCCCTCTCTCTGAACGCTCTCCTCAGTCCCATTCCCGTGCCCTCTCTGAACGCTCTCCTCAGTCCCATTCCCCTGTGCCCTCTCTCTGAACGCTCTCCTCAGTCCCATTCCCCTGTGCCCTCTCTCTGAACGCTCTCCTCAGTCCCATTCCCCTGTGCCCTCTATCTGAACGCTCTCCTCAGTCCCATTCCCCCGTGCCCTCTCTCTGAACGTTCCCCTCAGTCCCATTCCCCTGTGCCCTCTCTCTGAACGCTCTCCTCAGTCCCATTCCCGTGCCCTCTCTGAACGCTCTCCTCAGTCCCATTCCCCTGTGCCCTCTCTCTGAACGCTCTCAGTCCCATTTCCCTGTGCCCTCTCTCTGAACGCTCTCCTCAGTCCCATTCCCCTGTGCCCTCTCTCTGAACGCTCTCCTCAGTCCCATTCACCTGTGCCCTTTCTCTGAACGCTCTCCTCAGTCCCATTCCCGTGCCCTCTCTCTGAACGCTCCCCTCAGTCCCATTCCCCTGTGCCCTCTCTCTGAACGCTCTCCTCAGTCCCATTCCCGTGCCCTCTCTCTGAACGCTCTCCTCAGTCCCATTCCCCTGTGCCCTCTCTCTGAACACTCTCCTCAGTCCCATTCCCCTGTGCCCTCTCTCTGAAGGCTCTCCTCAGTCCCATTCCCCTGTGCCCTCTCTCTGAACGCTCTCCTCAGTCCCATTCCCCTGTGCCCTCTCTCTGAACGCTCCCCTCAGTCCCATTCCCCTGTGCCCTCTCTCTGAACGCCCTCCTCAGTCCCATTCCCCTGTGCCCTCTCTCTGAACGCTCTCCTCAGTCCCATTCCCCTGTGCCCTCTCTCTGAAGGCTCTCCTCAGTCCCATTCCCCTGTGCCCTCTCTCTGAACGCTCTCCTCAGTCCCATTCCCCTGTGCCCTCTCTCTGAACGCTCCCCTCAGTCCCATTCCCCTGTGCCCTCTCTCTGAACGCTCTCCTCAGTCCCATTCCCCTGTGCCCCCTCTCTGAACGCTCTCCTCAGTCCCATTCCCCTGTGCCCTCTCTCTGAACGCTCTCCTCAGTCCCATTCCCCTGTGCCCCCTCTCTGAACGCTCTCCTCAGTCCCATTCCCCTGTGCCCTCTCTCTGAATGCTCTCCTCAGTCCCATTCCCCTGTGCCCCCTCTCTGAACGCTCTCCTCAGTCCCATTCCCCTGTGCCCTCTCTCTGAACGTTCTCCTCAGTCCCATTCCCCTGTGCCCTCCCTCTGAACGCTCTCCTCAGTCCCATTCCACTGTGCCCTCTCTCTGAATGCTCTCCTCAGTCCCATTCCCCTGTGCCCCCTCTCTGAACGCTCTCCTCAGTCCCATTCCCCTGTGCCCTCTCTCTGAATGCTCTCCTCAGTCCCATTCCCCTGTGCCCCCTCTCTGAACGCTCTCCTCAGTCCCATTCCCCTGTGCCCTCTCTCTGAACGTTCTCCTCAGTCCCATTCCCCTGTGCCCTCCCTCTGAATGCTCTCCTCAGTCCCATTCCACTGTTCCCTCTCTGAACGCTCTCCTCAGTCCCATTCCCCTGTGCCCGCTCTCTGAACGCTCTCCTCAGTCCCATTCCCCTGTGCCCGCTCTCTGAACGCTCTCCTCAGTCCCATTCCCCTGTGCCCTCTCTCTGAACGCTCTCCTCAGTCCCATTCCCCTGTGCCCGCTCTCTGAATGCTCACCTCAGTCCCATTCCCCTGTGCCCTCCCTCTGAATGCTCTCCTCAGTCCCATTCCACTGTTCCCTCTCTGAACGCTCTCCTCAGTCCCATTCCCCTGTGCCCGCTCTCTGAACGCTCTCCTCAGTCCCATTCCCCTGTGCACTCTCTCTGAACGCTCTCCTCAGTCCCATTCCCCTGTGCTCTCTCTCTGAACACTCTGCTCGGTCCCATTCCCCTGTGCCCTCTCTCTGAACGCTCTCCTCAGTCCCATTCCCCTGTGCCCTCTCTCTGTACGCTCCCCTCAGTCCCATTCCCTTGTGCCCTCTCTCTGAACGCTCTCATCAGTCCCATTCCCCTGTGCCCTCTCTCTGAACGTTCTCCTCAGTCCCATTCCCCTGTGCCCTCTCTCTGTATGCTCCCCTCAGTCCCATTCCCCTGTGCCCTCTCTGAACGTTCCCCTCAGTCCCATTCCCCTGTGCCCACTCTCTGAACGCTCTCCTCAGTCCCATTCCCGTGCCCACTCTGAACGCTCTCCTCAGTCCCATTCCCCTGTGCCCCCTCTCTGAACGCTCTCCTCAGTCCCATTCCCCTGTGCCCGCTCTCTGAACGAGTTCCCCTCAGTCCCATTCCCCTGTGCCCTCTCTCTGAACGAGTTCCCCTCAGTCACATTTCCCTGTGCCCTCTCTCTGAACGCTCTCCTCAGTCCCATTCCCCTGTGCCCTCTCTCTGAACGCTCTCCTCAGTCCCATTCCCCTGTGCCCTCTCTCTGAACGCTCCCCTCAGTCCCATTCCCCTGTGCCATCTCTCTGAACGCTCCCCTCAGTCCCATTCCCCTGTGCCCTCTCTCTGAACGCTCTCCTCAGTCCCATTCCCCTGTGCCCTCTCTCTGAACACTCCCCTCAGTCCCATTCCCCTGTGCCCTCTCTCTGAACGCTCTCCTCAGTCCCATTCCCCTGTGCCCTCTCTCTGAACGCTCTCCTCAGTCCCATTCCCGTGCCCTCTCTGAACGCTCTCCTCAGTCCCATTCCCCTGTGCCCTCTCTCTGAACGCTCTCCTCAGTCCCATTCCCCTGTGCCCCCTCTCTGAACGCTCTCCTCAGTCCCATTCCCCTGTGCCCTCTCTCTGAACGCTCTCCTCAGTCCCATTCCCCTGTGCCCTCTCTGTGAACACTCTCCTCAGTCCCATTCCCCTGTGCCCTCTCTCTGAACGCTCAGTCCCATTCCCCTGTGCCCTCTCTCTGAATGCTCTCCTGAGTCCCATTCCCCTGTGCGCTCTCTCTGAACGCTCTCCTCAGTCCCATTCCCCTGTGCCCTCTCTCTGAACGCTCCCCTCAGTCCCATTCCTCTGTGCCCTCTCTCTGAACGCTCCCCTCAGTCCCATTCCCCTGTGCCCTCTCTCTGAACGCTCCCCTCAGTCCCATTCCCCTGTGCCCTCTCTCTGAACGCTCTCCTCAGTCCAATTCCCCTGTGCCCCCTCTCTGAACGCTCTCCTCAGTCCCATTCCCCTGTGCCCTCTCTCTGGACGAGTTGCCCTCAGTCCCATTTCCCTGTGCCCTCTCTCTGAACGCTCCACTCAGTCCCATTCCCCTGTGCCCTCTCTCTGAACGCTGCCCTCAGTCCCATTCCCCTGTGCCCTCTCTCTGAACGCCCTCCTCAGCCCCATTCCCGTGCCCTCTCTCTGAACACTCTCCTCAGTCCCATTCCCCTGTGCCCTCTCTCTGAACGCTCTCCTCAGTCCCATTCCCGTGCCCTCTCTCTGAACGCTCTCCTCAGTCCCATTCCCCTGTGCCCTCTCTGAACGCTCTCCTCAGTCCCATTCCCCTGTGCCCTCTCTCTGAACGCTCTCCTCAGTCCTATTCCCCTGTGCCCTCTCTCTGAACGCTCTCCTCAGTCCCATTCTCCTGCGCCCTCTCTCTGAACGCTCTCCTCACTCCCATTCCCCTGTGCCCTCTCTCTGAACGCTCCCCTCAGTCCCATTCCCCTGTGCCATCTCTCTGAACGCTCCCCTCAGTCCCATTCCCCTGTGCCCTCTCTCTGAACGCTCTCCTCAGTCCCATTCCCCTGTGCCCTCTCTCTGAACACTCTCCTCAGTCCCATTCCCCTGTGCCCTCTCTCTGAACGCTCTCCTCAGTCCCATTCCCGTGCCCTCTCTGAACGCTCTCCTCAGTCCCATTCCCCTGTGCCCTCTCTCTGAACGCTCTCCTCAGTCCCATTCCCCTGTGCCCTCTCTCTGAACGCTCTCCTCAGTCCCATTCCCCTGTGCCCTCTCTCTGAACGCTCTCCTCAGTCCCATTCCCCTGTGCCCGCTCTCTGAATGCTCACCTCAGTCCCATTCCCCTGTGCCCTCCCTCTGAATGCTCTCCTCAGTCCCATTCCACTGTTCCCTCTCTGAACGCTCTCCTCAGTCCCATTCCCCTGTGCCCGCTCTCTGAACGCTCTCCTCAGTCCCATTCCCCTGTGCACTCTCTCTGAACGCTCTCCTCAGTCCCATTCCCCTGTGCTCTCTCTCTGAACACTCTGCTCGGTCCCATTCCCCTGTGCCCTCTCTCTGAACGCTCTCCTCAGTCCCATTCCCCTGTGCCCTCTCTCTGAACGCTCTCCTCAGTCCCATTCCCCTGTGCCCTCTCTCTGTACGCTCCCCTCAGTCCCATTCCCTTGTGCCCTCTCTCTGAACGCTCTCATCAGTCCCATTCCCCTGTGCCCTCTCTCTGAACGTTCTCCTCAGTCCCATTCCCCTGTGCCCTCTCTCTGTATGCTCCCCTCAGTCCCATTCCCCTGTGCCCTCTCTGAACGTTCCCCTCAGTCCCATTCCCCTGTGCCCACTCTCTGAACGCTCTCCTCAGTCCCATTCCCGTGCCCACTCTGAACGCTCTCCTCAGTCCCATTCCCCTGTGCCCCCTCTCTGAACGCTCTCCTCAGTCCCATTCCCCTGTGCCCGCTCTCTGAACGAGTTCCCCTCAGTCCCATTCCCCTGTGCCCTCTCTCTGAACGAGTTCCCCTCAGTCACATTTCCCTGTGCCCTCTCTCTGAACGCTCTCCTCAGTCCCATTCCCCTGTGCCCTCTCTCTGAACGCTCTCCTCAGTCCCATTCCCCTGTGCCCTCTCTCTGAACGCTCCCCTCAGTCCCATTCCCCTGTGCCATCTCTCTGAACGCTCCCCTCAGTCCCATTCCCCTGTGCCCTCTCTCTGAACGCTCTCCTCAGTCCCATTCCCCTGTGCCCTCTCTCTGAACACTCCCCTCAGTCCCATTCCCCTGTGCCCTCTCTCTGAACGCTCTCCTCAGTCCCATTCCCCTGTGCCCTCTCTCTGAACGCTCTCCTCAGTCCCATTCCCGTGCCCTCTCTGAACGCTCTCCTCAGTCCCATTCCCCTGTGCCCTCTCTCTGAACGCTCTCCTCAGTCCCATTCCCCTGTGCCCCCTCTCTGAACGCTCTCCTCAGTCCCATTCCCCTGTGCCCTCTCTCTGAACGCTCTCCTCAGTCCCATTCCCCTGTGCCCTCTCTGTGAACACTCTCCTCAGTCCCATTCCCCTGTGCCCTCTCTCTGAACGCTCAGTCCCATTCCCCTGTGCCCTCTCTCTGAATGCTCTCCTGAGTCCCATTCCCCTGTGCGCTCTCTCTGAACGCTCTCCTCAGTCCCATTCCCCTGTGCCCTCTCTCTGAACGCTCCCCTCAGTCCCATTCCTCTGTGCCCTCTCTCTGAACGCTCCCCTCAGTCCCATTCCCCTGTGCCCTCTCTCTGAACGCTCCCCTCAGTCCCATTCCCCTGTGCCCTCTCTCTGAACGCTCTCCTCAGTCCAATTCCCCTGTGCCCCCTCTCTGAACGCTCTCCTCAGTCCCATTCCCCTGTGCCCTCTCTCTGGACGAGTTGCCCTCAGTCCCATTTCCCTGTGCCCTCTCTCTGAACGCTCCACTCAGTCCCATTCCCCTGTGCCCTCTCTCTGAACGCTGCCCTCAGTCCCATTCCCCTGTGCCCTCTCTCTGAACGCCCTCCTCAGCCCCATTCCCGTGCCCTCTCTCTGAACACTCTCCTCAGTCCCATTCCCCTGTGCCCTCTCTCTGAACGCTCTCCTCAGTCCCATTCCCGTGCCCTCTCTCTGAACGCTCTCCTCAGTCCCATTCCCCTGTGCCCTCTCTGAACGCTCTCCTCAGTCCCATTCCCCTGTGCCCTCTCTCTGAACGCTCTCCTCAGTCCTATTCCCCTGTGCCCTCTCTCTGAACGCTCTCCTCAGTCCCATTCTCCTGCGCCCTCTCTCTGAACGCTCTCCTCACTCCCATTCCCCTGTGCCCTCTCTCTGAACGCTCCCCTCAGTCCCATTCCCCTGTGCCATCTCTCTGAACGCTCCCCTCAGTCCCATTCCCCTGTGCCCTCTCTCTGAACGCTCTCCTCAGTCCCATTCCCCTGTGCCCTCTCTCTGAACACTCTCCTCAGTCCCATTCCCCTGTGCCCTCTCTCTGAACGCTCTCCTCAGTCCCATTCCCGTGCCCTCTCTGAACGCTCTCCTCAGTCCCATTCCCCTGTGCCCTCTCTCTGAACGCTCTCCTCAGTCCCATTCCCCTGTGCCCTCTCTCTGAACGCTCTCCTCAGTCCCATTCCCCTGTGCCCTCTATCTGAACGCTCTCCTCAGTCCCATTCCCCCGTGCCCTCTCTCTGAACGTTCCCCTCCGTCCCATTCCCCTGTGCCCTCTCTCTGAACGCTCTCAGTCCCATTCCCCTGTGCCCTCTCTCTGAACGGTCTCCTCAGTCCCATTCCCCTGTGCCCTCTCTCTGAACGCTCTCCTCAGTCCCATTCCCCTGTGCCCTCTCTCTGAACGCTCTCCTCAGTCCCATTCCCCTGTGCCCTTTCTCTGAACGCTCTCCTCAGTCCCATTCCCGTGCCCTCTCTCTGAACGCTCCCCTCAGTCCCATTCTCCTGTGCCCTTTCTCTGAACGCTCCCCTCAGTCCCATTCCCCTGTGCCCTCTCTCTGAACGCTCCCCTCAGTCCCATTCCCCTGTGCCCTTTCTCTGAACGCTCTCCTCAGTCCCATTCCCGTGCCCTCTCTCTGAACGCTCCCCTCAGTCCCATTCCCCTGTGCCCGCTCTCTGAACGCTCTCCTCAGTCCCATTCCTCTGTGCCCTCTCTCTGAACACTCTCCTCAGTCCCATTCCCTGTGCCCTCTCTCTGAACGCTCAGTCCCATTCCCCTGTGCCCTCTCTCTGAATGCTCTCCTGAGTCCCATTCCCCTGTGCGCTCTCTCTGAACGCTCTCCTCAGTCCCATTCCCCTGTGCCCTCTCTCTGAACGCTCCCCTCAGTCCCATTCCTCTGTGCCCTCTCTCTGAACGCTCCCCTCAGTCCCATTCCCCTGTGCCCTCTCTCTGAACGCTCCCCTCAGTCCCATTCCCCTGTGCCCTCTCTCTGAACGCTCTCCTCAGTCCAATTCCCCTGTGCCCCCTCTCTGAACGCTCTCCTCAGTCCCATTCCCCTGTGCCCTCTCTCTGGACGAGTTGCCCTCAGTCCCATTTCCCTGTGCCCTCTCTCTGAACGCTCCACTCAGTCCCATTCCCCTGTGCCCTCTCTCTGAACGCTGCCCTCAGTCCCATTCCCCTGTGCCCTCTCTCTGAACGCCCTCCTCAGCCCCATTCCCGTGCCCTCTCTCTGAACACTCTCCTCAGTCCCATTCCCCTGTGCCCTCTCTCTGAACGCTCTCCTCAGTCCCATTCCCGTGCCCTCTCTCTGAACGCTCTCCTCAGTCCCATTCCCCTGTGCCCTCTCTGAACGCTCTCCTCAGTCCCATTCCCCTGTGCCCTCTCTCTGAACGCTCTCCTCAGTCCTATTCCCCTGTGCCCTCTCTCTGAACGCTCTCCTCAGTCCCATTCTCCTGCGCCCTCTCTCTGAACGCTCTCCTCACTCCCATTCCCCTGTGCCCTCTCTCTGAACGCTCCCCTCAGTCCCATTCCCCTGTGCCATCTCTCTGAACGCTCCCCTCAGTCCCATTCCCCTGTGCCCTCTCTCTGAACGCTCTCCTCAGTCCCATTCCCCTGTGCCCTCTCTCTGAACACTCTCCTCAGTCCCATTCCCCTGTGCCCTCTCTCTGAACGCTCTCCTCAGTCCCATTCCCGTGCCCTCTCTGAACGCTCTCCTCAGTCCCATTCCCCTGTGCCCTCTCTCTGAACGCTCTCCTCAGTCCCATTCCCCTGTGCCCTCTCTCTGAACGCTCTCCTCAGTCCCATTCCCCTGTGCCCTCTATCTGAACGCTCTCCTCAGTCCCATTCCCCCGTGCCCTCTCTCTGAACGTTCCCCTCCGTCCCATTCCCCTGTGCCCTCTCTCTGAACGCTCTCAGTCCCATTCCCCTGTGCCCTCTCTCTGAACGGTCTCCTCAGTCCCATTCCCCTGTGCCCTCTCTCTGAACGCTCTCCTCAGTCCCATTCCCCTGTGCCCTCTCTCTGAACGCTCTCCTCAGTCCCATTCCCCTGTGCCCTTTCTCTGAACGCTCTCCTCAGTCCCATTCCCGTGCCCTCTCTCTGAACGCTCCCCTCAGTCCCATTCTCCTGTGCCCTTTCTCTGAACGCTCCCCTCAGTCCCATTCCCCTGTGCCCTCTCTCTGAACGCTCCCCTCAGTCCCATTCCCCTGTGCCCTTTCTCTGAACGCTCTCCTCAGTCCCATTCCCGTGCCCTCTCTCTGAACGCTCCCCTCAGTCCCATTCCCCTGTGCCCGCTCTCTGAACGCTCTCCTCAGTCCCATTCCTCTGTGCCCTCTCTCTGAACACTCTCCTCAGTCCCATTCCCTGTGCCCTCTCTCTGAACACTCTCCTCAGTCCCATTCCCCTGTGCCCTCTCTCTTAAGGCTCTCCTCAGTCCCATTCCCCTGTGCCCTCTCTCTGAACGCTCTCCTCAGTCCCATTCCCCAGTGCCCTCTCTCTCAACGCTCTCCTCAGTCCCATTCCCCTGTGCCCTCTCTCTGAACGCTCTCCTCAGTCCCATTCCCCTGTGCCCTCTCTCTGAACGCTCTCCTCAGTCCCATTCCCCTGTGCCCTCTCTCTGAACACTCTCCTAAGTCCCATTCCCCTGTGCCCTCTCTCTGAACGCTCTCCTCAGTCCCATTCCCCTGTGCCCCCTCTCTGAACGCTCTCCTCAGTCCCATTCCCCTGTGCCCTCTCTCTGAACGCTCTCCTCAGTCCCATTCCCCTGTGCCCCCTCTCTGAACGCTCTCCTCAGTCCCATTCCCCTGTGCCCTCTCTCTGAACGTTCTCCTCAGTCCCATTCCCCTGTGCCCTCTCTCTGAACGCTCTCCTCAGTCCCATTCCACTGTTCCCTCTCTCTGAACGCTCTCCTCAGTCCCATTCCCCTGTGCCCGCTCTCTGAACGCTCTCCTCAGTCCCATTCCCCTGTGCCCGCTCTCTGAACGCTCTCCTCAGTCCCATTCCCCTGTGCCCTCTCTCTGAACGCTCTCCTCAGTCCCATTCCCCTGTGCCCGCTCTCTGAATGCTCACCTCAGTCCCATTCCCCTGTGCCCTCTCTCTGAACGCTCTCCTCAGTCCCATTCCCCTGTGCCCTCTCTCTGAACGAGTTCCCCTCAGTCCCATTTCCCTGTGCCCTCTCTCTGAACGCTCTCCTCAGTCCCATTCCCGTGCCCTCTCTCTGAACACTCTCCTCAGTCCCATTCCCCTGTGCCCTCTGAACGCTCTCCTCAGTCCCATTCCCCTGTGCCCTCTCTCTGAACGCTCCCCTCAGTCCCATTCCCCTGTGCCCTCTCTGAACGCTCTCCTCAGTCCCATTCCCCTGTGCCCTCTCTCTGAACGAGCTCTCCTCAGTCCCATTCCCCTGTGCCCTCTCTCTGAACGAGCTCTCCTCAGTCCCATTGCCCTGTGCACTCTCTCTGAACGCTCTCCTCAGTCCCATTCCCCTGTGCCCTCTCTCTGAACACTCTGCTCAGTCCCATTCCCCTGTGCCCTCTCTCTGAACGCTCTCCTCAGTCCCATTCCCCTGTGCCCTCTCTCTTAACGCTCTCCTCAGTCCCATTCCCCTGTGCCCTCTCTCTGTACGCTCCCCTCAGTCCCATTCCCTTGTGCCCTCTCTCTGAACGCTCTCATCAGTCCCATTCCCCTGTGCCCTCTCTCTGAACGTTCTCCTCAGTCCCATTCCCCTGTGCCCTCTCTCTGTATGCTCCCCTCAGTCCCATTCCCCTGTGCCCTCTCTGAACGTTCCCCTCAGTCCCATTCCCCTGTGCCCTCTCTCTGAACGCTCTCCTCAGTCCCATTCCCGTGCCCACTCTGAACGCTCCCCTCAGTCCCATTCCCCTGTACCCCCTCTCTGAACGCTCCCCTCAGTCCCATTTCCCTGTGCCCTCTCTCTGAATGCTCTCCTCAGTCCCATTCCCCTGTGCCCCCTCTCTGAACGCTCTCCTCAGTCCCATTCCCCTGTGCCCGCTCTCTGAACGAGTTCCCCTCAGTCCCATTCCCCTGTGCCCTCTCTCTGAACGAGTTCCCCTCAGTCCCATTTCCCTGTGCCCTCTCTCTGAACGCTCTCCTCAGTCCCATTCCCCTGTGCCCTCTCTGAACGCTCTCCTCAGTCCCATTCCCCTGTGCCCTCTCTCTGAACGCTCTCCTCAGTCCTATTCCCCTGTGCCCTCTCTCTGAACGCTCTCCTCAGTCCCATTCTCCTGCGCCCTCTCTCTGAACGCTCTCCTCAGTCCCATTCCCCTGTGCCCTCTCTCTGAACGCTCCCCTCAGTCCCATTCCCCTGTGCCATCTCTCTGAACGCTCCCCTCAGTCCCATTCCCCTGTGCCCTCTCTCTGAACGCTCTCCTCAGTCCCATTCCCCTGTGCCCTCTCTCTGAACACTCTCCTCAGTCCCATTCCCCTGTGCCCTCTCTCTGAACGCTCTCCTCAGTCCCATTCCCGTGCCCTCTCTGAACGCTCTCCTCAGTCCCATTCCCCTGTGCCCTCTCTCTGAACGCTCTCCTCAGTCCCATTCCCCTGTGCCCTCTCTCTGAACGCTCTCCTCAGTCCCATTCCCCTGTGCCCTCTATCTGAACGCTCTCCTCAGTCCCATTCCCCCGTGCCCTCTCTCTGAACGTTCCCCTCCGTCCCATTCCCCTGTGCCCTCTCTCTGAACGCTCTCAGTCCCATTCCCCTGTGCCCTCTCTCTGAACGGTCTCCTCAGTCCCATTCCCCTGTGCCCTCTCTCTGAACGCTCTCCTCAGTCCCATTCCCCTGTGCCCTCTCTCTGAACGCTCTCCTCAGTCCCATTCCCCTGTGCCCTTTCTCTGAACGCTCTCCTCAGTCCCATTCCCGTGCCCTCTCTCTGAACGCTCCCCTCAGTCCCATTCTCCTGTGCCCTTTCTCTGAACGCTCCCCTCAGTCCCATTCCCGTGCCCTCTCTCTGAACGCTCCCCTCAGTCCCATTCCCCTGTGCCCGCTCTCTGAACGCTCTCCTCAGTCCCATTCCTCTGTGCCCTCTCTCTGAACACTCTCCTCAGTCCCATTCCTGTGCCCTCTCTCTGAACACTCTCCTCAGTCCCATTCCCCTGTGCCCTCTCTCTTAAGGCTCTCCTCAGTCCCATTCCCCTGTGCCCTCTCTCTGAACGCTCTCCTCAGTCCCATTCCCCAGTGCCCTCTCTCTCAACGCTCTCCTCAGTCCCATTCCCTGTGCCCTCTCTCTGAACGCTCTCCTCAGTCCATTCCCCTGTGCCCTCTCTCTGAACGCTCTCCTCAGTCCCATTCCCCTGTGCCCTCTCTCTGAACATCTCTCCTAAGTCCCATTCCCCTGTGCCCTCTCTCTGAACGCTCTCCTCAGTCCCATTCCCCTGTGCCCCCTCTCTGAACGCTCTCCTCAGTCCCATTCCCCTGTGCCCTCTCTCTGAACGCTCTCCTCAGTCCCATTCCCCTGTGCCCCCTCTCTGAACGCTCTCCTCAGTCCCATTCCCCTGTGCCCTCTCTCTGAACGTTCTCCTCAGTCCCATTCCCCTGTGCCCTCTCTCTGAACGCTCTCCTCAGTCCCATTCCACTGTTCCCTCTCTCTGAACGCTCTCCTCAGTCCCATTCCCCTGTGCCCGCTCTCTGAACGCTCTCCTCAGTCCCATTCCCCTGTGCCCGCTCTCTGAACGCTCTCTCCTCAGTCCCATTCCCCTGTGCCCTCTCTCTGAACGCTCTCCTCAGTCCCATTCCCCTGTGCCCGCTCTCTGAATGCTCACCTCAGTCCCATTCCCCTGTGCCCTCTCTCTGAACGCTCTCCTCAGTCCCATTCCCCTGTGCCCTCTCTCTGAACGAGTTCCCCTCAGTCCCATTCCCCTGTGCCCTCTCTCTGAACGAGTTCCCCTCAGTCCCATTTCCCTGTGCCCTCTCTCTGAACGCTCTCCTCAGTCCCATTCCCGTGCCCTCTCTGAACGCTCTCCTCAGTCCCATTCCCCTGTGCCCTCTCTCTGAACGCTCTCAGTCCCATTCCCCTGTGCCCTCTCTCTGAACGCTCTCCTCAGTCCCCATTCCCCCTGTGCCCTCTCTCTGAACGCTCTCCTCAGTCCCATTCACCTGTGCCCTTTCTCTGAACGCTCTCCTCAGTCCCATTCCCGTGCCCTCTCTCTGAACGCTCCCCTCAGTCCCATTCCCCTGTGCCCTCTCTCTGAACGCTCTCCTCAGTCCCATTCCCGTGCCCTCTCTCTGAACGCTCTCCTCAGTCCCATTCCCCTGTGCCCTCTCTCTGAACACTCTCCTCAGTCCCATTCCCCTGTGCCCTCTCTCTGAAGGCTCTCCTCAGTCCCATTCCCCTGTGCCCTCTCTCTGAACGCTCTCCTCAGTCCCATTCCCCTGTGCCCTCTCTCTGAACGCTCCCCTCAGTCCCATTCCCCTGTGCCCTCTCTCTGAACGCTCTCCTCAGTCCCATTCCCCTGTGCCCTCTCTCTGAACGCTCTCCTCAGTCCCATTCCCCTGTGCCCTCTCTCTGAAGGCTCTCCTCAGTCCCATTCCCCTGTGCCCTCTCTCTGAACGCTCTCCTCAGTCCCATTCCCCTGTGCCCTCTCTCTGAACGCTCCCCTCAGTCCCATTCCCCTGTGCCCTCTCTCTGAACGCTCTCCTCAGTCCCATTCCCCTGTGCCCCCTCTCTGAACGCTCTCCTCAGTCCCATTCCCCTGTGCCCTCTCTCTGAACGCTCTCCTCAGTCCCATTCCCCTGTGCCCCCTCTCTGAACGCTCTCCTCAGTCCCATTCCCCTGTGCCCTCTCTCTGAATGCTCTCCTCAGTCCCATTCCCCTGTGCCCCCTCTCTGAACGCTCTCCTCAGTCCCATTCCCCTGTGCCCTCTCTCTGAACGTTCTCCTCAGTCCCATTCCCCTGTGCCCTCCCTCTGAACGCTCTCCTCAGTCCCATTCCACTGTGCCCTCTCTCTGAATGCTCTCCTCAGTCCCATTCCCCTGTGCCCCCTCTCTGAACGCTCTCCTCAGTCCCATTCCCCTGTGCCCTCTCTCTGAATGCTCTCCTCAGTCCCATTCCCCTGTGCCCCCTCTCTGAACGCTCTCCTCAGTCCCATTCCCCTGTGCCCTCTCTCTGAACGTTCTCCTCAGTCCCATTCCCCTGTGCCCACCCTCTGAATGCTCTCCTCAGTCCCATTCCACTGTTCCCTCTCTGAACGCTCTCCTCAGTCCCATTCCCCTGTGCCCGCTCTCTGAACGCTCTCCTCAGTCCCATTCCCCTGTGCCCTCTCTCTGAACGCTCTCCTCAGTCCCATTCCCCTGTGCCCGCTCTCTGAATGCTCACCTCAGTCCCATTCCCCTGTGCCCTCCCTCTGAATGCTCTCCTCAGTTCCATTCCACTGTTCCCTCTCTGAACGCTCTCCTCAGTCCCATTCCCCTGTGCACTCTCTCTGAACGCTCTCCTCAGTCCCATTCCCCTGTGCTCTCTCTCTGAACACTCTGCTCGGTCCCATTCCCCTGTGCCCTCTGAACGCTCTCCTCAGTCCCATTCCCCTGTGCCTCTCTCTGAACGCTCCCCTCAGTCCCATTCCCCTGTGCCCTCTCTGAACGCTCTCCTCAGTCCCATTCCCCTGTGCCCTCTCTCTGAACGAGCTCTCCTCAGTCCCATTCCCCTGTGCCCGCTCTCTGAATGCTCACCTCAGTCCCATTCCCCTGTGCCCTCCCTCTGAATGCTCTGCTCAGTCCCATTCCACTGTTCCCTCTCTGAACGCTCTCCTCAGTCCCATTCCCCTGTGCCCGCTCTCTGAACGCTCTCCTCAGTCCCATTCCCCTGTGCACTCTCTCTGAACGCTCTCCTCAGTCCCATTCCCCTGTGCTCTCTCTCTGAACACTCTGCTCGGTCCCATTCCCCTGTGCCCTCTGAACGCTCTCCTCAGTCCCATTCCCCTGTGCCCTCTCTCTGAACGCTCCCCTCAGTCCCATTCCCCTGTGCCCTCTCTGAACGCTCTCCTCAGTCCCATTCCCCTGTGCCCTCTCTCTGAACGAGCTCTCCTCAGTCCCATTCCCCTGTGCCCTCTCTCTGAACGAGCTCTCCTCAGTCCCATTGCCCTGTGCACTCTCTCTGAACGCTCTCCTCAGTCCCATTCCCCTGTGCCCTCTCTCTGAACACTCTGCTCAGTCCCATTCCCCTGTGCCCTCTCTCTGAACGCTCTCCTCAGTCCCATTCCCCTGTGCCCTCTCTCTGAACGCTCTCCTCAGTCCCATTCCCCTGTGCCCTCTCTCTGTACGCTCCCCTCAGTCCCATTCCCTTGTGCCCTCTCTCTGAACGCTCTCCTCAGTCCCATTCCCCTGTGCCCTCTCTCTGAACGCTCTCCTCAGTCCCATTCCCCTGTGCCCTCTCTCTGTACGCTCCCCTCAGTCCCATTCCCTTGTGCCCTCTCTCTGAACGCTCTCATCAGTCCCATTCCCCTGTGCCCTCTCTCTGAACGTTCTCCTCAGTCCCATTCCCCTGTGCCCTCTCTCTGTATGCTCCCCTCAGTCCCATTCCCCTGTGCCCTCTCTGAACGTTCCCCTCAGTCCCATTCCCCTGTGCCCTCTCTCTGAACGCTCTCCTCAGTCCCATTCCCGTGCCCACTCTGAACGCTCCCCTCAGTCCCATTCCCCTGTACCCCCTCTCTGAACGCTCCCCTCAGTCCCATTTCCCTGTGCCCTCTCTCTGAATGCTCTCCTCAGTCCCATTCCCCTGTGCCCCCTCTCTGAACGCTCTCCTCAGTCCCATTCCCCTGTGCCCGCTCTCTGAACGAGTTCCCCTCAGTCCCATTCCCCTGTGCCCTCTCTCTGAACGAGTTCCCCTCAGTCCCATTTCCCTGTGCCCTCTCTCTGAATGCTCTCCTCAGTCCCATTCCCCTGTGCCCTCTCTGAACGCTCTCCTCAGTCCCATTCCCCTGTGCCCTCTCTCTGAACGCTCTCCTCAGTCCTATTCCCCTGTGCCCTCTCTCTGAACGCTCTCCTCAGTCCCATTCTCCTGCGCCCTCTCTCTGAACGCTCTCCTCAGTCCCATTCCCCTGTGCCCTCTCTCTGAACGCTCCCCTCAGTCCCATTCCCCTGTGCCATCTCTCTGAACGCTCCCCTCAGTCCCATTCCCCTGTGCCCTCTCTCTGAACGCTCTCCTCAGTCCCATTCCCCTGTGCCCTCTCTCTGAACGCTCTCCTCAGTCCCATTCCCGTGCCCTCTCTGAACGCTCTCCTCAGTCCCATTCCCCTGTGCCCTCTCTCTGAACGCTCTCCTCAGTCCCATTCCCCTGTGCCCTCTCTCTGAACGCTCTCCTCAGTCCCATTCCCCTGTGCCCTCTATCTGAACGCTCTCCTCAGTCCCATTCCCCCGTGCCCTCTCTCTGAACGTTCCCCTCCGTCCCATTCCCCTGTGCCCTCTCTCTGAACGCTCTCAGTCCCATTCCCCTGTGCCCTCTCTCTGAACGGTCTCCTCAGTCCCATTCCCCTGTGCCCTCTCTCTGAACGCTCTGCTCAGTCCCATTCCCCTGTGCCCTCTCTCTGAACGCTCTCCTCAGTCCCATTCCCCTGTGCCCTTTCTCTGAACGCTCTCCTCAGTCCCATTCCCGTGCCCTCTCTCTGAACGCTCCCCTCAGTCCCATTCTCCTGTGCCCTTTCTCTGAACGCTCCCCTCAGTCCCATTCCCCTGTGCCCTCTCTCTGAACGCTCCCCTCAGTCCCATTCCCCTGTGCCCTTTCTCTGAACGCTCTCCTCAGTCCCATTCCCGTGCCCTCTCTCTGAACGCTCCCCTCAGTCCCATTCCCCTGTGCCCGCTCTCTGAACGCTCTCCTCAGTCCCATTCCTCTGTGCCCTCTCTCTGAACACTCTCCTCAGTCCCATTCCCTGTGCCCTCTCTCTGAACACTCTCCTCAGTCCCATTCCCCTGTGCCCTCTCTCTTAAGGCTCTCCTCAGTCCCATTCCCCTGTGCCCTCTCTCTGAACGCTCTCCTCAGTCCCATTCCCCAGTGCCCTCTCTCTCAACGCTCTCCTCAGTCCCATTCCCCTGTGCCCTCTCTCTGAACGCTCTCCTCAGTCCCATTCCCCTGTGCCCTCTCTCTGAACGCTCTCCTCAGTCCCATTCCCCTGTGCCCTCTCTCTGAACACTCTCCTAAGTCCCATTCCCCTGTGCCCTCTCTCTGAACGCTCTCCTCAGTCCCATTCCCCTGTGCCCCCTCTCTGAACGCTCTCCTCAGTCCCATTCCCCTGTGCCCTCTCTCTGAACGCTCTCCTCAGTCCCATTCCCCTGTGCCCCCTCTCTGAACGCTCTCCTCAGTCCCATTCCCCTGTGCCCTCTCTCTGAACGTTCTCCTCAGTCCCATTCCCCTGTGCCCTCTCTCTGAACGCTCTCCTCAGTCCCATTCCACTGTTCCCTCTCTCTGAACGCTCTCCTCAGTCCCATTCCCCTGTGCCCGCTCTCTGAACGCTCTCCTCAGTCCCATTCCCCTGTGCCCGCTCTCTGAACGCTCTCCTCAGTCCCATTCCCCTGTGCCCTCTCTCTGAACGCTCTCCTCAGTCCCATTCCCCTGTGCCCGCTCTCTGAATGCTCACCTCAGTCCCATTCCCCTGTGCCCTCTCTCTGAACGCTCTCCTCAGTCCCATTCCCCTGTGCCCTCTCTCTGAACGAGTTCCCCTCAGTCCCATTTCCCTGTGCCCTCTCTCTGAACGCTCTCCTCAGTCCCATTCCCGTGCCCTCTCTGAACACTCTCCTCAGTCCCATTCCCCTGTGCCCTCTGAACGCTCTCCTCAGTCCCATTCCCCTGTGCCCTCTCTCTGAACGCTCCCCTCAGTCCCATTCCCCTGTGCCCTCTCTCTGAACGAGTTCCCCTCAGTCCCATTTCCCTGTGCCCTCTCTCTGAACGCTCTCCTCAGTCCCATTCCCCTGTGCCCGCTCTCTGAACGCTCTCCTCAGTCCCATTCCCCTGTGCCCGCTCTCTGAATGCTCACCTCAGTCCCATTCCCCTGTGCCCTCTCTCTGAACGCTCTCCTCAGTCCCATTCCCCTGTGCCCTCTCTCTGAACGAGTTCCCCTCAGTCCCATTTCCCTGTGCCCTCTCTCTGAACGCTCTCCTCAGTCCCATTCCCGTGCCCTCTCTCTGAACACTCTCCTCAGTCCCATTCCCCTGTGCCCTCTGAACGCTCTCCTCAGTCCCATTCCCCTGTGCCCTCTCTCTGAACGCTCCCCTCAGTCCCATTCCCCTGTGCCCTCTCTGAACGCTCTCCTCAGTCCCATTCCCCTGTGCCCTCTCTCTGAACGAGCTCTCCTCAGTCCCATTCCCCTGTGCCCTCTCTCTGAACGAGCTCTCCTCAGTCCCATTGCCCTGTGCACTCTCTCTGAACGCTCTCCTCAGTCCCATTCCCCTGTGCCCTCTCTCTGAACACTCTGCTCAGTCCCATTCCCCTGTGCCCTCTCTCTGAACGCTCTCCTCAGTCCCATTCCCCTGTGCCCTCTCTCTGAACGCTCTCCTCAGTCCCATTCCCCTGTGCCCTCTCTCTGTACGCTCCCCTCAGTCCCATTCCCTTGTGCCCTCTCTCTGAACGCTCTCATCAGTCCCATTCCCCTGTGCCCTCTCTCTGTATGCTCCCCTCAGTCCCATTCCCCTGTGCCCTCTCTGAACGTTCCCCTCAGTCCCATTCCCCTGTGCCCTCTCTCTGAACGCTCTCCTCAGTCCCATTCCCCTGTACCCCCTCTCTGAACGCTCCCCTCAGTCCCATTTCCCTGTGCCCTCTCTCTGAATGCTCTCCTCAGTCCCATTCCCCTGTGCCCCCTCTCTGAACGCTCTCCTCAGTCCCATTCCCCTGTGCCCGCTCTCTGAACGAGTTCCCCTCAGTCCCATTCCCCTGTGCCCTCTCTCTGAACGAGTTCCCCTCAGTCCCATTTCCCTGTGCCCTCTCTCTGAACGCTCTCCTCAGTCC
Source organism: Somniosus microcephalus (assembly GCF_052327205.1). Lineage (NCBI taxonomy): Eukaryota > Metazoa > Chordata > Chondrichthyes > Squaliformes > Somniosidae > Somniosus > Somniosus microcephalus. The sequence goes on along the minus strand of NC_140995.1, from coordinate 247,256,600 downwards.
CATTCCCCTGTGCCCTCTCTCTGAACGCTCTCCTCAGTCCCATTCCCCTGTGCCCTCTCTCTGAACGCTCCCCTCAGTCCCATTCCCCTGTGCCATCTCTCTGAACGCTCCCCTCAGTCCCATTCCCCTGTGCCCTTTCTCTGAACGCTCTCCTCAGTCCCATTCCCGTGCCCTCTCTCTGAACGCTCCCCTCAGTCCCATTCTCCTGTGCCCTCTCCCTGAACGCTCTCCTCAGTCCCATTCCCTGTGCCCTCTCTCTGAAGGCTCTCCTCAGTCCCATTCCCCTGTGCCCTCTCTCTGAACGCTCTCCTCAGTCCCATTCCCCAGTGCCCTCTCTCTCAACGCTCTCTTCAGTCCCATTCCCCTGTGCCCTCTCTCTGAACGCTCTCCTCAGTCCCATTCCCCTGTGCCCTCTCTCTGAACGCTCTCCTCAGTCCCATTCCCCTGTGCCCTCTCTCTGAACACTCTCCTCAGTCCCATTCCCCTGTGCCCTCTCTCTGAACGCTCTCCTCAGTCCCATTCCCCTGTGCCCTTTCTCTGAACGCTCTCCTCAGTCCCATTCCCGTGCCCTCTCTCTGAACGCTCTCCTCAGTCCCATTCCCCTGTGCCCTCTCTCTGAACACTCTCCTCAGTCCCATTCCCCTGTGCCCGCTCTCTGAACGCTCTCCTCAGTCCCATTCCCCTGTGCCCTCTCTCTGAACGCCCTCAGTCCCATTCCCCTGTGCCCTCTCTCTGAACGGTCTCCTCAGTCCCATTCCCCTGTGCCCTCTCTCTGAACGCTCTCCTCAGTCCCATTCCCCTGTGCCCTCTCTCTGAACGCTCCCCTCAGTCCCATTCCCCTGTGCCCTCTCTCTGAACGCTCTCCTCAGTCCCATTCCCCTGTGCCCTTTCTCTGAACGCTCTCCTCAGTCCCATTCCCGTGCCCTCTCTCTGAACGTTCCCCTCAGTCCCATTCCCCTGTGCCCTCTCTCTGAACGCTCCCCGCAGTCCCATTCTCCTGTGCCCTCTCTCTGAACACTCTCCTCAGTCCCATTCCCTGTGCCCTCTCTCTGAACACTCTCCTCAGTCCCATTCCCCTGTGCCCTCTCTCTGAAGGCTCTCCTCAGTCCCATTCCCCTGTGCCCTCTCTCTGAACGCTCTCCTCAGTCCCATTCCCCAGTGCCCTCTCTCTCAACGCTCTCCTCAGTCCCATTCCCCTGTGCCCTCTCTCTGAACGCTCTCCTCAGTCCCATTCCCCTGTGCCCTCTCTCTGAACGCTCTCCTCAGTCCCATTCCCCTGTGCCCTCTCTCTGAACACTCTCCTCAGTCCCATTCCCCTGTGCCCTCTCTCTGAACGCTCTCCTCAGTCCCATTCCCCTGTGCCCCCTCTCTGAACGCTCTCCTCAGTCCCATTCCCCTGTGCCCTCTCTCTGAACGCTCTCCTCAGTCCCATTCCCCTGTGCCCCCTCTCTGAACGCTCTCCTCAGTCCCATTCCCCTGTGCCCTCTCTCTGAACGTTCTCCTCAGTCCCATTCCCCTGTGCCCTCTCTCTGAACGCTCTCCTCAGTCCCATTCCACTGTGCCCCCTCTCTGAACGCTCTCCTCAGTCCCATTCCCCTGTGCCCTCTCTCTGAACGCTCTCCTCAGTCCCATTCCCCTGTGCCCTCTCTCTGAACGTTCTCCTCAGTCCCATTCCCCTGTGCCCTCTCTCTGAACGCTCTCTTCAGTCCCATTCCCCTGTGCCAGCTCTCTGAACGCTCTCCTCAGTCCCATTCCCCTGTGCCCGCTCTCTGAACGCTCTCCTCAGTCCCATTCCCCTGTGCCCTCTCTCTGAACGCTCTCCTCAGTCCCATTCCCCTGTGCCCGCTCTCTGAATGCTCACCTCAGTCCCATTCCCCTGTGCCCTCTCTCTGAACGCTCTCCTCAGTCCCATTCCCCTGTGCCCTCTCTCTGAACGAGTTCCCCTCAGTCCCATTCCCGTGCCCTCTCTCTGAACACTCTCCTCAGTCCCATTCCCCTGTGCCCTCTGAACGCTCTCCTCAGTCCCATTCCCCTGTGCCCTCTCTCTGAACGCTCCCCTCAGTCCCATTCCCCTGTGCCCTCTCTGAACGCTCTCCTCAGTCCCATTCCCCTGTGCCCTCTCTCTGAACGAGCTCTCCTCAGTCCCATTCCCCTGTGCCCTCTCTCTGAACGAGCTCTCCTCAGTCCCATTGCCCTGTGCACTCTCTCTGAACGCTCTCCTCAGTCCCATTCCCCTGTGCCCTCTCTCTGAACACTCTGCTCGGTCCCATTCCCCTGTGCCCTCTCTCTGAACGCTCTCCTCAGTCCCATTCCCCTGTGCCCTCTCTCTGAACGCTCTGCTCAGTCCCATTCCCCTGTGCCCTCTCTCTGTACGCTCCCCTCAGTCCCATTCCCTTGTGCCCTCTCTCTGAACGCTCTCATCAGTCCCATTCCCCTGTGCCCTCTCTCTGAACGTTCTCCTCAGTCCCATTCCCCTGTGCCCTCTCTCTGTATGCTCCCCTCAGTCCCATTCCCCTGTGCCCTCTCTGAACGTTCCCCTCAGTCCCATTCCCCTGTGCCCTCTCTCTGAACGCTCTCCTCAGTCCCATTCCCGTGCCCACTCTGAACGCTCCCCTCAGTCCCATTCCCCTGTACCCCCTCTCTGAACGCTCCCCTCAGTCCCATTTCCCTGTGCCCTCTCTCTGAATGCTCTCCTCAGTCCCATTCCCCTGTGCCCCCTCTCTGAACGCTCTCCTCAGTCCCATTCCCCTGTGCCCGCTCTCTGAACGAGTTCCCCTCAGTCCCATTCCCCTGTGCCCTCTCTCTGAACGAGTTCCCCTCAGTCCCATTTCCCTGTGCCCTCTCTGTGAACGCTCTCCTCAGTCCCATTCCCCTGTGCCCTCACTCTGAACGCTCTCCTCAGTCCCATTCCCCTGTGCCCTCTCTCTGAACGCTCCCCTCAGTCCCATTCCCCTGTGCCCTTTCTCTGAACGCTCTCCTCAGTCCCATTCCCGTGCCCTCTCTCTGAACGCTCCCCTCAGTCCCATTCTCCTGTGCCCTCTCTCTGAACGCTCTCCTCAGTCCCATTCCCTGTGCCCTCTCTCTGAACACTCTCCTCAGTCCCATTCCCCTGTGCCCTCTCTCTGAAGGCTCTCCTCAGTCCCATTCCCCTGTGCCCTCTCTCTGAACGCTCTCCTCAGTCCCATTCCCCAGTGCCCTCTCTCTCAACGCTCTCCTCAGTCCCATTCCCCTGTGCCCTCTCTCTGAACGCTCTCCTCAGTCCCATTTCCCTGTGCCCTCTCTCTGAACGCTCTCCTCAGTCCCATTCCCCTGTGCCCGCTCTCTGAACGCTCTCCTCAGTCCCATTCCCCTGTGCCCGCTCTCTGAATGCTCACCTCAGTCCCATTCCCCTGTGCCCTCTCTCTGAACGTTCTCCTCAGTCCCATTCCCCTGTGCCCCCTCTCTGAACGCTCTCCTCAGTCCCATTCCCCTGTGCCCTCTCTCTGAACGCTCTCCTCAGTCCCATTCCCCTGTGCCCCCTCTCTGAACGCTCTCCTCAGTCCCATTCCCCTGTGCCCTCTCTCTGAATGCTCTCCTCAGTCCCATTCCCCTGTGCCCCCTCTCTGAACGCTCTCCTCAGTCCCATTCCCCTGTGCCCTCTCTCTGAACGTTCTCCTCAGTCCCATTCCCCTGTGCCCTCCCTCTGAACGCTCTCCTCAGTCCCATTCCACTGTGCCCTCTCTCTGAATGCTCTCCTCAGTCCCATTCCCCTGTGCCCCCTCTCTGAACGCTCTCCTCAGTCCCATTCCCCTGTGCCCTCTCTCTGAATGCTCTCCTCAGTCCCATTCCCCTGTGCCCCCTCTCTGAACGCTCTCCTCAGTCCCATTCCCCTGTGCCCTCTCTCTGAACGTTCTCCTCAGTCCCATTCCCCTGTGCCCACCCTCTGAATGCTCTCCTCAGTCCCATTCCACTGTTCCCTCTCTGAACGCTCTCCTCAGTCCCATTCCCCTGTGCCCGCTCTCTGAACGCTCTCCTCAGTCCCATTCCCCTGTGCCCTCTCTCTGAACGCTCTCCTCAGTCCCATTCCCCTGTGCCCGCTCTCTGAATGCTCACCTCAGTCCCATTCCCCTGTGCCCTCCCTCTGAATGCTCTCCTCAGTTCCATTCCACTGTTCCCTCTCTGAACGCTCTCCTCAGTCCCATTCCCCTGTGCCCGCTCTCTGAACGCTCTCCTCAGTCCCATTCCCCTGTGCACTCTCTCTGAACGCTCTCCTCAGTCCCATTCCCCTGTGCTCTCTCTCTGAACACTCTGCTCGGTCCCATTCCCCTGTGCCCTCTGAACGCTCTCCTCAGTCCCATTCCCCTGTGCCTCTCTCTGAACGCTCCCCTCAGTCCCATTCCCCTGTGCCCTCTCTGAACGCTCTCCTCAGTCCCATTCCCCTGTGCCCTCTCTCTGAACGAGCTCTCCTCAGTCCCATTCCCCTGTGCCCGCTCTCTGAATGCTCACCTCAGTCCCATTCCCCTGTGCCCTCCCTCTGAATGCTCTGCTCAGTCCCATTCCACTGTTCCCTCTCTGAACGCTCTCCTCAGTCCCATTCCCCTGTGCCCGCTCTCTGAACGCTCTCCTCAGTCCCATTCCCCTGTGCACTCTCTCTGAACGCTCTCCTCAGTCCCATTCCCCTGTGCTCTCTCTCTGAACACTCTGCTCGGTCCCATTCCCCTGTGCCCTCTGAACGCTCTCCTCAGTCCCATTCCCCTGTGCCCTCTCTCTGAACGCTCCCCTCAGTCCCATTCCCCTGTGCCCTCTCTGAACGCTCTCCTCAGTCCCATTCCCCTGTGCCCTCTCTCTGAACGAGCTCTCCTCAGTCCCATTCCCCTGTGCCCTCTCTCTGAACGAGCTCTCCTCAGTCCCATTGCCCTGTGCACTCTCTCTGAACGCTCTCCTCAGTCCCATTCCCCTGTGCCCTCTCTCTGAACACTCTGCTCAGTCCCATTCCCCTGTGCCCTCTCTCTGAACGCTCTCCTCAGTCCCATTCCCCTGTGCCCTCTCTCTGAACACTCTCCTCAGTCCCATTCCCCTGTGCCCTCTCTCTGAACGCTCTCCTCAGTCCCATTCCCCTGTGCCCCCTCTCTGAACGCTCTCCTCAGTCCCATTCCCCTGTGCCCTCTCTCTGAACGCTCTCCTCAGTCCCATTCCCCTGTGCCCCCTCTCTGAACGCTCTCCTCAGTCCCATTCCCCTGTGCCCTCTCTCTGAACGTTCTCCTCAGTCCCATTCCCCTGTGCCCTCTCTCTGAACGCTCTCCTCAGTCCCATTCCACTGTGCCCCCTCTCTGAACGCTCTCCTCAGTCCCATTCCCCTGTGCCCTCTCTCTGAACGCTCTCCTCAGTCCCATTCCCCTGTGCCCTCTCTCTGAACGTTCTCCTCAGTCCCATTCCCCTGTGCCCTCTCTCTGAACGCTCTCTTCAGTCCCATTCCCCTGTGCCAGCTCTCTGAACGCTCTCCTCAGTCCCATTCCCCTGTGCCCGCTCTCTGAACGCTCTCCTCAGTCCCATTCCCCTGTGCCCTCTCTCTGAACGCTCTCCTCAGTCCCATTCCCCTGTGCCCGCTCTCTGAATGCTCACCTCAGTCCCATTCCCCTGTGCCCTCTCTCTGAACGCTCTCCTCAGTCCCATTCCCCTGTGCCCTCTCTCTGAACGAGTTCCCCTCAGTCCCATTCCCGTGCCCTCTCTCTGAACACTCTCCTCAGTCCCATTCCCCTGTGCCCTCTGAACGCTCTCCTCAGTCCCATTCCCCTGTGCCCTCTCTCTGAACGCTCCCCTCAGTCCCATTCCCCTGTGCCCTCTCTGAACGCTCTCCTCAGTCCCATTCCCCTGTGCCCTCTCTCTGAACGAGCTCTCCTCAGTCCCATTCCCCTGTGCCCTCTCTCTGAACGAGCTCTCCTCAGTCCCATTGCCCTGTGCACTCTCTCTGAACGCTCTCCTCAGTCCCATTCCCCTGTGCCCTCTCTCTGAACACTCTGCTCGGTCCCATTCCCCTGTGCCCTCTCTCTGAACGCTCTCCTCAGTCCCATTCCCCTGTGCCCTCTCTCTGAACGCTCTGCTCAGTCCCATTCCCCTGTGCCCTCTCTCTGTACGCTCCCCTCAGTCCCATTCCCTTGTGCCCTCTCTCTGAACGCTCTCATCAGTCCCATTCCCCTGTGCCCTCTCTCTGAACGTTCTCCTCAGTCCCATTCCCCTGTGCCCTCTCTCTGTATGCTCCCCTCAGTCCCATTCCCCTGTGCCCTCTCTGAACGTTCCCCTCAGTCCCATTCCCCTGTGCCCTCTCTCTGAACGCTCTCCTCAGTCCCATTCCCGTGCCCACTCTGAACGCTCCCCTCAGTCCCATTCCCCTGTACCCCCTCTCTGAACGCTCCCCTCAGTCCCATTTCCCTGTGCCCTCTCTCTGAATGCTCTCCTCAGTCCCATTCCCCTGTGCCCCCTCTCTGAACGCTCTCCTCAGTCCCATTCCCCTGTGCCCGCTCTCTGAACGAGTTCCCCTCAGTCCCATTCCCCTGTGCCCTCTCTCTGAACGAGTTCCCCTCAGTCCCATTTCCCTGTGCCCTCTCTGTGAACGCTCTCCTCAGTCCCATTCCCCTGTGCCCTCACTCTGAACGCTCTCCTCAGTCCCATTCCCCTGTGCCCTCTCTCTGAACGCTCCCCTCAGTCCCATTCCCCTGTGCCCTTTCTCTGAACGCTCTCCTCAGTCCCATTCCCGTGCCCTCTCTCTGAACGCTCCCCTCAGTCCCATTCTCCTGTGCCCTCTCTCTGAACGCTCTCCTCAGTCCCATTCCCTGTGCCCTCTCTCTGAACACTCTCCTCAGTCCCATTCCCCTGTGCCCTCTCTCTGAAGGCTCTCCTCAGTCCCATTCCCCTGTGCCCTCTCTCTGAACGCTCTCCTCAGTCCCATTCCCCAGTGCCCTCTCTCTCAACGCTCTCCTCAGTCCCATTCCCCTGTGCCCTCTCTCTGAACGCTCTCCTCAGTCCCATTTCCCTGTGCCCTCTCTCTGAACGCTCTCCTCAGTCCCATTCCCCTGTGCCCGCTCTCTGAACGCTCTCCTCAGTCCCATTCCCCTGTGCCCGCTCTCTGAATGCTCACCTCAGTCCCATTCCCCTGTGCCCTCTCTCTGAACGTTCTCCTCAGTCCCATTCCCCTGTGCCCCCTCTCTGAACGCTCTCCTCAGTCCCATTCCCCTGTGCCCTCTCTCTGAACGCTCTCCTCAGTCCCATTCCCCTGTGCCCCCTCTCTGAACGCTCTCCTCAGTCCCATTCCCCTGTGCCCTCTCTCTGAATGCTCTCCTCAGTCCCATTCCCCTGTGCCCCCTCTCTGAACGCTCTCCTCAGTCCCATTCCCCTGTGCCCTCTCTCTGAACGTTCTCCTCAGTCCCATTCCCCTGTGCCCTCCCTCTGAACGCTCTCCTCAGTCCCATTCCACTGTGCCCTCTCTCTGAATGCTCTCCTCAGTCCCATTCCCCTGTGCCCCCTCTCTGAACGCTCTCCTCAGTCCCATTCCCCTGTGCCCTCTCTCTGAATGCTCTCCTCAGTCCCATTCCCCTGTGCCCCCTCTCTGAACGCTCTCCTCAGTCCCATTCCCCTGTGCCCTCTCTCTGAACGTTCTCCTCAGTCCCATTCCCCTGTGCCCACCCTCTGAATGCTCTCCTCAGTCCCATTCCACTGTTCCCTCTCTGAACGCTCTCCTCAGTCCCATTCCCCTGTGCCCGCTCTCTGAACGCTCTCCTCAGTCCCATTCCCCTGTGCCCTCTCTCTGAACGCTCTCCTCAGTCCCATTCCCCTGTGCCCGCTCTCTGAATGCTCACCTCAGTCCCATTCCCCTGTGCCCTCCCTCTGAATGCTCTCCTCAGTTCCATTCCACTGTTCCCTCTCTGAACGCTCTCCTCAGTCCCATTCCCCTGTGCCCGCTCTCTGAACGCTCTCCTCAGTCCCATTCCCCTGTGCACTCTCTCTGAACGCTCTCCTCAGTCCCATTCCCCTGTGCTCTCTCTCTGAACACTCTGCTCGGTCCCATTCCCCTGTGCCCTCTGAACGCTCTCCTCAGTCCCATTCCCCTGTGCCTCTCTCTGAACGCTCCCCTCAGTCCCATTCCCCTGTGCCCTCTCTGAACGCTCTCCTCAGTCCCATTCCCCTGTGCCCTCTCTCTGAACGAGCTCTCCTCAGTCCCATTCCCCTGTGCACTCTCTCTGAACGCTCTCCTCAGTCCCATTCCCCTGTGCTCTCTCTCTGAACACTCTGCTCGGTCCCATTCCCCTGTGCCCTCTGAACGCTCTCCTCAGTCCCATTCCCCTGTGCCCTCTCTCTGAACGCTCCCCTCAGTCCCATTCCCCTGTGCCCTCTCTGAACGCTCTCCTCAGTCCCATTCCCCTGTGCCCTCTCTCTGAACGAGCTCTCCTCAGTCCCATTCCCCTGTGCCCTCTCTCTGAACGAGCTCTCCTCAGTCCCATTGCCCTGTGCACTCTCTCTGAACGCTCTCCTCAGTCCCATTCCCCTGTGCCCTCTCTCTGAACGCTCCCCTCAGTCCCATTCCCCTGTGCCATCTCTCTGAACGCTCCCCTCAGTCCCATTCCCCTGTGCCCTTTCTCTGAACGCTCTCCTCAGTCCCATTCCCGTGCCCTCTCTCTGAACGCTCCCCTCAGTCCCATTCTCCTGTGCCCTCTCCCTGAACGCTCTCCTCAGTCCCATTCCCTGTGCCCTCTCTCTGAAGGCTCTCCTCAGTCCCATTCCCCTGTGCCCTCTCTCTGAACGCTCTCCTCAGTCCCATTCCCCAGTGCCCTCTCTCTCAACGCTCTCTTCAGTCCCATTCCCCTGTGCCCTCTCTCTGAACGCTCTCCTCAGTCCCATTCCCCTGTGCCCTCTCTCTGAACGCTCTCCTCAGTCCCATTCCCCTGTGCCCTCTCTCTGAACACTCTCCTCAGTCCCATTCCCCTGTGCCCTCTCTCTGAACGCTCTCCTCAGTCCCATTCCCCTGTGCCCTTTCTCTGAACGCTCTCCTCAGTCCCATTCCCGTGCCCTCTCTCTGAACGCTCTCCTCAGTCCCATTCCCCTGTGCCCTCTCTCTGAACACTCTCCTCAGTCCCATTCCCCTGTGCCCGCTCTCTGAACGCTCTCCTCAGTCCCATTCCCCTGTGCCCTCTCTCTGAACGCCCTCAGTCCCATTCCCCTGTGCCCTCTCTCTGAACGGTCTCCTCAGTCCCATTCCCCTGTGCCCTCTCTCTGAACGCTCTCCTCAGTCCCATTCCCCTGTGCCCTCTCTCTGAACGCTCCCCTCAGTCCCATTCCCCTGTGCCCTCTCTCTGAACGCTCTCCTCAGTCCCATTCCCCTGTGCCCTTTCTCTGAACGCTCTCCTCAGTCCCATTCCCGTGCCCTCTCTCTGAACGCTCCCCGCAGTCCCATTCTCCTGTGCCCTCTCTCTGAACACTCTCCTCAGTCCCATTCCCTGTGCCCTCTCTCTGAACACTCTCCTCAGTCCCATTCCCCTGTGCCCTCTCTCTGAAGGCTCTCCTCAGTCCCATTCCCCTGTGCCCTCTCTCTGAACGCTCTCCTCAGTCCCATTCCCCAGTGCCCTCTCTCTCAACGCTCTCCTCAGTCCCATTCCCCTGTGCCCTCTCTCTGAACGCTCTCCTCAGTCCCATTCCCCTGTGCCCTCTCTCTGAACGCTCTCCTCAGTCCCATTCCCCTGTGCCCTCTCTCTGAACACTCTCCTCAGTCCCATTCCCCTGTGCCCTCTCTCTGAACGCTCTCCTCAGTCCCATTCCCCTGTGCCCCCTCTCTGAACGCTCTCCTCAGTCCCATTCCCCTGTGCCCTCTCTCTGAACGCTCTCCTCAGTCCCATTCCCCTGTGCCCCCTCTCTGAACGCTCTCCTCAGTCCCATTCCCCTGTGCCCTCTCTCTGAACGTTCTCCTCAGTCCCATTCCCCTGTGCCCTCTCTCTGAACGCTCTCCTCAGTCCCATTCCACTGTGCCCCCTCTCTGAACGCTCTCCTCAGTCCCATTCCCCTGTGCCCTCTCTCTGAACGCTCTCCTCAGTCCCATTCCCCTGTGCCCTCTCTCTGAACGTTCTCCTCAGTCCCATTCCCCTGTGCCCTCTCTCTGAACGCTCTCTTCAGTCCCATTCCCCTGTGCCAGCTCTCTGAACGCTCTCCTCAGTCCCATTCCCCTGTGCCCGCTCTCTGAACGCTCTCCTCAGTCCCATTCCCCTGTGCCCTCTCTCTGAACGCTCTCCTCAGTCCCATTCCCCTGTGCCCGCTCTCTGAATGCTCACCTCAGTCCCATTCCCCTGTGCCCTCTCTCTGAACGCTCTCCTCAGTCCCATTCCCCTGTGCCCTCTCTCTGAACGAGTTCCCCTCAGTCCCATTCCCGTGCCCTCTCTCTGAACACTCTCCTCAGTCCCATTCCCCTGTGCCCTCTGAACGCTCTCCTCAGTCCCATTCCCCTGTGCCCTCTCTCTGAACGCTCCCCTCAGTCCCATTCCCCTGTGCCCTCTCTGAACGCTCTCCTCAGTCCCATTCCCCTGTGCCCTCTCTCTGAACGAGCTCTCCTCAGTCCCATTCCCCTGTGCCCTCTCTCTGAACGAGCTCTCCTCAGTCCCATTGCCCTGTGCACTCTCTCTGAACGCTCTCCTCAGTCCCATTCCCCTGTGCCCTCTCTCTGAACACTCTGCTCGGTCCCATTCCCCTGTGCCCTCTCTCTGAACGCTCTCCTCAGTCCCATTCCCCTGTGCCCTCTCTCTGAACGCTCTGCTCAGTCCCATTCCCCTGTGCCCTCTCTCTGTACGCTCCCCTCAGTCCCATTCCCTTGTGCCCTCTCTCTGAACGCTCTCATCAGTCCCATTCCCCTGTGCCCTCTCTCTGAACGTTCTCCTCAGTCCCATTCCCCTGTGCCCTCTCTCTGTATGCTCCCCTCAGTCCCATTCCCCTGTGCCCTCTCTGAACGTTCCCCTCAGTCCCATTCCCCTGTGCCCTCTCTCTGAACGCTCTCCTCAGTCCCATTCCCGTGCCCACTCTGAACGCTCCCCTCAGTCCCATTCCCCTGTACCCCCTCTCTGAACGCTCCCCTCAGTCCCATTTCCCTGTGCCCTCTCTCTGAATGCTCTCCTCAGTCCCATTCCCCTGTGCCCCCTCTCTGAACGCTCTCCTCAGTCCCATTCCCCTGTGCCCGCTCTCTGAACGAGTTCCCCTCAGTCCCATTCCCCTGTGCCCTCTCTCTGAACGAGTTCCCCTCAGTCCCATTTCCCTGTGCCCTCTCTGTGAACGCTCTCCTCAGTCCCATTCCCCTGTGCCCTCACTCTGAACGCTCTCCTCAGTCCCATTCCCCTGTGCCCTCTCTCTGAACGCTCCCCTCAGTCCCATTCCCCTGTGCCCTTTCTCTGAACGCTCTCCTCAGTCCCATTCCCGTGCCCTCTCTCTGAACGCTCCCCTCAGTCCCATTCTCCTGTGCCCTCTCTCTGAACGCTCTCCTCAGTCCCATTCCCTGTGCCCTCTCTCTGAACACTCTCCTCAGTCCCATTCCCCTGTGCCCTCTCTCTGAAGGCTCTCCTCAGTCCCATTCCCCTGTGCCCTCTCTCTGAACGCTCTCCTCAGTCCCATTCCCCAGTGCCCTCTCTCTCAACGCTCTCCTCAGTCCCATTCCCCTGTGCCCTCTCTCTGAACGCTCTCCTCAGTCCCATTCCCCTGTGCCCTCTCTCTGAACGCTCTCCTCAGTCCCATTCCCCTGTGCCCTCTCTCTGAACGCTCTCCTCAGTCCCATTCCCCTGTGCCCTCTCTCTGAACGCTCTCCTCAGTCCCATTCCCCTGTGCCCTCTCTCTGAACGCTCTCCTCAGTCCCATTCCCCTGTGCCCTCTCTCTGAACGCTCTCCTCAGTCCCATTCCCCTGTGCCCTCTCTCTGAACGCTCTCCTCAGTCCCATTCCCCTGTGCCCTCTCTCTTAACGCTCCCCTCAGTCCCATTCCCCTGTGCCCTCTCTCTGAACGCTCTCCTCAGTCCCATTCCCCTGTGCCTTCTCTCTGAACGTTCTCCTCAGTCCCATTCCCCTGTGCCCTCTCTCTGAACGCTCTCCTCAGTCCCATTCCACTGTTCCCTCTCTCTGAACGCTCTCCTCAGTCCCATTCCCCTGTGCCCGCTCTCTGAAGGCTCTCCTCAGTCCCATTCCCCTGTGCCCGCTCTCTGAACGCTCTCCTCAGTCCCATTCCCCTGTGCCCTCTCTCTGAACGCTCTCCTCAGTCCCATTCCCCTGTGCCCGCTCTCTGAATGCTCACCTCAGTCCCATTCCCCTGTGCCCTCTCTCTGAACGCTCTCCTCAGTCCCATTCCCCTGTGCCCTCTCTCTGAACGAGTTCCCCTCAGTCCCATTTCCCTCTGCCCTCTCTCTGAACGCTCTCCTCAGTCCCATTCCCCTGTGCCCTCTCTCTGAACGCTCTCCTCAGTCACATTCCCCTGTGCCCTCTCTGAACGCTCTCCTCAGTCTCATTCCCCTGTGCCCTCTGAACGCTCTCCTCAATCCCATTCCCCTGTGCCCTCTCTCTCAACGCTCTCCTCAGTCCCATTCCCCTGTGCCCTCTGAACGCTCTCCTCAGTCCCATTCCCCTGTGCCCTCTCTCTGAACACTCTCCTCAGTCCCATTCCCCTGTGCCCTCTGAACACTCTCCTCAGTCCCATTCCCCTGTGCCCTCTCTCTGAACGCTCCCCTCAGTCCCATTCCCCTGTGCCCTCTCTCTGAACGAGCTCTCCTCAGTCCCATTCCCCTGTGCCCTCTCTCTGAACGAGCTCTCCTCAGTCCCATTCCCCTGTGCCCTCTCTCTGTATGCTCCCCTCAGTCCCATTCCCTTGTGCCCTCTCTCTGAACGCTCTCATCAGTCCCATTCCCCTGTGCCCTCTCTCTGAACGTTCTCCTCAGTCCCATTCCCCTGTGCCCTCTCTCTGTATGCTCCCCTCAGTCCCATTCCCCTGTGCCCTCTCTGAACGTTCCCCTCAGTCCCATTCCCCTGTGCCCTCTCTCTGAACGCTCTCCTCAGTCCCATTCCCCTGTGCCCTCTCTCTGAACGCTCTCCTCAGTCCCATTCCCCTGTGCCCTCTCTCTGAACGCTCCCCTCAGCCCCATTCCCCTGTGCCATCTCTCTGAACGCTCCCCTCAGTCCCATTCCCCTGTGCCCTCTCTCTGAACGCTCTCATCAGTCCCATTCCCCTGTGCCCTCTCTCTGAACGTTCTCCTCAGTCCCATTCCCCTGTGCCCCCTCTCTGAACGCTCTCCTCAGTCCCATTCCCCTGTGCCCGCTCTCTGAACGAGTTCCCCTCAGTCCCATTCCCCTGTGCCCTCTCTCTGAACGCTCTCCTCAGTCCCATTCCCCTGTGCCCTCTCTCTGAACGCTCTCCTCAGTCCCATTCCCCTGTGCCCTCTCTCTGAACGCTCCCCTCAGTCCCATTCCCCTGTGCCATCTCTCTGAACGCTCCCCTCAGTCCCATTCCCCTGTGCCCTCTCTCTGAACGCTCTCCTCAGTCCCATTCCCCTGTGCCCTCTCTCTGAACACTCTCCTCAGTCCCATTCCCCTGTGCCCTCTCTCTGAACGCTCTCCTCAGTCCCATTCCCGTGCCCTCTCTGAACGCTCTCCTCAGTCCCATTCCCCTGTGCCCTCTCTCTGAACGCTCCCCTCAGTCCCATTCCCCTGTGCCATCTCTCTGAACGCTCCCCTCAGTCCCATTCCCCTGTGCCCTTTCTCTGAACGCTCTCCTCAGTCCCATTCCCGTGCCCTCTCTCTGAACGCTCCCCTCAGTCCCATTCTCCTGTGCCCTCTCTCTGAACGCTCTCCTCAGTCCCATTCCCTGTGCCCTCTCTCTGAACACTCTCCTCAGTCCCATTCCCCTGTGCCCTCTCTCTGAAGGCTCTCCTCAGTCCCATTCCCCTGTGCCCTCTCTCTGAACGCTCTCCTCAGTCCCATTCCCCAGTGCCCTCTCTCTCAACGCTCTCCTCAGTCCCATTCCCCTGTGCCCTCTCTCTGAACGCTCTCCTCAGTCCCATTCCCCTGTGCCCTCTCTCTGAACGCTCTCCTCAGTCCCATTCCCCTGTGCCCTCTCTCTGAACTCTCTCCTCAGTCCCATTCCCCTGTGCCCTCTCTCTGAACGCTCTCCTCAGTCCCATTCCCCTGTGCCCTCTCTCTGAACGCTCTCCTCAGTCCCATTCCCCTGTGCCCTCTCTCTGAACGCTCTCCTCAGTCCCATTCCCCTGTGCCCCCTCTCTGAACGCTCTCCTCAGTCCCATTCCCCTGTGCCCTCTCTCTGAACGCTCTCCTCAGTCCCATTCCCCTGTGCCCCCTCTCTGAACGCTCTCCTCAGTCCCATTCCCCTGTGCCCTCTCTCTGAACGTTGTCCTTAGTCCCATTCCCCTGTGCCCTCTCTCTGAACGCTCTCCTCAGTCCCATTCCACTGTTCCCTCTCTCTGAACGCTCTCCTCAGTCCCATTCCCCTGTGCCCGCTCTCTGAACGCTCTCCTCAGTCCCATTCCCCTGTGCCCGCTCTCTGAATGCTCTCCTCAGTCCCATTCCCCTGTGCCCTCTCTCTGAACGCTCTCCTCAGTCCCATTCCCCTGTGCCCGCTCTCTGAATGCTCACCTCAGTCCCATTCCCCTGTGCCCTCTCTCTGAACGCTCTCCTCAGTCCCATTCCCCTGTGCCCTCTCTCTGAACGAGTTCCCCTCAGTCCCATTTCCCTGTGCCCTCTCTCTGAACGCTCTCCTCAGTCCCATTCCCCTGTGCCCTCTCTGAACGCTCTCCTCAGTCTCATTCCCCTGTGCCCTCTGAACGCTCTCCTCAATCCCATTCCCTTGTGCCCTCTCTCTCAACGCTCTCCTCAGTCCCATTCCCCTGTGCCCTCTGAACGCTCTCCTCAGTCCCATTCCCCTGTGCCCTCTCTCTGAACACTCTCCTCAGTCCCATTCCCCTGTGCCCTCTGAACGCTCTCCTCAGTCCCATTCCCCTGTGCCCTCTCTCTGAACGCTCCCCTCAGTCCCATTCCCCTGTGCCCTCTCTGAACGCTCTCCTCAGTCCCATTCCCCTGTGCCCTCTCTCTGAACGAGCTCTCCTCAGTCCCATTCCCCTGTGCCCTCTCTCTGAACGAGCTCTCCTCAGTCCCATTCCCCTGTGCACTCTCTCTGAACGCTCTCCTCAGTCCCATTCCCCTGTGCTCTCTCTCTGAACACTCTGCTGGGTCCCATTCCCCTGTGCCCTCTCTCTGAACGCTCTCCTCAGTCCCATTCCCCTGTGCCCTCTCTCTGAACGCTCTCCTCAGTCCCATTCCCCTGTGCCCTCTCTCTGTACGCTCCCCTCAGTCCCATTCCCTTGTGCCCTCTCTCTGAACGCTCTCATCAGTTCCATTCCCCTGTGCCCTCTCTCTGAACGTTCTCCTCAGTCCCATTCCCCTGTGCCCTCTCTCTGTATGCTCCCCTCAGTCCCATTCCCCTGTGCCCTCTCTGAACGTTCCCCTCAGTCCCATTCCCCTGTGCCCACTCTCTGAACGCTCTCCTCAGTCCCATTCCCGTGCCCACTCTGAACGCTCTCCTCAGTCCCATTCCCCTGTGCCCCCTCTCTGAACGCTCTCCTCAGTCCCATTCCCCTGTGCCCTCTCTCTGAACGCTCTCCTCAGTCCCATTCCCCTGTGCCCTTTCTCTGAACGCTCTCCTCAGTCCCATTCCCGTGCCCTCTCTCTGAACGCTCTCCTCAGTCCCATTCCCCTGTGCCCTCTCTCTGAACACTCTCCTCAGTCCCATTCCCCTGTGCCCGCTCTCTGAACGCTCTCCTCAGTCCCATTCCCCTGTGCCCTCTCTCTGAACGCCCTCAGTCCCATTCCCCTGTGCCCTCTCTCTGAACGGTCTCCTCAGTCCCATTCCCCTGTGCCCTCTCTCTGACCGCTCTCCTCAGTCCCATTCCCCTGTGCCCTCTCTCTGAACGCTCCCCTCAGTCCCATTCCCCTGTGCCCTCTCTCTGAACGCTCTCCTCAGTCCCATTCCCCTGTGCCCTTTCTCTGAACGCTCTCCTCAGTCCCATTCCCGTGCCCTCTCTCTGAACGCTCCCCGCAGTCCCATTCTCCTGTGCCCTCTCTCTGAACACTCTCCTCAGTCCCATTCCCTGTGCCCTCTCTCTGAACACTCTCCTCAGTCCCATTCCCCTGTGCCCTCTCTCTGAAGGCTCTCCTCAGTCCCATTCCCCTGTGCCCTCTCTCTGAACGCTCTCCTCAGTCCCATTCCCCAGTGCCCTCTCTCTCAACGCTCTCCTCAGTCCCATTCCCCTGTGCCCTCTCTCTGAACGCTCTCCTCAGTCCCATTCCCCTGTGCCCTCTCTCTGAACGCTCTCCTCAGTCCCATTCCCCTGTGCCCTCTCTCTGAACACTCTCCTCAGTCCCATTCCCCTGTGCCCTCTCTCTGAACGCTCTCCTCAGTCCCATTCCCCTGTGCCCCCTCTCTGAACGCTCTCCTCAGTCCCATTCCCCTGTGCCCTCTCTCTGAACGCTCTCCTCAGTCCCATTCCCCTGTGCCCCCTCTCTGAACGCTCTCCTCAGTCCCATTCCCCTGTGCCCTCTCTCTGAACGTTCTCCTCAGTCCCATTCCCCTGTGCCCTCTCTCTGAACGCTCTCCTCAGTCCCATTCCACTGTGCCCCCTCTCTGAACGCTCTCCTCAGTCCCATTCCCCTGTGCCCTCTCTCTGAACGCTCTCCTCAGTCCCATTCCCCTGTGCCCTCTCTCTGAACGTTCTCCTCAGTCCCATTCCCCTGTGCCCTCTCTCTGAACGCTCTCTTCAGTCCCATTCCCCTGTGCCAGCTCTCTGAACGCTCTCCTCAGTCCCATTCCCCTGTGCCCGCTCTCTGAACGCTCTCCTCAGTCCCATTCCCCTGTGCCCTCTCTCTGAACGCTCTCCTCAGTCCCATTCCCCTGTGCCCGCTCTCTGAATGCTCACCTCAGTCCCATTCCCCTGTGCCCTCTCTCTGAACGCTCTCCTCAGTCCCATTCCCCTGTGCCCTCTCTCTGAACGAGTTCCCCTCAGTCCCATTCCCGTGCCCTCTCTCTGAACACTCTCCTCAGTCCCATTCCCCTGTGCCCTCTGAACGCTCTCCTCAGTCCCATTCCCCTGTGCCCTCTCTCTGAACGCTCCCCTCAGTCCCATTCCCCTGTGCCCTCTCTGAACGCTCTCCTCAGTCCCATTCCCCTGTGCCCTCTCTCTGAACGAGCTCTCCTCAGTCCCATTCCCCTGTGCCCTCTCTCTGAACGAGCTCTCCTCAGTCCCATTGCCCTGTGCACTCTCTCTGAACGCTCTCCTCAGTCCCATTCCCCTGTGCCCTCTCTCTGAACACTCTGCTCGGTCCCATTCCCCTGTGCCCTCTCTCTGAACGCTCTCCTCAGTCCCATTCCCCTGTGCCCTCTCTCTGAACGCTCTGCTCAGTCCCATTCCCCTGTGCCCTCTCTCTGTACGCTCCCCTCAGTCCCATTCCCTTGTGCCCTCTCTCTGAACGCTCTCATCAGTCCCATTCCCCTGTGCCCTCTCTCTGAACGTTCTCCTCAGTCCCATTCCCCTGTGCCCTCTCTCTGTATGCTCCCCTCAGTCCCATTCCCCTGTGCCCTCTCTGAACGTTCCCCTCAGTCCCATTCCCCTGTGCCCTCTCTCTGAACGCTCTCCTCAGTCCCATTCCCGTGCCCACTCTGAACGCTCCCCTCAGTCCCATTCCCCTGTACCCCCTCTCTGAACGCTCCCCTCAGTCCCATTTCCCTGTGCCCTCTCTCTGAATGCTCTCCTCAGTCCCATTCCCCTGTGCCCCCTCTCTGAACGCTCTCCTCAGTCCCATTCCCCTGTGCCCGCTCTCTGAACGAGTTCCCCTCAGTCCCATTCCCCTGTGCCCTCTCTCTGAACGAGTTCCCCTCAGTCCCATTTCCCTGTGCCCTCTCTCTGAACGCTCTCCTCAGTCCCATTCCCCTGTGCCCTCACTCTGAACGCTCTCCTCAGTCCCATTCCCCTGTGCCCTCTCTCTGAACGCTCCCCTCAGTCCCATTCCCCTGTGCCCTTTCTCTGAACGCTCTCCTCAGTCCCATTCCCGTGCCCTCTCTCTGAACGCTCCCCTCAGTCCCATTCTCCTGTGCCCTCTCTCTGAACGCTCTCCTCAGTCCCATTCCCTGTGCCCTCTCTCTGAACACTCTCCTCAGTCCCATTCCCCTGTGCCCTCTCTCTGAAGGCTCTCCTCAGTCCCATTCCCCTGTGCCCTCTCTCTGAACGCTCTCCTCAGTCCCATTCCCCAGTGCCCTCTCTCTCAACGCTCTCCTCAGTCCCATTCCCCTGTGCCCTCTCTCTGAACGCTCTCCTCAGTCCCATTCCCCTGTGCCCTCTCTCTGAACGCTCTCCTCAGTCCCATTCCCCTGTGCCCTCTCTCTGAACGCTCTCCTCAGTCCCATTCCCCTGTGCCCTCTCTCTGAACGCTCTCCTCAGTCCCATTCCCCTGTGCCCTCTCTCTGAACGCTCTCCTCAGTCCCATTCCCCTGTGCCCTCTCTCTGAACGCTCTCCTCAGTCCCATTCCCCTGTGCCCTCTCTCTGAACGCTCTCCTCAGTCCCATTCCCCTGTGCCCTCTCTCTTAACGCTCCCCTCAGTCCCATTCCCCTGTGCCCTCTCTCTGAACGCTCTCCTCAGTCCCATTCCCCTGTGCCTTCTCTCTGAACGTTCTCCTCAGTCCCATTCCCCTGTGCCCTCTCTCTGAACGCTCTCCTCAGTCCCATTCCACTGTTCCCTCTCTCTGAACGCTCTCCTCAGTCCCATTCCCCTGTGCCCGCTCTCTGAACGCTCTCCTCAGTCCCATTCCCCTGTGCCCGCTCTCTGAACGCTCTCCTCAGTCCCATTCCCCTGTGCCCTCTCTCTGAACGCTCTCCTCAGTCCCATTCCCCTGTGCCCGCTCTCTGAATGCTCACCTCAGTCCCATTCCCCTGTGCCCTCTCTCTGAACGCTCTCCTCAGTCCCATTCCCCTGTGCCCTCTCTCTGAACGAGTTCCCCTCAGTCCCATTTCCCTCTGCCCTCTCTCTGAACGCTCTCCTCAGTCCCATTCCCCTGTGCCCTCTCTCTGAACGCTCTCCTCAGTCACATTCCCCTGTGCCCTCTCTGAACGCTCTCCTCAGTCTCATTCCCCTGTGCCCTCTGAACGCTCTCCTCAATCCCATTCCCCTGTGCCCTCTCTCTCAACGCTCTCCTCAGTCCCATTCCCCTGTGCCCTCTGAACGCTCTCCTCAGTCCCATTCCCCTGTGCCCTCTCTCTGAACACTCTCCTCAGTCCCATTCCCCTGTGCCCTCTGAACACTCTCCTCAGTCCCATTCCCCTGTGCCCTCTCTCTGAACGCTCCCCTCAGTCCCATTCCCCTGTGCCCTCTCTCTGAACGAGCTCTCCTCAGTCCCATTCCCCTGTGCCCTCTCTCTGAACGAGCTCTCCTCAGTCCCATTCCCCTGTGCCCTCTCTCTGTACGCTCCCCTCAGTCCCATTCCCTTGTGCCCTCTCTCTGAACGCTCTCATCAGTCCCATTCCCCTGTGCCCTCTCTCTGAACGTTCTCCTCAGTCCCATTCCCCTGTGCCCTCTCTCTGTATGCTCCCCTCAGTCCCATTCCCCTGTGCCCTCTCTGAACGTTCCCCTCAGTCCCATTCCCCTGTGCCCTCTCTCTGAACGCTCTCCTCAGTCCCATTCCCCTGTGCCCTCTCTCTGAACGCTCTCCTCAGTCCCATTCCCCTGTGCCCTCTCTCTGAACGCTCCCCTCAGCCCCATTCCCCTGTGCCATCTCTCTGAACGCTCCCCTCAGTCCCATTCCCCTGTGCCCTCTCTCTGAACGCTCTCATCAGTCCCA
The DNA here is from genome assembly GCF_052327205.1 of Somniosus microcephalus. Lineage (NCBI taxonomy): Eukaryota > Metazoa > Chordata > Chondrichthyes > Squaliformes > Somniosidae > Somniosus > Somniosus microcephalus. The sequence goes on along the minus strand of NC_140995.1, from coordinate 247,236,721 downwards.
TTCCCCTGTGCCCTCTCTCTGAACGTTCTCCTCAGTCCCATTCCCCTGTGCCCCCTCTCTGAACGCTCTCCTCAGTCCCATTCCCCTGTGCCCGCTCTCTGAACGAGTTCCCCTCAGTCCCATTCCCCTGTGCCCTCTCTCTGAACGCTCTCCTCAGTCCCATTCCCCTGTGCCCTCTCTCTGAACGCTCTCCTCAGTCCCATTCCCCTGTGCCCTCTCTCTGAACGCTCCCCTCAGTCCCATTCCCCTGTGCCATCTCTCTGAACGCTCTCCTCAGTCCCATTCCCGTGCCCTCTCTCTGAACGCTCTCCTCAGTCCCATTCCCCTGTGCCCTCTCTCTGAACGCTCCCCTCAGTCCCATTCCCCTGTGCCATCTCTCTGAACGCTCCCCTCAGTCCCATTCCCCTGTGCCCTTTCTCTGAACGCTCTCCTCAGTCCCATTCCCGTGCCCTCTCTCTGAACGCTCCCCTCAGTCCCATTCTCCTGTGCCCTCTCTCTGAACGCTCTCCTCAGTCCCATTCCCTGTGCCCTCTCTCTGAACACTCTCCTCAGTCCCATTCCCCTGTGCCCTCTCTCTGAAGGCTCTCCTCAGTCCCATTCCCCTGTGCCCTCTCTCTGAACGCTCTCCTCAGTCCCATTCCCCAGTGCCCTCTCTCTCAACGCTCTCCTCAGTCCCATTCCCCTGTGCCCTCTCTCTGAACGCTCTCCTCAGTCCCATTCCCCTGTGCCCTCTCTCTGAACGCTCTCCTCAGTCCCATTCCCCTGTGCCCTCTCTCTGAACTCTCTCCTCAGTCCCATTCCCCTGTGCCCTCTCTCTGAACGCTCTCCTCAGTCCCATTCCCCTGTGCCCTCTCTCTGAACGCTCTCCTCAGTCCCATTCCCCTGTGCCCTCTCTCTGAACGCTCTCCTCAGTCCCATTCCCCTGTGCCCCCTCTCTGAACGCTCTCCTCAGTCCCATTCCCCTGTGCCCTCTCTCTGAACGCTCTCCTCAGTCCCATTCCCCTGTGCCCCCTCTCTGAACGCTCTCCTCAGTCCCATTCCCCTGTGCCCTCTCTCTGAACGTTGTCCTTAGTCCCATTCCCCTGTGCCCTCTCTCTGAACGCTCTCCTCAGTCCCATTCCACTGTTCCCTCTCTCTGAACGCTCTCCTCAGTCCCATTCCCCTGTGCCCGCTCTCTGAACGCTCTCCTCAGTCCCATTCCCCTGTGCCCGCTCTCTGAATGCTCTCCTCAGTCCCATTCCCCTGTGCCCTCTCTCTGAACGCTCTCCTCAGTCCCATTCCCCTGTGCCCGCTCTCTGAATGCTCACCTCAGTCCCATTCCCCTGTGCCCTCTCTCTGAACGCTCTCCTCAGTCCCATTCCCCTGTGCCCTCTCTCTGAACGAGTTCCCCTCAGTCCCATTTCCCTGTGCCCTCTCTCTGAACGCTCTCCTCAGTCCCATTCCCCTGTGCCCTCTCTGAACGCTCTCCTCAGTCTCATTCCCCTGTGCCCTCTGAACGCTCTCCTCAATCCCATTCCCTTGTGCCCTCTCTCTCAACGCTCTCCTCAGTCCCATTCCCCTGTGCCCTCTGAACGCTCTCCTCAGTCCCATTCCCCTGTGCCCTCTCTCTGAACACTCTCCTCAGTCCCATTCCCCTGTGCCCTCTGAACGCTCTCCTCAGTCCCATTCCCCTGTGCCCTCTCTCTGAACGCTCCCCTCAGTCCCATTCCCCTGTGCCCTCTCTGAACGCTCTCCTCAGTCCCATTCCCCTGTGCCCTCTCTCTGAACGAGCTCTCCTCAGTCCCATTCCCCTGTGCCCTCTCTCTGAACGAGCTCTCCTCAGTCCCATTCCCCTGTGCACTCTCTCTGAACGCTCTCCTCAGTCCCATTCCCCTGTGCTCTCTCTCTGAACACTCTGCTGGGTCCCATTCCCCTGTGCCCTCTCTCTGAACGCTCTCCTCAGTCCCATTCCCCTGTGCCCTCTCTCTGTACGCTCCCCTCAGTCCCATTCCCTTGTGCCCTCTCTCTGAACGCTCTCATCAGTTCCATTCCCCTGTGCCCTCTCTCTGAACGTTCTCCTCAGTCCCATTCCCCTGTGCCCTCTCTCTGTATGCTCCCCTCAGTCCCATTCCCCTGTGCCCTCTCTGAACGTTCCCCTCAGTCCCATTCCCCTGTGCCCACTCTCTGAACGCTCTCCTCAGTCCCATTCCCGTGCCCACTCTGAACGCTCTCCTCAGTCCCATTCCCCTGTGCCCCCTCTCTGAACGCTCTCCTCAGTCCCATTCCCCTGTGCCCTCTCTCTGAACGCTCTCCTCAGTCCCATTCCCCTGTGCCCTCTCTCTGAACGCTCCCCTCAGTCCCATTCCCCTGTGCCCTCTCTCTGAACGCTCTCCTCAGTCCCATTCCCCTGTGCCCTTTCTCTGAACGCTCTCCTCAGTCCCATTCCCGTGCCCTCTCTCTGAACGCTCCCCGCAGTCCCATTCTCCTGTGCCCTCTCTCTGAACACTCTCCTCAGTCCCATTCCCTGTGCCCTCTCTCTGAACACTCTCCTCAGTCCCATTCCCCTGTGCCCTCTCTCTGAAGGCTCTCCTCAGTCCCATTCCCCTGTGCCCTCTCTCTGAACGCTCTCCTCAGTCCCATTCCCCAGTGCCCTCTCTCTCAACGCTCTCCTCAGTCCCATTCCCCTGTGCCCTCTCTCTGAACGCTCTCCTCAGTCCCATTCCCCTGTGCCCTCTCTCTGAACGCTCTCCTCAGTCCCATTCCCCTGTGCCCTCTCTCTGAACACTCTCCTCAGTCCCATTCCCCTGTGCCCTCTCTCTGAACGCTCTCCTCAGTCCCATTCCCCTGTGCCCCCTCTCTGAACGCTCTCCTCAGTCCCATTCCCCTGTGCCCTCTCTCTGAACGCTCTCCTCAGTCCCATTCCCCTGTGCCCCCTCTCTGAACGCTCTCCTCAGTCCCATTCCCCTGTGCCCTCTCTCTGAACGTTCTCCTCAGTCCCATTCCCCTGTGCCCTCTCTCTGAACGCTCTCCTCAGTCCCATTCCACTGTGCCCCCTCTCTGAACGCTCTCCTCAGTCCCATTCCCCTGTGCCCTCTCTCTGAACGCTCTCCTCAGTCCCATTCCCCTGTGCCCTCTCTCTGAACGTTCTCCTCAGTCCCATTCCCCTGTGCCCTCTCTCTGAACGCTCTCTTCAGTCCCATTCCCCTGTGCCAGCTCTCTGAACGCTCTCCTCAGTCCCATTCCCCTGTGCCCGCTCTCTGAACGCTCTCCTCAGTCCCATTCCCCTGTGCCCTCTCTCTGAACGCTCTCCTCAGTCCCATTCCCCTGTGCCCGCTCTCTGAATGCTCACCTCAGTCCCATTCCCCTGTGCCCTCTCTCTGAACGCTCTCCTCAGTCCCATTCCCCTGTGCCCTCTCTCTGAACGAGTTCCCCTCAGTCCCATTCCCGTGCCCTCTCTCTGAACACTCTCCTCAGTCCCATTCCCCTGTGCCCTCTGAACGCTCTCCTCAGTCCCATTCCCCTGTGCCCTCTCTCTGAACGCTCCCCTCAGTCCCATTCCCCTGTGCCCTCTCTGAACGCTCTCCTCAGTCCCATTCCCCTGTGCCCTCTCTCTGAACGAGCTCTCCTCAGTCCCATTCCCCTGTGCCCTCTCTCTGAACGAGCTCTCCTCAGTCCCATTGCCCTGTGCACTCTCTCTGAACGCTCTCCTCAGTCCCATTCCCCTGTGCCCTCTCTCTGAACACTCTGCTCGGTCCCATTCCCCTGTGCCCTCTCTCTGAACGCTCTCCTCAGTCCCATTCCCCTGTGCCCTCTCTCTGAACGCTCTGCTCAGTCCCATTCCCCTGTGCCCTCTCTCTGTACGCTCCCCTCAGTCCCATTCCCTTGTGCCCTCTCTCTGAACGCTCTCATCAGTCCCATTCCCCTGTGCCCTCTCTCTGAACGTTCTCCTCAGTCCCATTCCCCTGTGCCCTCTCTCTGTATGCTCCCCTCAGTCCCATTCCCCTGTGCCCTCTCTGAACGTTCCCCTCAGTCCCATTCCCCTGTGCCCTCTCTCTGAACGCTCTCCTCAGTCCCATTCCCGTGCCCACTCTGAACGCTCCCCTCAGTCCCATTCCCCTGTACCCCCTCTCTGAACGCTCCCCTCAGTCCCATTTCCCTGTGCCCTCTCTCTGAATGCTCTCCTCAGTCCCATTCCCCTGTGCCCCCTCTCTGAACGCTCTCCTCAGTCCCATTCCCCTGTGCCCGCTCTCTGAACGAGTTCCCCTCAGTCCCATTCCCCTGTGCCCTCTCTCTGAACGAGTTCCCCTCAGTCCCATTTCCCTGTGCCCTCTCTGTGAACGCTCTCCTCAGTCCCATTCCCCTGTGCCCTCACTCTGAACGCTCTCCTCAGTCCCATTCCCCTGTGCCCTCTCTCTGAACGCTCCCCTCAGTCCCATTCCCCTGTGCCCTTTCTCTGAACGCTCTCCTCAGTCCCATTCCCGTGCCCTCTCTCTGAACGCTCCCCTCAGTCCCATTCTCCTGTGCCCTCTCTCTGAACGCTCTCCTCAGTCCCATTCCCTGTGCCCTCTCTCTGAACACTCTCCTCAGTCCCATTCCCCTGTGCCCTCTCTCTGAAGGCTCTCCTCAGTCCCATTCCCCTGTGCCCTCTCTCTGAACGCTCTCCTCAGTCCCATTCCCCAGTGCCCTCTCTCTCAACGCTCTCCTCAGTCCCATTCCCCTGTGCCCTCTCTCTGAACGCTCTCCTCAGTCCCATTCCCCTGTGCCCTCTCTCTGAACGCTCTCCTCAGTCCCATTCCCCTGTGCCCTCTCTCTGAACGCTCTCCTCAGTCCCATTCCCCTGTGCCCTCTCTCTGAACGCTCTCCTCAGTCCCATTCCCCTGTGCCCTCTCTCTGAACGCTCTCCTCAGTCCCATTCCCCTGTGCCCTCTCTCTGAACGCTCTCCTCAGTCCCATTCCCCTGTGCCCTCTCTCTGAACGCTCTCCTCAGTCCCATTCCCCTGTGCCCTCTCTCTTAACGCTCCCCTCAGTCCCATTCCCCTGTGCCCTCTCTCTGAACGCTCTCCTCAGTCCCATTCCCCTGTGCCTTCTCTCTGAACGTTCTCCTCAGTCCCATTCCCCTGTGCCCTCTCTCTGAACGCTCTCCTCAGTCCCATTCCACTGTTCCCTCTCTCTGAACGCTCTCCTCAGTCCCATTCCCCTGTGCCCGCTCTCTGAAGGCTCTCCTCAGTCCCATTCCCCTGTGCCCGCTCTCTGAACGCTCTCCTCAGTCCCATTCCCCTGTGCCCTCTCTCTGAACGCTCTCCTCAGTCCCATTCCCCTGTGCCCGCTCTCTGAATGCTCACCTCAGTCCCATTCCCCTGTGCCCTCTCTCTGAACGCTCTCCTCAGTCCCATTCCCCTGTGCCCTCTCTCTGAACGAGTTCCCCTCAGTCCCATTTCCCTCTGCCCTCTCTCTGAACGCTCTCCTCAGTCCCATTCCCCTGTGCCCTCTCTCTGAACGCTCTCCTCAGTCACATTCCCCTGTGCCCTCTCTGAACGCTCTCCTCAGTCTCATTCCCCTGTGCCCTCTGAACGCTCTCCTCAATCCCATTCCCCTGTGCCCTCTCTCTCAACGCTCTCCTCAGTCCCATTCCCCTGTGCCCTCTGAACGCTCTCCTCAGTCCCATTCCCCTGTGCCCTCTCTCTGAACACTCTCCTCAGTCCCATTCCCCTGTGCCCTCTGAACACTCTCCTCAGTCCCATTCCCCTGTGCCCTCTCTCTGAACGCTCCCCTCAGTCCCATTCCCCTGTGCCCTCTCTCTGAACGAGCTCTCCTCAGTCCCATTCCCCTGTGCCCTCTCTCTGAACGAGCTCTCCTCAGTCCCATTCCCCTGTGCCCTCTCTCTGTATGCTCCCCTCAGTCCCATTCCCTTGTGCCCTCTCTCTGAACGCTCTCATCAGTCCCATTCCCCTGTGCCCTCTCTCTGAACGTTCTCCTCAGTCCCATTCCCCTGTGCCCTCTCTCTGTATGCTCCCCTCAGTCCCATTCCCCTGTGCCCTCTCTGAACGTTCCCCTCAGTCCCATTCCCCTGTGCCCTCTCTCTGAACGCTCTCCTCAGTCCCATTCCCCTGTGCCCTCTCTCTGAACGCTCTCCTCAGTCCCATTCCCCTGTGCCCTCTCTCTGAACGCTCCCCTCAGCCCCATTCCCCTGTGCCATCTCTCTGAACGCTCCCCTCAGTCCCATTCCCCTGTGCCCTCTCTCTGAACGCTCTCATCAGTCCCATTCCCCTGTGCCCTCTCTCTGAACGTTCTCCTCAGTCCCATTCCCCTGTGCCCCCTCTCTGAACGCTCTCCTCAGTCCCATTCCCCTGTGCCCGCTCTCTGAACGAGTTCCCCTCAGTCCCATTCCCCTGTGCCCTCTCTCTGAACGCTCTCCTCAGTCCCATTCCCCTGTGCCCTCTCTCTGAACGCTCTCCTCAGTCCCATTCCCCTGTGCCCTCTCTCTGAACGCTCCCCTCAGTCCCATTCCCCTGTGCCATCTCTCTGAACGCTCCCCTCAGTCCCATTCCCCTGTGCCCTCTCTCTGAACGCTCTCCTCAGTCCCATTCCCCTGTGCCCTCTCTCTGAACACTCTCCTCAGTCCCATTCCCCTGTGCCCTCTCTCTGAACGCTCTCCTCAGTCCCATTCCCGTGCCCTCTCTGAACGCTCTCCTCAGTCCCATTCCCCTGTGCCCTCTCTCTGAACGCTCCCCTCAGTCCCATTCCCCTGTGCCATCTCTCTGAACGCTCCCCTCAGTCCCATTCCCCTGTGCCCTTTCTCTGAACGCTCTCCTCAGTCCCATTCCCGTGCCCTCTCTCTGAACGCTCCCCTCAGTCCCATTCTCCTGTGCCCTCTCTCTGAACGCTCTCCTCAGTCCCATTCCCTGTGCCCTCTCTCTGAACACTCTCCTCAGTCCCATTCCCCTGTGCCCTCTCTCTGAAGGCTCTCCTCAGTCCCATTCCCCTGTGCCCTCTCTCTGAACGCTCTCCTCAGTCCCATTCCCCAGTGCCCTCTCTCTCAACGCTCTCCTCAGTCCCATTCCCCTGTGCCCTCTCTCTGAACGCTCTCCTCAGTCCCATTCCCCTGTGCCCTCTCTCTGAACGCTCTCCTCAGTCCCATTCCCCTGTGCCCTCTCTCTGAACTCTCTCCTCAGTCCCATTCCCCTGTGCCCTCTCTCTGAACGCTCTCCTCAGTCCCATTCCCCTGTGCCCTCTCTCTGAACGCTCTCCTCAGTCCCATTCCCCTGTGCCCTCTCTCTGAACGCTCTCCTCAGTCCCATTCCCCTGTGCCCCCTCTCTGAACGCTCTCCTCAGTCCCATTCCCCTGTGCCCTCTCTCTGAACGCTCTCCTCAGTCCCATTCCCCTGTGCCCCCTCTCTGAACGCTCTCCTCAGTCCCATTCCCCTGTGCCCTCTCTCTGAACGTTGTCCTTAGTCCCATTCCCCTGTGCCCTCTCTCTGAACGCTCTCCTCAGTCCCATTCCACTGTTCCCTCTCTCTGAACGCTCTCCTCAGTCCCATTCCCCTGTGCCCGCTCTCTGAACGCTCTCCTCAGTCCCATTCCCCTGTGCCCGCTCTCTGAATGCTCTCCTCAGTCCCATTCCCCTGTGCCCTCTCTCTGAACGCTCTCCTCAGTCCCATTCCCCTGTGCCCGCTCTCTGAATGCTCACCTCAGTCCCATTCCCCTGTGCCCTCTCTCTGAACGCTCTCCTCAGTCCCATTCCCCTGTGCCCTCTCTCTGAACGAGTTCCCCTCAGTCCCATTTCCCTGTGCCCTCTCTCTGAACGCTCTCCTCAGTCCCATTCCCCTGTGCCCTCTCTGAACGCTCTCCTCAGTCTCATTCCCCTGTGCCCTCTGAACGCTCTCCTCAATCCCATTCCCTTGTGCCCTCTCTCTCAACGCTCTCCTCAGTCCCATTCCCCTGTGCCCTCTGAACGCTCTCCTCAGTCCCATTCCCCTGTGCCCTCTCTCTGAACACTCTCCTCAGTCCCATTCCCCTGTGCCCTCTGAACGCTCTCCTCAGTCCCATTCCCCTGTGCCCTCTCTCTGAACGCTCCCCTCAGTCCCATTCCCCTGTGCCCTCTCTGAACGCTCTCCTCAGTCCCATTCCCCTGTGCCCTCTCTCTGAACGAGCTCTCCTCAGTCCCATTCCCCTGTGCCCTCTCTCTGAACGAGCTCTCCTCAGTCCCATTCCCCTGTGCACTCTCTCTGAACGCTCTCCTCAGTCCCATTCCCCTGTGCTCTCTCTCTGAACACTCTGCTGGGTCCCATTCCCCTGTGCCCTCTCTCTGAACGCTCTCCTCAGTCCCATTCCCCTGTGCCCTCTCTCTGAACGCTCTCCTCAGTCCCATTCCCCTGTGCCCTCTCTCTGTACGCTCCCCTCAGTCCCATTCCCTTGTGCCCTCTCTCTGAACGCTCTCATCAGTTCCATTCCCCTGTGCCCTCTCTCTGAACGTTCTCCTCAGTCCCATTCCCCTGTGCCCTCTCTCTGTATGCTCCCCTCAGTCCCATTCCCCTGTGCCCTCTCTGAACGTTCCCCTCAGTCCCATTCCCCTGTGCCCACTCTCTGAACGCTCTCCTCAGTCCCATTCCCGTGCCCACTCTGAACGCTCTCCTCAGTCCCATTCCCCTGTGCCCCCTCTCTGAACGCTCTCCTCAGTCCCATTCCCCTGTGCCCTCTCTCTGAACGCTCTCCTCAGTCCCATTCCCCTGTGCCCTTTCTCTGAACGCTCTCCTCAGTCCCATTCCCGTGCCCTCTCTCTGAACGCTCTCCTCAGTCCCATTCCCCTGTGCCCTCTCTCTGAACACTCTCCTCAGTCCCATTCCCCTGTGCCCGCTCTCTGAACGCTCTCCTCAGTCCCATTCCCCTGTGCCCTCTCTCTGAACGCCCTCAGTCCCATTCCCCTGTGCCCTCTCTCTGAACGGTCTCCTCAGTCCCATTCCCCTGTGCCCTCTCTCTGACCGCTCTCCTCAGTCCCATTCCCCTGTGCCCTCTCTCTGAACGCTCCCCTCAGTCCCATTCCCCTGTGCCCTCTCTCTGAACGCTCTCCTCAGTCCCATTCCCCTGTGCCCTTTCTCTGAACGCTCTCCTCAGTCCCATTCCCGTGCCCTCTCTCTGAACGCTCCCCGCAGTCCCATTCTCCTGTGCCCTCTCTCTGAACACTCTCCTCAGTCCCATTCCCTGTGCCCTCTCTCTGAACACTCTCCTCAGTCCCATTCCCCTGTGCCCTCTCTCTGAAGGCTCTCCTCAGTCCCATTCCCCTGTGCCCTCTCTCTGAACGCTCTCCTCAGTCCCATTCCCCAGTGCCCTCTCTCTCAACGCTCTCCTCAGTCCCATTCCCCTGTGCCCTCTCTCTGAACGCTCTCCTCAGTCCCATTCCCCTGTGCCCTCTCTCTGAACGCTCTCCTCAGTCCCATTCCCCTGTGCCCTCTCTCTGAACACTCTCCTCAGTCCCATTCCCCTGTGCCCTCTCTCTGAACGCTCTCCTCAGTCCCATTCCCCTGTGCCCCCTCTCTGAACGCTCTCCTCAGTCCCATTCCCCTGTGCCCTCTCTCTGAACGCTCTCCTCAGTCCCATTCCCCTGTGCCCCCTCTCTGAACGCTCTCCTCAGTCCCATTCCCCTGTGCCCTCTCTCTGAACGTTCTCCTCAGTCCCATTCCCCTGTGCCCTCTCTCTGAACGCTCTCCTCAGTCCCATTCCACTGTGCCCCCTCTCTGAACGCTCTCCTCAGTCCCATTCCCCTGTGCCCTCTCTCTGAACGCTCTCCTCAGTCCCATTCCCCTGTGCCCTCTCTCTGAACGTTCTCCTCAGTCCCATTCCCCTGTGCCCTCTCTCTGAACGCTCTCTTCAGTCCCATTCCCCTGTGCCAGCTCTCTGAACGCTCTCCTCAGTCCCATTCCCCTGTGCCCGCTCTCTGAACGCTCTCCTCAGTCCCATTCCCCTGTGCCCTCTCTCTGAACGCTCTCCTCAGTCCCATTCCCCTGTGCCCGCTCTCTGAATGCTCACCTCAGTCCCATTCCCCTGTGCCCTCTCTCTGAACGCTCTCCTCAGTCCCATTCCCCTGTGCCCTCTCTCTGAACGAGTTCCCCTCAGTCCCATTCCCGTGCCCTCTCTCTGAACACTCTCCTCAGTCCCATTCCCCTGTGCCCTCTGAACGCTCTCCTCAGTCCCATTCCCCTGTGCCCTCTCTCTGAACGCTCCCCTCAGTCCCATTCCCCTGTGCCCTCTCTGAACGCTCTCCTCAGTCCCATTCCCCTGTGCCCTCTCTCTGAACGAGCTCTCCTCAGTCCCATTCCCCTGTGCCCTCTCTCTGAACGAGCTCTCCTCAGTCCCATTGCCCTGTGCACTCTCTCTGAACGCTCTCCTCAGTCCCATTCCCCTGTGCCCTCTCTCTGAACACTCTGCTCGGTCCCATTCCCCTGTGCCCTCTCTCTGAACGCTCTCCTCAGTCCCATTCCCCTGTGCCCTCTCTCTGAACGCTCTGCTCAGTCCCATTCCCCTGTGCCCTCTCTCTGTACGCTCCCCTCAGTCCCATTCCCTTGTGCCCTCTCTCTGAACGCTCTCATCAGTCCCATTCCCCTGTGCCCTCTCTCTGAACGTTCTCCTCAGTCCCATTCCCCTGTGCCCTCTCTCTGTATGCTCCCCTCAGTCCCATTCCCCTGTGCCCTCTCTGAACGTTCCCCTCAGTCCCATTCCCCTGTGCCCTCTCTCTGAACGCTCTCCTCAGTCCCATTCCCGTGCCCACTCTGAACGCTCCCCTCAGTCCCATTCCCCTGTACCCCCTCTCTGAACGCTCCCCTCAGTCCCATTTCCCTGTGCCCTCTCTCTGAATGCTCTCCTCAGTCCCATTCCCCTGTGCCCCCTCTCTGAACGCTCTCCTCAGTCCCATTCCCCTGTGCCCGCTCTCTGAACGAGTTCCCCTCAGTCCCATTCCCCTGTGCCCTCTCTCTGAACGAGTTCCCCTCAGTCCCATTTCCCTGTGCCCTCTCTCTGAACGCTCTCCTCAGTCCCATTCCCCTGTGCCCTCACTCTGAACGCTCTCCTCAGTCCCATTCCCCTGTGCCCTCTCTCTGAACGCTCCCCTCAGTCCCATTCCCCTGTGCCCTTTCTCTGAACGCTCTCCTCAGTCCCATTCCCGTGCCCTCTCTCTGAACGCTCCCCTCAGTCCCATTCTCCTGTGCCCTCTCTCTGAACGCTCTCCTCAGTCCCATTCCCTGTGCCCTCTCTCTGAACACTCTCCTCAGTCCCATTCCCCTGTGCCCTCTCTCTGAAGGCTCTCCTCAGTCCCATTCCCCTGTGCCCTCTCTCTGAACGCTCTCCTCAGTCCCATTCCCCAGTGCCCTCTCTCTCAACGCTCTCCTCAGTCCCATTCCCCTGTGCCCTCTCTCTGAACGCTCTCCTCAGTCCCATTCCCCTGTGCCCTCTCTCTGAACGCTCTCCTCAGTCCCATTCCCCTGTGCCCTCTCTCTGAACGCTCTCCTCAGTCCCATTCCCCTGTGCCCTCTCTCTGAACGCTCTCCTCAGTCCCATTCCCCTGTGCCCTCTCTCTGAACGCTCTCCTCAGTCCCATTCCCCTGTGCCCTCTCTCTGAACGCTCTCCTCAGTCCCATTCCCCTGTGCCCTCTCTCTGAACGCTCTCCTCAGTCCCATTCCCCTGTGCCCTCTCTCTTAACGCTCCCCTCAGTCCCATTCCCCTGTGCCCTCTCTCTGAACGCTCTCCTCAGTCCCATTCCCCTGTGCCTTCTCTCTGAACGTTCTCCTCAGTCCCATTCCCCTGTGCCCTCTCTCTGAACGCTCTCCTCAGTCCCATTCCACTGTTCCCTCTCTCTGAACGCTCTCCTCAGTCCCATTCCCCTGTGCCCGCTCTCTGAACGCTCTCCTCAGTCCCATTCCCCTGTGCCCGCTCTCTGAACGCTCTCCTCAGTCCCATTCCCCTGTGCCCTCTCTCTGAACGCTCTCCTCAGTCCCATTCCCCTGTGCCCGCTCTCTGAATGCTCACCTCAGTCCCATTCCCCTGTGCCCTCTCTCTGAACGCTCTCCTCAGTCCCATTCCCCTGTGCCCTCTCTCTGAACGAGTTCCCCTCAGTCCCATTTCCCTCTGCCCTCTCTCTGAACGCTCTCCTCAGTCCCATTCCCCTGTGCCCTCTCTCTGAACGCTCTCCTCAGTCACATTCCCCTGTGCCCTCTCTGAACGCTCTCCTCAGTCTCATTCCCCTGTGCCCTCTGAACGCTCTCCTCAATCCCATTCCCCTGTGCCCTCTCTCTCAACGCTCTCCTCAGTCCCATTCCCCTGTGCCCTCTGAACGCTCTCCTCAGTCCCATTCCCCTGTGCCCTCTCTCTGAACACTCTCCTCAGTCCCATTCCCCTGTGCCCTCTGAACACTCTCCTCAGTCCCATTCCCCTGTGCCCTCTCTCTGAACGCTCCCCTCAGTCCCATTCCCCTGTGCCCTCTCTCTGAACGAGCTCTCCTCAGTCCCATTCCCCTGTGCCCTCTCTCTGAACGAGCTCTCCTCAGTCCCATTCCCCTGTGCCCTCTCTCTGTACGCTCCCCTCAGTCCCATTCCCTTGTGCCCTCTCTCTGAACGCTCTCATCAGTCCCATTCCCCTGTGCCCTCTCTCTGAACGTTCTCCTCAGTCCCATTCCCCTGTGCCCTCTCTCTGTATGCTCCCCTCAGTCCCATTCCCCTGTGCCCTCTCTGAACGTTCCCCTCAGTCCCATTCCCCTGTGCCCTCTCTCTGAACGCTCTCCTCAGTCCCATTCCCCTGTGCCCTCTCTCTGAACGCTCTCCTCAGTCCCATTCCCCTGTGCCCTCTCTCTGAACGCTCCCCTCAGCCCCATTCCCCTGTGCCATCTCTCTGAACGCTCCCCTCAGTCCCATTCCCCTGTGCCCTCTCTCTGAACGCTCTCATCAGTCCCATTCCCCTGTGCCCTCTCTCTGAACGTTCTCCTCAGTCCCATTCCCCTGTGCCCCCTCTCTGAACGCTCTCCTCAGTCCCATTCCCCTGTGCCCGCTCTCTGAACGAGTTCCCCTCAGTCCCATTCCCCTGTGCCCTCTCTCTGAACGCTCTCCTCAGTCCCATTCCCCTGTGCCCTCTCTCTGAACGCTCTCCTCAGTCCCATTCCCCTGTGCCCTCTCTCTGAACGCTCCCCTCAGTCCCATTCCCCTGTGCCATCTCTCTGAACGCTCTCCTCAGTCCCATTCCCGTGCCCTCTCTCTGAACGCTCTCCTCAGTCCCATTCCCCTGTGCCCTCTCTCTGAACGCTCCCCTCAGTCCCATTCCCCTGTGCCATCTCTCTGAACGCTCCCCTCAGTCCCATTCCCCTGTGCCCTTTCTCTGAACGCTCTCCTCAGTCCCATTCCCGTGCCCTCTCTCTGAACGCTCCCCTCAGTCCCATTCTCCTGTGCCCTCTCTCTGAACGCTCTCCTCAGTCCCATTCCCTGTGCCCTCTCTCTGAACACTCTCCTCAGTCCCATTCCCCTGTGCCCTCTCTCTGAAGGCTCTCCTCAGTCCCATTCCCCTGTGCCCTCTCTCTGAACGCTCTCCTCAGTCCCATTCCCCAGTGCCCTCTCTCTCAACGCTCTCCTCAGTCCCATTCCCCTGTGCCCTCTCTCTGAACGCTCTCCTCAGTCCCATTCCCCTGTGCCCTCTCTCTGAACGCTCTCCTCAGTCCCATTCCCCTGTGCCCTCTCTCTGAACTCTCTCCTCAGTCCCATTCCCCTGTGCCCTCTCTCTGAACGCTCTCCTCAGTCCCATTCCCCTGTGCCCTCTCTCTGAACGCTCTCCTCAGTCCCATTCCCCTGTGCCCTCTCTCTGAACGCTCTCCTCAGTCCCATTCCCCTGTGCCCCCTCTCTGAACGCTCTCCTCAGTCCCATTCCCCTGTGCCCTCTCTCTGAACGCTCTCCTCAGTCCCATTCCCCTGTGCCCCCTCTCTGAACGCTCTCCTCAGTCCCATTCCCCTGTGCCCTCTCTCTGAACGTTGTCCTTAGTCCCATTCCCCTGTGCCCTCTCTCTGAACGCTCTCCTCAGTCCCATTCCACTGTTCCCTCTCTCTGAACGCTCTCCTCAGTCCCATTCCCCTGTGCCCGCTCTCTGAACGCTCTCCTCAGTCCCATTCCCCTGTGCCCGCTCTCTGAATGCTCTCCTCAGTCCCATTCCCCTGTGCCCTCTCTCTGAACGCTCTCCTCAGTCCCATTCCCCTGTGCCCGCTCTCTGAATGCTCACCTCAGTCCCATTCCCCTGTGCCCTCTCTCTGAACGCTCTCCTCAGTCCCATTCCCCTGTGCCCTCTCTCTGAACGAGTTCCCCTCAGTCCCATTTCCCTGTGCCCTCTCTCTGAACGCTCTCCTCAGTCCCATTCCCCTGTGCCCTCTCTGAACGCTCTCCTCAGTCTCATTCCCCTGTGCCCTCTGAACGCTCTCCTCAATCCCATTCCCTTGTGCCCTCTCTCTCAACGCTCTCCTCAGTCCCATTCCCCTGTGCCCTCTGAACGCTCTCCTCAGTCCCATTCCCCTGTGCCCTCTCTCTGAACACTCTCCTCAGTCCCATTCCCCTGTGCCCTCTGAACGCTCTCCTCAGTCCCATTCCCCTGTGCCCTCTCTCTGAACGCTCCCCTCAGTCCCATTCCCCTGTGCCCTCTCTGAACGCTCTCCTCAGTCCCATTCCCCTGTGCCCTCTCTCTGAACGAGCTCTCCTCAGTCCCATTCCCCTGTGCCCTCTCTCTGAACGAGCTCTCCTCAGTCCCATTCCCCTGTGCACTCTCTCTGAACGCTCTCCTCAGTCCCATTCCCCTGTGCTCTCTCTCTGAACACTCTGCTGGGTCCCATTCCCCTGTGCCCTCTCTCTGAACGCTCTCCTCAGTCCCATTCCCCTGTGCCCTCTCTCTGTACGCTCCCCTCAGTCCCATTCCCTTGTGCCCTCTCTCTGAACGCTCTCATCAGTTCCATTCCCCTGTGCCCTCTCTCTGAACGTTCTCCTCAGTCCCATTCCCCTGTGCCCTCTCTCTGTATGCTCCCCTCAGTCCCATTCCCCTGTGCCCTCTCTGAACGTTCCCCTCAGTCCCATTCCCCTGTGCCCACTCTCTGAACGCTCTCCTCAGTCCCATTCCCGTGCCCACTCTGAACGCTCTCCTCAGTCCCATTCCCCTGTGCCCCCTCTCTGAACGCTCTCCTCAGTCCCATTCCCCTGTGCCCGCTCTCTGAACGAGTTCCCCTCAGTCCCATTCCCCTGTGCCCTCTCTCTGAACGAGTTCCCCTCAGTCCCATTTCCCTGTGCCCTCTCTCTGAACGCTCTCCTCAGTCCCATTCCCCTGTGCCATCTCTCTGAACGCTCCCCTCAGTCCCATTCCCCTGTGCCCTCTCTCTGAACACTCCCCTCAGTCCCATTCCCCTGTGCCCTCTCTCTGAACGCTCTCCTCAGTCCCATTCCCCTGTGCCCTCTCTCTGAACGCTCTCCTCAGTCCCATTCCCGTGCCCTCTCTGAACGCTCTCCTCAGTCCCATTCCCCTGTGCCCTCTCTCTGAACGCTCTCCTCAGTCCCATTCCCCTGTGCCCTCTCTCTGAACGCTCTCCTCAGTCCCATTCCCCTGTGCCCTCTATCTGAACGCTCTCCTCAGTCCCATTCCCCCGTGCCCTCTCTCTGAACGTTCCCCTCAGTCCCATTCCCCTGTGCCCTCTCTCTGAACGCTCTCCTCAGTCCCATTCCCGTGCCCTCTCTGAACGCTCTCCTCAGTCCCATTCCCCTGTGCCCTCTCTCTGAACGCTCTCAGTCCCATTTCCCTGTGCCCTCTCTCTGAACGCTCTCCTCAGTCCCATTCCCCTGTGCCCTCTCTCTGAACGCTCTCCTCAGTCCCATTCACCTGTGCCCTTTCTCTGAACGCTCTCCTCAGTCCCATTCCCGTGCCCTCTCTCTGAACGCTCCCCTCAGTCCCATTCCCCTGTGCCCTCTCTCTGAACGCTCTCCTCAGTCCCATTCCCGTGCCCTCTCTCTGAACGCTCTCCTCAGTCCCATTCCCCTGTGCCCTCTCTCTGAACACTCTCCTCAGTCCCATTCCCCTGTGCCCTCTCTCTGAAGGCTCTCCTCAGTCCCATTCCCCTGTGCCCTCTCTCTGAACGCTCTCCTCAGTCCCATTCCCCTGTGCCCTCTCTCTGAACGCTCCCCTCAGTCCCATTCCCCTGTGCCCTCTCTCTGAACGCCCTCCTCAGTCCCATTCCCCTGTGCCCTCTCTCTGAACGCTCTCCTCAGTCCCATTCCCCTGTGCCCTCTCTCTGAAGGCTCTCCTCAGTCCCATTCCCCTGTGCCCTCTCTCTGAACGCTCTCCTCAGTCCCATTCCCCTGTGCCCTCTCTCTGAACGCTCCCCTCAGTCCCATTCCCCTGTGCCCTCTCTCTGAACGCTCTCCTCAGTCCCATTCCCCTGTGCCCCCTCTCTGAACGCTCTCCTCAGTCCCATTCCCCTGTGCCCTCTCTCTGAACGCTCTCCTCAGTCCCATTCCCCTGTGCCCCCTCTCTGAACGCTCTCCTCAGTCCCATTCCCCTGTGCCCTCTCTCTGAATGCTCTCCTCAGTCCCATTCCCCTGTGCCCCCTCTCTGAACGCTCTCCTCAGTCCCATTCCCCTGTGCCCTCTCTCTGAACGTTCTCCTCAGTCCCATTCCCCTGTGCCCTCCCTCTGAACGCTCTCCTCAGTCCCATTCCACTGTGCCCTCTCTCTGAATGCTCTCCTCAGTCCCATTCCCCTGTGCCCCCTCTCTGAACGCTCTCCTCAGTCCCATTCCCCTGTGCCCTCTCTCTGAATGCTCTCCTCAGTCCCATTCCCCTGTGCCCCCTCTCTGAACGCTCTCCTCAGTCCCATTCCCCTGTGCCCTCTCTCTGAACGTTCTTCTCAGTCCCATTCCCCTGTGCCCTCCCTCTGAATGCTCTCCTCAGTCCCATTCCACTGTTCCCTCTCTGAACGCTCTCCTCAGTCCCATTCCCCTGTGCCCGCTCTCTGAACGCTCTCCTCAGTCCCATTCCCCTGTGCCCGCTCTCTGAACGCTCTCCTCAGTCCCATTCCCCTGTGCCCTCTCTCTGAACGCTCTCCTCAGTCCCATTCCCCTGTGCCCGCTCTCTGAATGCTCACCTCAGTCCCATTCCCCTGTGCCCTCCCTCTGAATGCTCTCCTCAGTCCCATTCCACTGTTCCCTCTCTGAACGCTCTCCTCAGTCCCATTCCCCTGTGCCCGCTCTCTGAACGCTCTCCTCAGTCCCATTCCCCTGTGCACTCTCTCTGAACGCTCTCCTCAGTCCCATTCCCCTGTGCTCTCTCTCTGAACACTCTGCTCGGTCCCATTCCCCTGTGCCCTCTCTCTGAACGCTCTCCTCAGTCCCATTCCCCTGTGCCCTCTCTCTGAACGCTCTCCTCAGTCCCATTCCCCTGTGCCCTCTCTCTGAACGCTCCCCTCAGTCCCATTCCCTTGTGCCCTCTCTCTGAACGCTCTCATCAGTCCCATTCCCCTGTGCCCTCTCTCTGAACGTTCTCCTCAGTCCCATTCCCCTGTGCCCTCTCTCTGTATGCTCCCCTCAGTCCCATTCCCCTGTGCCCTCTCTGAACGTTCCCCTCAGTCCCATTCCCCTGTGCCCACTCTCTGAACGCTCTCCTCAGTCCCATTCCCGTGCCCACTCTGAACGCTCTCCTCAGTCCCATTCCCCTGTGCCCTCTCTCTGAACGAGTTCCCCTCAGTCCCATTCCCCTGTGCCCTCTCTCTGAACGAGTTCCCCTCAGTCACATTTCCCTGTGCCCTCTCTCTGAACGGTCTCCTCAGTCCCATTCCCCTGTGCCCTCTCTCTGAACGCTCTCCTCAGTCCCATTCCCCTGTGCCCTCTCTCTGAACGCTCCCCTCAGTCCCATTCCCCTGTGCCATCTCTCTGAACGCTCCCCTCAGTCCCATTCCCCTGTGCCCTCTCTCTGAACGCTCTCCTCAGTCCCATTCCCCTGTGCCCTCTCTCTGAACACTCCCCTCAGTCCCATTCCCCTGTGCCCTCTCTCTGAACGCTCTCCTCAGTCCCATTCCCCTGTGCCCTCTCTCTGAACGCTCTCCTCAGTCCCATTCCCGTGCCCTCTCTGAACGCTCTCCTCAGTCCCATTCCCCTGTGCCCTCTCTCTGAACGCTCTCCTCAGTCCCATTCCCCTGTGCCCTCTCTCTGAACGCTCTCCTCAGTCCCATTCCCCTGTGCCCTCTATCTGAACGCTCTCCTCAGTCCCATTCCCCCGTGCCCTCTCTCTGAACGTTCCCCTCAGTCCCATTCCCCTGTGCCCTCTCTCTGAACGCTCTCCTCAGTCCCATTCCCGTGCCCTCTCTGAACGCTCTCCTCAGTCCCATTCCCCTGTGCCCTCTCTCTGAACGCTCTCAGTCCCATTCCCCTGTGCCCTCTCTCTGAACGCTCTCCTCAGTCCCATTCCCCTGTGCCCTCTCTCTGAACGCTCTCCTCAGTCCCATTCACCTGTGCCCTTTCTCTGAACGCTCTCCTCAGTCCCATTCCCGTGCCCTCTCTCTGAACGCTCCCCTCAGTCCCATTCCCCTGTGCCCTCTCTCTGAACGCTCTCCTCAGTCCCATTCCCGTGCCCTCTCTCTGAACGCTCTCCTCAGTCCCATTCCCCTGTGCCCTCTCTCTGAACACTCTCCTCAGTCCCATTCCCCTGTGCCCTCTCTCTGAAGGCTCTCCTCAGTCCCATTCCCCTGTGCCCTCTCTCTGAACGCTCTCCTCAGTCCCATTCCCCTGTGCCCTCTCTCTGAACGCTCCCCCTCAGTCCCATTCCCCTGTGCCCTCTCTCTGAACGCTCTCCTCAGTCCCATTCCCCTGTGCCCTCTCTCTGAACGCTCTCCTCAGTCCCATTCCCCTGTGCCCTCTCTCTGAAGGCTCTCCTCAGTCCCATTCCCCTGTGCCCTCTCTCTGAACGCTCTCCTCAGTCCCATTCCCCTGTGCCCTCTCTCTGAACGCTCCCCTCAGTCCCATTCCCCTGTGCCCTCTCTCTGAACGCTCTCCTCAGTCCCATTCCCCTGTGCCCCCTCTCTGAACGCTCTCCTCAGTCCCATTCCCCTGTGCCCTCTCTCTGAACGCTCTCCTCAGTCCCATTCCCCTGTGCCCCCTCTCTGAACGCTCTCCTCAGTCCCATTCCCCTGTGCCCTCTCTCTGAATGCTCTCCTCAGTCCCATTCCCCTGTGCCCCCTCTCTGAACGCTCTCCTCAGTCCCATTCCCCTGTGCCCTCTCTCTGAACGTTCTCCTCAGTCCCATTCCCCTGTGCCCTCCCTCTGAACGCTCTCCTCAGTCCCATTCCACTGTGCCCTCTCTCTGAATGCTCTCCTCAGTCCCATTCCCCTGTGCCCCCTCTCTGAACGCTCTCCTCAGTCCCATTCCCCTGTGCCCTCTCTCTGAATGCTCTCCTCAGTCCCATTCCCCTGTGCCCCCTCTCTGAACGCTCTCCTCAGTCCCATTCCCCTGTGCCCTCTCTCTGAACGTTCTCCTCAGTCCCATTCCCCTGTGCCCTCCCTCTGAATGCTCTCCTCAGTCCCATTCCACTGTTCCCTCTCTGAACGCTCTCCTCAGTCCCATTCCCCTGTGCCCGCTCTCTGAACGCTCTCCTCAGTCCCATTCCCCTGTGCCCGCTCTCTGAACGCTCTCCTCAGTCCCATTCCCCTGTGCCCTCTCTCTGAACGCTCTCCTCAGTCCCATTCCCCTGTGCCCGCTCTCTGAATGCTCACCTCAGTCCCATTCCCCTGTGCCCTCTCTCTGAACGAGTTCCCCTCAGTCCAATTTCCCTGTGCCCTCTCTCTGAACGCTCTCCTCAGTCCCATTCCCCTGTGCCCTCTCTGAACGCTCTCCTCAGTCTCATTCCCCTGTGCCCTCTGAACGCTCTCCTCAGTCTCATTCCCCTGTGCCCTCTGAACGCTCTCCTCAGTCCCATTCCCCTGTGCCCTCTCTGAACGCTCTCCTCAGTCTCATTCCCCTGTGCCCTCTGAACGCTCTCCTCAGTCCCATTCCCGTGCCCTCTGAACGCTCTCCTCAGTCCCATTCCCCTGTGCCCTCTCTCTGAACACTCTCCTCAGTCCCATTCCCCTGTGCCCTCTGAACGCTCTCCTCAGTCCCATTCCCCTGTGCCCTCTCTCTGAACGTTCTCCTCAGTCCCATTCCCCTGTGCCCTCTCTCTGAACGCTCTCCTCAGTCCCAATCCCGTGCCCTCTCTCTGAACGCTCCCCTCAGTCCCATTCCCCTGTGCCCTCTCTCTGAACGCTCTCCTCAGTCCCATTCCCCTGTGCCCTCTCTCTGAACGAGCTCTCCTCAGTCCCATTCCCCTGTGCACTCTCGCTGAACGCTCTCCTCAGTCCCATTCCCCTGTGCCCTCTCTCTGAACGCTCTCAGTCCCATTCCCCTGTGCCCTCTCTCTGAACACTCTGCTCGGTCCCATTCCCCTGTGCCCTCTCTCTGAACGCTCTCCTCAGTCCCATTCCCCTGTGCCCTCTCTCTGAACGCTCTCCTCAGTCCCATTCCCCTGTGCCCTCTCTCTGTACGCTCCCCTCAGTCCCATTCCCCTGTGCCCTCTCTCTGAATGCTCCCCTCAGTCCCATTCCCCTGTGCCCTCTCTGAACGTTCCCCTCAGTCCCATTCCCCTGTGCCCTCTCTCTGAACGCTCTCCTCAGTCCCATTCCCGTGCCCACTCTGAACGCTCCCCTCAGTCCCATTCCCCTGTGCCCCCTCTCTGAACGCTCCCCTCAGTCCCATTTCCCTGTGCCCTCTCTCTGAACGTTCTCCTCAGTCCCATTCCCCTGTGCCCCCTCTCTGAACGCTCTCCTCAGTCCCATTCCCCTGTGCCCTCTCTCTGAACGTTCTCCTCAGTCCCATTCCCCTGTGCCCTCCCTCTGAACGCTCTCCTCAGTCCCATTCCACTGTGCCCTCTCTCTGAATGCTCTCCTCAGTCCCATTCCCCTGTGCCCCCTCTCTGAACGCTCTCCTCAGTCCCATTCCCCTGTGCCCTCTCTCTGAATGCTCTCCTCAGTCCCATTCCCCTGTGCCCCCTCTCTGAACGCTCTCCTCAGTCCCATTCCCCTGTGCCCTCTCTCTGAACGTTCTCCTCAGTCCCATTCCCCTGTGCCCTCCCTCTGAATGCTCTCCTCAGTCCCATTCCACTGTTCCCTCTCTGAACGCTCTCCTCAGTCCCATTCCCCTGTGCCCGCTCTCTGAACGCTCTCCTCAGTCCCATTCCCCTGTGCCCGCTCTCTGAACGCTCTCCTCAGTCCCATTCCCCTGTGCCCTCTCTCTGAACGCTCTCCTCAGTCCCATTCCCCTGTGCCCTCCCTCTGAATGCTCTCCTCAGTCCCATTCCACTGTTCCCTCTCTGAACGCTCTCCTCAGTCCCATTCCCCTGTGCACTCTCTCTGAACGCTCTCCTCAGTCCCATTCCCCTGTGCTCTCTCTCTGAACACTCTGCTCGGTCCCATTCCCCTGTGCCCTCTCTCTGAACGCTCTCCTCAGTCCCATTCCCCTGTGCCCTCTCTCTGAACGCTCTCCTCAGTCCCATTCCCCTGTGCCCTCTCTCTGTACGCTCCCCTCAGTCCCATTCCCTTGTGCCCTCTCTCTGAACGCTCTCATCAGTCCCATTCCCCTGTGCCCTCTCTCTGAACGTTCTCCTCAGTCCCATTCCCCTGTGCCCTCTCTCTGTATGCTCCCCTCAGTCCCATTCCCCTGTGCCCTCTCTGAACGTTCCCCTCAGTCCCATTCCCCTGTGCCCACTCTCTGAACGCTCTCCTCAGTCCCATTCCCGTGCCCACTCTGAACGCTCTCCTCAGTCCCATTCCCCTGTGCCCCCTCTCTGAACGCTCTCCTCAGTCCCATTCCCCTGTGCCCGCTCTCTGAACGAGTTCCCCTCAGTCCCATTCCCCTGTGCCCTCTCTCTGAACGAGTTCCCCTCAGTCACATTTCCCTGTGCCCTCTCTCTGAACGGTCTCCTCAGTCCCATTCCCCTGTGCCCTCTCTCTGAACGCTCTCCTCAGTCCCATTCCCCTGTGCCCTCTCTCTGAACGCTCCCCTCAGTCCCATTCCCCTGTGCCATCTCTCTGAACGCTCCCCTCAGTCCCATTCCCCTGTGCCCTCTCTCTGAACGCTCTCCTCAGTCCCATTCCCCTGTGCCCTCTCTCTGAACACTCCCCTCAGTCCCATTCCCCTGTGCCCTCTCTCTGAACGCTCTCCTCAGTCCCATTCCCCTGTGCCCTCTCTCTGAACGCTCTCCTCAGTCCCATTCCCGTGCCCTCTCTGAACGCTCTCCTCAGTCCCATTCCCCTGTGCCCTCTCTCTGAACGCTCTCCTCAGTCCCATTCCCCTGTGTCCTCTCTCTGAACGCTCTCCTCAGTCCCATTCCCCTGTGCCCTCTATCTGAACGCTCTCCTCAGTCCCATTCCCCCGTGCCCTCTCTCTGAACGTTCCCCTCAGTCCCATTCCCCTGTGCCCTCTCTCTGAACCCTCTCCTCAGTCCCATTCCCGTGCCCTCTCTGAACGCTCTCCTCAGTCCCATTCCCCTGTGCCCTCTCTCTGAACGCTCTCAGTCCCATTCCCCTGTGCCCTCTCTCTGAACGCTCTCCTCAGTCCCATTCCCCTGTGCCCTCTCTCTGAACGCTCTCCTCAGTCCCATTCACCTGTGCCCTTTCTCTGAACGCTCTCCTCAGTCCCATTCCCGTGCCCTCTCTCTGAACGCTCCCCTCAGTCCCATTCCCCTGTGCCCTCTCTCTGAACGCTCTCCTCAGTCCCATTCCCGTGCCCTCTCTCTGAACGCTCTCCTCAGTCCCATTCCCCTGTGCCCTCTCTCTGAACACTCTCCTCAGTCCCATTCCCCTGTGCCCTCTCTCTGAAGGCTCTCCTCAGTCCCATTCCCCTGTGCCCTCTCTCTGAACGCTCTCCTCAGTCCCATTCCCCTGTGCCCTCTCTCTGAACGCTCCCCCTCAGTCCCATTCCCCTGTGCCCTCTCTCTGAACGCTCTCCTCAGTCCCATTCCCCTGTGCCCTCTCTCTGAACGCTCTCCTCAGTCCCATTCCCCTGTGCCCTCTCTCTGAAGGCTCTCCTCAGTCCCATTCCCCTGTGCCCTCTCTCTGAACGCTCTCCTCAGTCCCATTCCCCTGTGCCCTCTCTCTGAACGCTCCCCTCAGTCCCATTCCCCTGTGCCCTCTCTCTGAACGCTCTCCTCAGTCCCATTCCCCTGTGCCCCCTCTCTGAACGCTCTCCTGAGTCCCATTCCCCTGTGCCCTCTCTCTGAACGCTCTCCTCAGTCCCATTCCCCTGTGCCCCCTCTCTGAACGCTCTCCTCAGTCCCATTCCCCTGTGCCCTCTCTCTGAATGCTCTCCTCAGTCCCATTCCCCTGTGCCCCCTCTCTGAACGCTCTCCTCAGTCCCATTCCCCTGTGCCCTCTCTCTGAACGTTCTCCTCAGTCCCATTCCCCTGTGCCCTCCCTCTGAACGCTCTCCTCAGTCCCATTCCACTGTGCCCTCTCTCTGAATGCTCTCCTCAGTCCCATTCCCCTGTGCCCCCTCTCTGAACGCTCTCCTCAGTCCCATTCCCCTGTGCCCTCTCTCTGAATGCTCTCCTCAGTCCCATTCCCCTGTGCCCCCTCTCTGAACGCTCTCCTCAGTCCCATTCCCCTGTGCCCTCTCTCTGAACGCTCTCCTCAGTCCCATTCCCCTGTGCCCGCTCTCTGAACGCTCTCCTCAGTCCCATTCCCCTGTGCCCGCTCTCTGAACGCTCTCCTCAGTCCCATTCCCCTGTGCCCTCTCTCTGAACGCTCTCCTCAGTCCCATTCCCCTGTGCCCGCTCTCTGAATGCTCACCTCAGTCCCATTCCCCTGTGCCCTCTCTCTGAACGAGTTCCCCTCAGTCCAATTTCCCTGTGCCCTCTCTCTGAACGCTCTCCTCAGTCCCATTCCCCTGTGCCCTCTCTGAACGCTCTCCTCAGTCTCATTCCCCTGTGCCCTCTGAACGCTCTCCTCAGTCTCATTCCCCTGTGCCCTCTGAACGCTCTCCTCAGTCCCATTCCCCTGTGCCCTCTCTGAACGCTCTCCTCAGTCTCATTCCCCTGTGCCCTCTGAACGCTCTCCTCAGTCCCATTCCCGTGCCCTCTGAACGCTCTCCTCAGTCCCATTCCCCTGTGCCCTCTCTCTGAACACTCTCCTCAGTCCCATTCCCCTGTGCCCTCTGAACGCTCTCCTCAGTCCCATTCCCCTGTGCCCTCTCTCTGAACGTTCTCCTCAGTCCCATTCCCCTGTGCCCTCTCTCTGAACGCTCTCCTCAGTCCCAATCCCGTGCCCTCTCTCTGAACGCTCCCCTCAGTCCCATTCCCCTGTGCCCTCTCTCTGAACGCTCTCCTCAGTCCCATTCCCCTGTGCCCTCTCTCTGAACGAGCTCTCCTCAGTCCCATTCCCCTGTGCACTCTCGCTGAACGCTCTCCTCAGTCCCATTCCCCTGTGCCCTCTCTCTGAACGCTCTCAGTCCCATTCCCCTGTGCCCTCTCTCTGAACACTCTGCTCGGTCCCATTCCCCTGTGCCCTCTCTCTGAACGCTCTCCTCAGTCCCATTCCCCTGTGCCCTCTCTCTGAACGCTCTCCTCAGTCCCATTCCCCTGTGCCCTCTCTCTGTACGCTCCCCTCAGTCCCATTCCCCTGTGCCCTCTCTCTGAATGCTCCCCTCAGTCCCATTCCCCTGTGCCCTCTCTGAACGTTCCCCTCAGTCCCATTCCCCTGTGCCCTCTCTCTGAACGCTCTCCTCAGTCCCATTCCCGTGCCCACTCTGAACGCTCCCCTCAGTCCCATTCCCCTGTGCCCCCTCTCTGAACGCTCCCCTCAGTCCCATTTCCCTGTGCCCTCTCTCTGAATGCTCTCCTCAGTCCCATTCCCCTGTGCCCCCTCTCTGAACGCTCTCCTCAGTCCCATTCCCCTGTGCCCGCTCTCTGAACGAGTTCCCCTCAGTCCCATTCCCCTGTGCCCTCTCTCTGAACGAGTTCCCCTCAGTCCCATTTCCCTGTGCCCTCTCTCTGAACGCTCTCCTCAGTCCCATTCCCCTGTGCCCTCTCTCTGAACGCTCTCCTCAGTCCCATTCCCCTGTGCCCTCTCTCTGAACGCTCTCCTCAGTCCCATTCCCGTGCCCTCTCTCTGAACGCTCTCCTCAGTCCCATTCCCCTGTGCCCTCTCTCTGAACGCTCTCCTCAGTCCCATTCCCCTGTGACCTCTCTCTGAACGCTCTCCTCAGTCCCATTCCCCTGTGCCTTCTCTGAACGCTCCCCTCAGTCCCATTCCCCTGTGCCCTCTCTCTGAACGCTCCCCTCAGTCCCATTCCCCTGTGCCCTCTCTCTGAACGCTCTCCTCAGTCCCATTCTCCTGCGCCCTCTCTCTGAATGCTCTCCTCAGTCCCATTCCCGTGCCCTCTCTCTGAACGCTCTCCTCAGTCCCATACCCCTGTGCCCTCTCTCTGAACGCTCTCCTCAGTCCCATTCTCCTGCGCCCTCTCTCTGAACGCTCTCCTCGGTCCCATTCCCCTGTGCCCTCTCTCTGAACGCTCTCCTCAGTCCCATTCCCCAGTGCCCTCTCTCTGAACGCTCTCCTCAGTCCCATTCCCCTGTGCCCTCTCTCTGAACGCTCTCCTCAGTCCCATTCCCCTGTGCCCTCTCTCTGAACGCTCTCCTCAGTCTCATTCCCCGTGCCCTCTCTCTGAACGCTCTCCTCAGTCCCATTCCCCTGTGCCCTCTCTCTGAACGCTCTCCTCAGTCCCATTCCCGTGCCCTCTCTCTGAACACTCTCCTCAGTCCCATTCCCCTGTGCCCTCTCTCTGAACGCTCCCCTCAGTCCCATTCCCTCTCTGAACGCTGCCCTCCGTCCCATTCCCCTGTGCCCTCTCTCTGAATGCTCTCCTCAGTCCCATTCCCGTGCCCTCTCTCTGAACGCTCTCCTCAGTCCCATTCCCCTGTGCCCTCTCTCTGAACACTCTCCTCAGTCCCATTCCCCTGTGCCCTCTCTCTGAAGGCTCTCCTCAGTCCCATTCCCCTGTGCCCTCTCTCTGAACGCTCTCCTCAGTCCCATTCCCCTGTGCCCTCTCTCTGAACGCTCCCCTCAGTCCCATTCCCCTGTGCCCTCTCTCTGAACGCCCTCCTCAGTCCCATTCCCCTGTGCCCTCTCTCTGAACGCTCTCCTCAGTCCCATTCCCCTGTGCCCTCTCTCTGAAGGCTCTCCTCAGTCCCATTCCCCTGTGCCCTCTCTCTGAACGCTCTCCTCAGTCCCATTCCCCTGTGCCCTCTCTCTGAACGCTCCCCTCAGTCCCATTCCCCTGTGCCCTCTCTCTGAACGCTCTCCTCAGTCCCATTCCCCTGTGCCCCCTCTCTGAACGCTCTCCTCAGTCCCATTCCCCTGTGCCCTCTCTCTGAACGCTCTCCTCAGTCCCATTCCCCTGTGCCCCCTCTCTGAACGCTCTCCTCAGTCCCATTCCCCTGTGCCCTCTCTCTGAACGCTCCCCTCAGTCCCATTCCCCTGTGCCCTCTCTCTGAATGCTCTCCTCAGTCCCATTCCCCTGTGCCCCCTCTCTGAACGCTCTCCTCAGTCCCATTCCCCTGTGCCCTCTCTCTGAACGTTCTCCTCAGTCCCATTCCCCTGTGCCCTCCCTCTGAACGCTCTCCTCAGTCCCATTCCACTGTGCCCTCTCTCTGAATGCTCTCCTCAGTCCCATTCCCCTGTGCCCCCTCTCTGAACGCTCTCCTCAGTCCCATTCCCCTGTGCCCTCTCTCTGAATGCTCTCCTCAGTCCCATTCCCCTGTGCCCCCTCTCTGAACGCTCTCCTCAGTCCCATTCCCCTGTGCCCTCTCTCTGAACGTTCTCCTCAGTCCCATTCCCCTGTGCCCTCCCTCTGAATGCTCTCCTCAGTCCCATTCCACTGTTCCCTCTCTGAACGCTCTCCTCAGTCCCATTCCCCTGTGCCCGCTCTCTGAACGCTCTCCTCAGTCCCATTCCCCTGTGCCCGCTCTCTGAACGCTCTCCTCAGTCCCATTCCCCTGTGCCCTCTCTCTGAACGCTCTCCTCAGTCCCATTCCCCTGTGCCCGCTCTCTGAATGCTCACCTCAGTCCCATTCCCCTGTGCCCTCCCTCTGAATGCTCTCCTCAGTCCCATTCCACTGTTCCCTCTCTGAACGCTCTCCTCAGTCCCATTCCCCTGTGCCCGCTCTCTGAACGCTCTCCTCAGTCCCATTCCCCTGTGCACTCTCTCTGAACGCTCTCCTCAGTCCCATTCCCCTGTGCTCTCTCTCTGAACACTCTGCTCGGTCCCATTCCCATGTGCCCTCTCTCTGAACGCTCTCCTCAGTCCCATTCCCCTGTGCCCTCTCTCTGAACGCTCTCCTCAGTCCCATTCCCCTGTGCCCTCTCTCTGTACGCTCCCCTCAGTCCCATTCCCTTGTGCCCTCTCTCTGAACGCTCTCATCAGTCCCATTCCCCTGTGCCCTCTCTCTGAACGTTCTCCTCAGTCCCATTCCCCTGTGCCCTCTCTCTGTATGCTCCCCTCAGTCCCATTCCCCTGTGCCCTCTCTGAACGTTCCCCTCAGTCCCATTCCCCTGTGCCCACTCTCTGAACGCTCTCCTCAGTCCCATTCCCGTGCCCACTCTGAACGCTCTCCTCAGTCCCATTCCCCTGTGCCCCCTCTCTGAACGCTCTCCTCAGTCCCATTCCCCTGTGCCCGCTCTCTGAACGAGTTCCCCTCAGTCCCATTCCCCTGTGCCCTCTCTCTGAACGAGTTCCCCTCAGTCACATTTCCCTGTGCCCTCTCTCTGAACGGTCTCCTCAGTCCCATTCCCCTGTGCCCTCTCTCTGAACGCTCTCCTCAGTCCCATTCCCCTGTGCCCTCTCTCTGAACGCTCCCCTCAGTCCCATTCCCCTGTGCCATCTCTCTGAACGCTCCCCTCAGTCCCATTCCCCTGTGCCCTCTCTCTGAACGCTCTCCTCAGTCCCATTCCCCTGTGCCCTCTCTCTGAACACTCCCCTCAGTCCCATTCCCCTGTGCCCTCTCTCTGAACGCTCTCCTCAGTCCCATTCCCCTGTGCCCTCTCTCTGAACGCTCTCCTCAGTCCCATTCCCGTGCCCTCTCTGAACGCTCTCCTCAGTCCCATTCCCCTGTGCCCTCTCTCTGAACGCTCTCCTCAGTCCCATTCCCCTGTGCCCTCTCTCTGAACGCTCTCCTCAGTCCCATTCCCCTGTGCCCTCTATCTGAACGCTCTCCTCAGTCCCATTCCCCCGTGCCCTCTCTCTGAACGTTCCCCTCAGTCCCATTCCCCTGTGCCCTCTCTCTGAACGCTCTCCTCAGTCCCATTCCCGTGCCCTCTCTGAACGCTCTCCTCAGTCCCATTCCCCTGTGCCCTCTCTCTGAACGCTCTCAGTCCCATTCCCCTGTGCCCTCTCTCTGAACGCTCTCCTCAGTCCCATTCCCCTGTGCCCTCTCTCTGAACGCTCTCCTCAGTCCCATTCACCTGTGCCCTTTCTCTGAACGCTCTCCTCAGTCCCATTCCCGTGCCCTCTCTCTGAACGCTCCCCTCAGTCCCATTCCCCTGTGCCCTCTCTCTGAACGCTCTCCTCAGTCCCATTCCCGTGCCCTCTCTCTGAACGCTCTCCTCAGTCCCATTCCCCTGTGCCCTCTCTCTGAACACTCTCCTCAGTCCCATTCCCCTGTGCCCTCTCTCTGAAGGCTCTCCTCAGTCCCATTCCCCTGTGCCCTCTCTCTGAACGCTCTCCTCAGTCCCATTCCCCTGTGCCCTCTCTCTGAACGCTCCCCCTCAGTCCCATTCCCCTGTGCCCTCTCTCTGAACGCTCTCCTCAGTCCCATTCCCCTGTGCCCTCTCTCTGAACGCTCTCCTCAGTCCCATTCCCCTGTGCCCTCTCTCTGAAGGCTCTCCTCAGTCCCATTCCCCTGTGCCCTCTCTCTGAACGCTCTCCTCAGTCCCATTCCCCTGTGCCCTCTCTCTGAACGCTCCCCTCAGTCCCATTCCCCTGTGCCCTCTCTCTGAACGCTCTCCTCAGTCCCATTCCCCTGTGCCCCCTCTCTGAACGCTCTCCTCAGTCCCATTCCCCTGTGCCCTCTCTCTGAACGCTCTCCTCAGTCCCATTCCCCTGTGCCCCCTCTCTGAACGCTCTCCTCAGTCCCATTCCCCTGTGCCCTCTCTCTGAATGCTCTCCTCAGTCCCATTCCCCTGTGCCCCCTCTCTGAACGCTCTCCTCAGTCCCATTCCCCTGTGCCCTCTCTCTGAACGTTCTCCTCAGTCCCATTCCCCTGTGCCCTCCCTCTGAACGCTCTCCTCAGTCCCATTCCACTGTGCCCTCTCTCTGAATGCTCTCCTCAGTCCCATTCCCCTGTGCCCCCTCTCTGAACGCTCTCCTCAGTCCCATTCCCCTGTGCCCTCTCTCTGAATGCTCTCCTCAGTCCCATTCCCCTGTGCCCCCTCTCTGAACGCTCTCCTCAGTCCCATTCCCCTGTGCCCTCTCTCTGAACGTTCTCCTCAGTCCCATTCCCCTGTGCCCTCCCTCTGAATGCTCTCCTCAGTCCCATTCCACTGTTCCCTCTCTGAACGCTCTCCTCAGTCCCATTCCCCTGTGCCCGCTCTCTGAACACTCTCCTCAGTCCCATTCCCCTGTGCCCGCTCTCTGAACGCTCTCCTCAGTCCCATTCCCCTGTGCCCTCTCTCTGAACGCTCTCCTCAGTCCCATTCCCCTGTGCCCGCTCTCTGAATGCTCACCTCAGTCCCATTCCCCTGTGCCCTCTCTCTGAACGAGTTCCCCTCAGTCCAATTTCCCTGTGCCCTCTCTCTGAACGCTCTCCTCAGTCCCATTCCCCTGTGCCCTCTCTGAACGCTCTCCTCAGTCTCATTCCCCTGTGCCCTCTGAACGCTCTCCTCAGTCTCATTCCCCTGTGCCCTCTGAACGCTCTCCTCAGTCCCATTCCCCTGTGCCCTCTCTGAACGCTCTCCTCAGTCTCATTCCCCTGTGCCCTCTGAACGCTCTCCTCAGTCCCATTCCCGTGCCCTCTGAACGCTCTCCTCAGTCCCATTCCCCTGTGCCCTCTCTCTGAACACTCTCCTCAGTCCCATTCCCCTGTGCCCTCTGAACGCTCTCCTCAGTCCCATTCCCCTGTGCCCTCTCTCTGAACGTTCTCCTCAGTCCCATTCCCCTGTGCCCTCTCTCTGAACGCTCTCCTCAGTCCCAATCCCGTGCCCTCTCTCTGAACGCTCCCCTCAGTCCCATTCCCCTGTGCCCTCTCTCTGAACGCTCTCCTCAGTCCCATTCCCCTGTGCCCTCTCTCTGAACGAGCTCTCCTCAGTCCCATTCCCCTGTGCACTCTCGCTGAACGCTCTCCTCAGTCCCATTCCCCTGTGCCCTCTCTCTGAACGCTCTCAGTCCCATTCCCCTGTGCCCTCTCTCTGAACACTCTGCTCGGTCCCATTCCCCTGTGCCCTCTCTCTGAACGCTCTCCTCAGTCCCATTCCCCTGTGCCCTCTCTCTGAACGCTCTCCTCAGTCCCATTCCCCTGTGCCCTCTCTCTGTACGCTCCCCTCAGTCCCATTCCCCTGTGCCCTCTCTCTGAATGCTCCCCTCAGTCCCATTCCCCTGTGCCCTCTCTGAACGTTCCCCTCAGTCCCATTCCCCTGTGCCCTCTCTCTGAATGCTCTCCTCAGTCCCATTCCCCTGTGCCCCCTCTCTGAACGCTCTCCTCAGTCCCATTCCCCTGTGCCCGCTCTCTGAACGCTCCCCTCAGTCCCATTTCCCTGTGCCCTCTCTCTGAATGCTCTCCTCAGTCCCATTCCCCTGTGCCCCCTCTCTGAACGCTCTCCTCAGTCCCATTCCCCTGTGCCCGCTCTCTGAACGAGTTCCCCTCAGTCCCATTCCCCTGTGCCCTCTCTCTGAACGAGTTCCCCTCAGTCCCATTTCCCTGTGCCCTCTCTCTGAACGCTCTCCTCAGTCCCATTCCCCTGTGCCCTCTCTCTGAACGCTCTCCTCAGTCCCATTCCCCTGTGCCCTCTCTCTGAACGCTCTCCTCAGTCCCATTCCCGTGCCCTCTCTCTGAACGCTCTCCTCAGTCCCATTCCCCTGTGCCCTCTCTCTGAACGCTCTCCTCAGTCCCATTCCCCTGTGACCTCTCTCTGAACGCTCTCCTCAGTCCCATTCCCCTGTGCCTTCTCTGAACGCTCCCCTCAGTCCCATTCCCCTGTGCCCTCTCTCTGAACGCTCCCCTCAGTCCCATTCCCCTGTGCCCTCTCTCTGAACGCTCTCCTCAGTCCCATTCTCCTGCGCCCTCTCTCTGAATGCTCTCCTCAGTCCCATTCCCGTGCCCTCTCTCTGAACGCTCTCCTCAGTCCCATACCCCTGTGCCCTCTCTCTGAACGCTCTCCTCAGTCCCATTCTCCTGCGCCCTCTCTCTGAACGCTCTCCTCGGTCCCATTCCCCTGTGCCCTCTCTCTGAACGCTCTCCTCAGTCCCATTCCCCAGTGCCCTCTCTCTGAACGCTCTCCTCAGTCCCATTCCCCTGTGCCCTCTCTCTGAACGCTCTCCTCAGTCCCATTCCCCTGTGCCCTCTCTCTGAACGCTCTCCTCAGTCTCATTCCCCGTGCCCTCTCTCTGAACGCTCTCCTCAGTCCCATTCCCCTGTGCCCTCTCTCTGAACGCTCTCCTCAGTCCCATTCCCGTGCCCTCTCTCTGAACACTCTCCTCAGTCCCATTCCCCTGTGCCCTCTCTCTGAACGCTCCCCTCAGTCCCATTCCCTCTCTGAACGCTGCCCTCCGTCCCATTCCCCTGTGCCCTCTCTCTGAATGCTCTCCTCAGTCCCATTCCCGTGCCCTCTCTCTGAACGCTCTCCTCAGTCCCATTCCCCTGTGCCCTCTCTCTGAACACTCCCCTCAGTCCCATTCCCCTGTGCCCTCTCTCTGAACGCTCTCCTCAGTCCCATTCCCCTGTGCCCTCTCTCTGAACGCTCTCCTCAGTCCCATTCCCCTGTGCCCTCTCTCTGGACGGGTTCCCCTCGGTCCCATTCTCCTGTGCCCTCTCTCT
This sequence comes from Somniosus microcephalus, assembly GCF_052327205.1. NCBI lineage: Eukaryota > Metazoa > Chordata > Chondrichthyes > Squaliformes > Somniosidae > Somniosus > Somniosus microcephalus. The sequence continues at coordinate 247,204,647 of NC_140995.1, read as the reverse complement.
GAACGCTCTCCTCAGTCCCATTCCCCTGTGCCCTCTCTCTGAACGCTCTCCTCAGTCCCATTCCCCTGTGCCCTCTCTCTGAACGCTCCCCTCAGTCCCATTCCCCTGTGCCCTCTCTCTGAACGTTCTCCTCAGTCCCATCCCCGTGCCCTCTCTCTGAACGCTCCCCTCAGTCCCATTCCCCTGTGCCCTCTCTCTGAATGCTCTCCTCAGTCCCATTCCCCTGTGCCCTCTCTCTGAACACTCCCCTCAGTCCCATTCCACGTGCCCTCTCTCTGAACGCTCTCCTCAGTCCCATTTCCCGTGCCCTCTCTCTGGACGGGTTCTCCTCAGTCCCATTCCCCTGCCTTTCCCATTTGGTCTATTGCAGGTGCACTCTGATGTGCTTTGGATCTTAACAGCATATGGCTAAATATTGGGTAGTAATTGTGACCATTGTGGACATGTGATCCGCTTACAGAGAGAGAGAGAAACCGGTAACGCTGAACCCCAAAGAGTATCTAGTGCAGATCCAAAGCTTTGTAAGGAGGACTCCCAGAGATGAAGGGCGACGTGTGACCCACGTCGCCGTCCATTGTCCCTTCCCCCACCCCCACCTTCTGTAGTAGATGTTTCCCATTCAATCGTTGTTTTGTTTGTGTGTTCCAGGTGTCCTACCTGACCTGGGGGGTCCTGCAGGAGCGCGTGATGACCAAGACCTACGGGATGACGGAGACCAGCCCCGGGGTGAAGTTCCACGACTCACAGTTCCTGGTCTTCATGAACCGTATCCTGGCTGTCACGGTGGCAGGCCTGTGCTGTGCCCTGACCAAGCAGCCCCGCCACGGGGCGCCCATGTACAAATACTCCTTCGCCTCGCTCTCTAACATCCTGAGCAGCTGGTGCCAGTACGAGGCCTTGAAGTTCATCAGCTTCCCCACCCAGGTCCTGGCCAAGGCCTCCAAGGTCATTCCCGTCATGCTGATGGGCAAGGTAGTGTCGCACAAGAGCTACGAGTACTGGGAGTACTTGACGGCCATGCTGATCTCTGCTGGAGTCAGCATGTTCCTCCTGTCCAGCACACAGGACAAGCACCCGTCCACCGTCACCACCTTGTCTGGCATTGTGATCCTCGCTGGCTACATAGTCTTTGACAGCTTCACCTCCAACTGGCAGGACGCTCTCTTCAAGTACAAGATGTCCTCAATCCAGATGATGTTCGGGGTCAACCTCTTCTCCTGCCTCTTGACGGTGGGCTCGCTGCTGGAGCAGGGGGCTTTCTTCCAGTCGCTGGGCTTCATGGCGCAGCACCCGGAGTTCGCCCTGCACGCCGGGCTGCTGTCGGTTTGCTCCGCCTGCGGGCAGCTCTTCATCTTCTACACCATTGGCCAGTTCGGAGCTGCTGTCTTCACCATCATCATGACCCTGCGCCAGGCTTTCGCCATCCTCCTCTCCTGCCTCATCTACGGCCACGCGGTCACCCTGGTGGGCGGCTTGGGCCTCGCCATCGTCTTCCTCGCTCTCTTCCTGCGGGTCTACGCCAAGAGCCGCATGAAGATCAAGAAGAGGCCCGCCCAGTGCCAGCCACCTGTGCAGAAGGTGTAGCCGGGGCTTCGCTGCTCTTATTTTGTACGGACAGTTGGCGCACTGGACGGACATGTTTTTATATAAATGTAAATGAAGGGGGTTTCTAGATTGTGGGGGTGAGGGGATTGCAGCGCAGATGGTCCATTAGAAGGTGGAAAGATACCCGCCTGATTTCGCCATTGGGAAGAGGCAAAGCAATAGAGCCAGAGGCGGCAACACCTCCCTGTCTCCCAGAACACGGGTATAGAGCCCCCACCTCACTTGGCTCCAAGCCCCAGAACACACACTCCACCCCTTCCTACCTGCCCCATTGCCAAGTGTGTATGGCCAATCAGAATAGCCCAGTGGGTAGACGCAATGCCTCTTGTACTCAGCCACACAACCCAGCAAGATGCTGGGCTCCACCCCTCAGCCAGGGCTTGGGCCCAGTGTGGGTGTGTTTGCATCTGTCTGTCTGGGTGTGCGCGGGTCTCTGCAGCGTCTGTCTGTCTGTGTGCGTGTTTCTCTGCGGCGTCTGTCTGTCTGTGTGTGCGTGTCTCTCTGCGGCATCTGTCTGCCTGTGTGTGCGTGTCTCTCTGCGGCATCTGTCTGCCTGTGTGTGCGTGTCTCTCTGCGGCATCTGTCTGCCTGTGTGTGCGTGTCTCTCTGCGGCATCTGTCTGCCTGTGTGCGTGTCTCTCTGCGGCATCTGTCTGCCTGTGTGTGCGTGTCTCTCTGCGGCATCTGTCTGCCTGTGTGTGCGTGTCTCTCTGCGGCATCTGTCTGCCTGTGTGTGCGTGTCTCTCTGCGGCATCTGTCTGTCTGTGTGTGCGTGTCTCTCTGCGGCATCTGTCTGCCTGTGTGTGCGTGTCTCTCTGCGGCATCTGTCTGTCTGTGTGTGTGTGTCTCTCTGCGGCATCTGTCTGTCTGTGTGTGCGTGTCTCTCTGCGGCATCTGTCTGTCTGCGCGCGGGTTTCTGCGGCATCTGTCTGTGTGCGTGTCTCTCTCTGCGGCGTCTGTCTGCCTGTGTGTGCGTGTCTCTCTCTGCGGCATCTGTCTGTCTGTGTGTGCGTCTGTCTCTCTGCGTGCATCTGTCTGCCTGTGTGTGCGTGTCTCTCTCTGCGGCGTCTGTCTGTCTGTGTGTGTGCGGGTCTCTCTGCGGCGTCTGTGTGTTTCTGCGGCATCTGTCTGTGTGCGCGGGTCTCTGCGGTGTCTGTGTGTGCGTGTGTCTCTCTGCGGCGTCTGTGTGTGCGTGTGTCTCTGCGGTGTCTGTGTGTGCGCGGGTCTCTGCGTCGTCTGTCTGTGTGTGCGTGTCTCTCTGCGGCGTCTGTGTGTGCGCGGGTCTCTCTGCGGCGTCTGTGTGTTTCTGCGGCATCTCTCTGTGCGCATGTCTCTGCGGCGTCTGTGTGTGCGTGTGTCTCTGCGGCGTCTGTGTGTGCGCGGGTCTCTGCGGTGTCTGTGTGTGCGCGGGTCTCTGCGGTGTCTGTGTGTGCGCGGGTCTCTGCGGTGTCTGCGTGCGGGTCTCTGCGGCATCTGTCTGTGCGCGCGGGTCTCTCCGGGGCATCTGTCTGTGTCTCCCTACAGGTGTGTGTGTGTGTCATTGTATGTGTGTTCTTGTCTGTGTGTGCGCGCACACCCATGCATTTACCTCAGGCGAACACACTATCGGGCACTTCTGTGATGCCCCCCATGGTAAAGTTGCTGCTGACCAATGTTCCCTTTAAGCTGCGGCCGCGCAGATCCTGCGCAATTGGTGAGCGGCGTTTCAATTTAAACAACCGCGCATGTGCGGCCACGCAGCCCAATAAAAAATTAAAGGGAACATTGCTGCTGCTGCTCACTGATTGGCCCCTTGGGCTCCCGATCCATCCCTCGCCCTCCTCCTCCCGATCCATCCCTCGCCCTCCTCCTCCCGATCCATCCCTCGCCCTCCTCCTCCCGATCCATCCCTCGCCCTCCTCCTCCCGATCCATCCCTCGCCCTCCTCCTCCCGATCCATCCCTCGCCATCCTCCTCCCGATCCATCCCTCGCCCTCCTCCTCCCGATCCATCCCTCGCCCTCCTCCTCCCGATCCATCCCTCGCCCTCCTCCTCCCGATCCATCCCTCGCCCTCCTCCTCCCGATCCATCCCTCGCCCTCCTCCTCCCGATCCATCCCTCGCCATCCTCCTCCCGATCCATCCCTCGCCCTCCTCCTCCCGATCCATCCCTCGCCCTCCTCCTCCCGATCCATCCCTCGCCCTCCTCCTCCCGATCCATCCCTCGCCCTCATCCTCCCGATCCATCCCTCGCCCTCATCCTCCCGATCCATCCCTCGCCATCCTCCTCCCGATCCATCCCTCGCCATCCTCCTCCCGATCCATCCCCCGCCCTCCTCCTCCCGATCCATCCCTCGCCCTCCTCCTCCCGATCCATTCCTCGCCCTCCTCCTCCCGATCCATCCCTCGCCCTCCTCCTCCCGATCCATCCCTCGCCCTCCTCCTCCCGATCCATCCCTCGCCCTCATCCTCCCGATCCATCCCTCGCCCTCATCCTCCCGATCCATCCCTCGCCATCCTCCTCCCGATCCAACCCTCGCCATCCTCCTCCCGATCCATCCCTCGCCCTCCTCCCGATCCATCCCTCGCCATCCTCCTCCTGATCCATCCCTCGCCCTCCTCCTCCCGATCCATCCCTCGCCATCCTCCTCCCGATCCATCCCTCGCCCTCATCCTCCCGATCCATCCCTCGCCATCCTCCTCCCGATCCATCCCTCGCCATCCTCCTCCCGATCCATCCCTCGCCATCCTCCTCCCGATCCATCCCTCGCCCTCCTCCTCCCGATCCATCCCTCGCCCTCATCCTCCCGATCCATCCCTCGCCATCCTCCTCCCGATCCATCCCTCGCCCTCCTCCTCCCGATCCATCCCTCGCCCTCCTCCTCCCGATCCATCCCTCGCCCTCCTCCTCCCGATCCATCCCTCGCCCTCCTCCTCCCGATCCATCCCTCGCCATCCTCCTCCCGATCCATCCCTCGCCATCCTCCTCCCGATCCATCCCTCGCCCTCCTCCTCCCGATCCATCCCTCGCCCTCCTCCTCCCGATCCATCCCTCGCCATCCTCCTCCCGATCCATCCCTCGCCCTCCTCCTCCCGATCCATCCCTCGCCCTCCTCCTCCCGATCCATCCCTCGCCCTCCTCCTCCCGATCCATCCCCCGCCCTCCTCCTCCCGATCCATCCCTCGCCCTCCTCCTCCCGATCCATCCCCCGCCCTCCTCCTCCCGATCCATCCCTCGCCCTCCTCCTCCCGATCCATCCCCCGCATCCTCCTCCTGATCCATCCCACGCCCTCCTCCTCCTGATCCATCCCTCGCCATCCTCCTCCCGATCCATCCCTCGCCCTCCTCCTCCCGATCCATCCCTCGCCATCCTCCTCCCGATCCATCCCTCGCCCTCCTCCTCCCGATCCATCCCTCGCCCTCCTCCTCCCGATCCATCCCTCGCCATCCTCCTCCCGATCCATCCCTCGCCCTCCTCCTCCCGATCCATCCCCCGCCCTCCTCCTCCCGATCCATCCCTCGCCCTCCTCCTCCCGATCCATCCCCCGCATCCTCCTCCCGATCCATCCCACGCCCTCCTCCTCCCGATCCATCCCTCGCCCTCCTCCTCCCGATCCATCCCTCGCCCTCCTCCTCCCGATCCATCCCACGCCCTCCTCCTCCCGATCCATCCCACGCCACCCTCCTCCCGATCCATCCCACGCCCTCCTCCTCCCGATCCATCCCACGCCATCCTCCTCCCGATCCATCCCACGCCATCCTCCTCCCGATCCATCCCTCGCCATCCTCCTCCTCCCAATCCCTTTTATGGGAGAGAGTTCCACTCTTCTACCACCCTTTGTGTGAAGAAGTGTTTCCTAACTCTCCTGAATGGCCTGGCTCTGAGTTGAAGGTTATGTCCTTGTCTTGGACAGTGTTCCCTCTAATTTTGTTTTGGGTGGGCGGCCCCTTCAAGCTTCCGCGCATGCGCGGTTTTCCCATTGCGAAACTGGCAAGCGGCCTGCGCGGGGGCTTCAGACAGCTGCACGGTGCACATTTTAACGGGAACATTAGTCCTTGACTCCCCCACCAGCGGAACCAATTTCTATCTATCTACCCCATCAATTCCTTTCAAATCCTAAAAATCTCAATCTAACCCTTGGAGCCCTGGCATCATTCTCGTAAAGCCAAGCTGCACTCCCTCCAAGGCCAGTCTATCCTGAAGGTGCGGTGCCCAGAACCGCACCCAGTACTCCAGGTGTGGTCTACCCAGGGCTCTGTACAGCTGCAGCGTCACTTCCTTCCCTTTATTAAAGGCCAACATTCCATGAGCGGTTTTATCTTTTGTACCTGACCCACTACATTTTAATGATCTGTGTACATGGACCCATGAAGCTCTTTGGACCTACGCTATTCCTAGCTTTTCACCATTTGAAAAATACTGGGATCTAGTGTTAGGATCTGCGTGTTGTGTATATGTAGAGGGGGGGGGGGGGGGGGGAGTTAGTTGGAATCACTGGTCAATAAAATATTTTAAAAGTGACCTTTTTGCTTCTCTTTACTATTTCTTCTTTGAAACACAATGTTCAAGAAATTCTCCATATTTATACTGAGCTAAATCACAACGTCACAGAGGTTTACGGCACAGAAAGAGGCCATTCAGCCTATCGTGTCTGTGCCGGCTGAAAAAGAGCGATCCAGTCTAATCCCACTTATGGACCATGACCTCTGGCTGCAAAGAACACTCCCCTTTAACCCTGGCCCTTTTAAAACATTTGAATCTGACAAACCAAAAATGGTTGCCAGGTAATCCTTTTCTTGTGTTGGACCAATGTCTTTAAGCAGTAGACGAAGAGAAATAAATGCTATCACCCAGTCTATCTCTGGGTAGAGATGTAACCTTCGTCAATCCTGACTCTACAAATTGTTATGGCAAGCTCATGATCTTTATAGACCTCTATATACACACACACAGGCTTTGCTGATTCAATATGGCATGATGAGTGTTATTGTGAACAAGACTCCCAGAAATGAGAAAGTTCCTACAAACTTGCAGATGCCAAATTGCTCACCATCCAGGCCGTTCGTACCCCCATCCTATCTCAAGACTGCCTTGGCTATCACGTTTCACAATGTGGCGACAAAAACAGCCACGAATCGCACATCCAGCTCCTCCGCAGAAGCTAAACAGCAGTTGGCTAAATTGTACCCCGATGCATTAAACCCTGGGAGTGGACAACTTTAACCATTTCATTATTTCTAGTTACAGTACAAACCCCAATCATATGAGAGTAAACCAAATCCTACGTAAATATATATACACCGCTAATGTATATTACATCCTCCCCTTTAACCTGGGCCCTCCCCTTGATCCTGCCTCTGCCTCTGATTTCCCTCGTTTCTCCTGTTCATCTTGCTCTCTCCTATGCTCCACAGTCACAGTGATGGCCTTTCACGCTACAGACAAGCAATCCCTTCTCTAACGGAAAGTCTTTCATTTAGAGGACACTGGGGTCTGATAGTGGCTGGTTGATATACCTATCAATTCCTCCAATAAAAGGCGAAGAGTTACGAAGGTGACTAAAGGTTTTTATTGACTAAATAACAGAGCCCACTCTCGTGGGTGATCCGATCCAAGCAGGAGGAATACCAGCCAGTCGCTCACCTTTATACCTGGCCTGGTGGGTGGAGCCAAGGCGGAGTCGGCAGTGGTCATCCCAGGTATAGCAGTGTGGCAAGAGGCGACCTCGTACCGTGATACAATAGTGGTCAGTGATACAGTTATAACAAACAGTGGTGAACAGTGCTAACTACTAACAGTGATACGATAGTGAACGTGGTTTACCACATTCACCCCTTGTTTAGAATTAAGTCCGGCGGGGTGAAGTGTACTACCAATTCTGGTAGGTCAGTCTGTCCGGAGGCTTCGTAAGCCTCTCCGATCGCCACAGCGGTGGTGTTGCCTTATCCGGTGTTGATGCTGGTGTTTGCGTGGTCGGCGAGGGCTCGTGGGGTTCCGGCATGCCGTCTACCTGGGCTGAGGTTGGGGGGGGTGGTGGCGGTGTTTCCGGATCGGCTGAGGGTGCGAGGTCTCGTAGGGAGACAGTGTCCTCCCGCCCGTCTGGGTACGCCACGTAGGCGTACTGGGGGTTGGCGTGCAGGAGGTTCACCCTCTCGACCAGGGGGTCCGTTTTATGGGCCCTCACGTGTTTCCGCAGCCAGACCGGCCCCGGGGCGGTCAGCCAGGTTGGTAGAGTGGTTCCCGTAGTCGACTTCCTGGGGAAAACGAACATTCGTTCATGGGGGGTGGTGTTAGTGGCCGTGCAAAGTAATGACCGGATGGAGTGCAGCGCTGTCGGGAGGACTTCTTGCCAGCGGGAGGTTGGGAGGCCCTTAGACTTTAAGGCTAAGAGGACGGCCTTCCATACCGTCGCGTTCTCTCTTTCCACCTGACCGTTACCTCTGGGGTTGTAACTGGTGGTCCTGCTTGCTGCAATACCTCTCTCTAGGAGGAATTGCCGGAGTTCCTCGCTCATGAAGGAGGAGCCCCGGTCGCTGTGTATATAGCTCGGGAACCCGAACAAGGCGAAGAGGGCATTCAGGCACTTAATGACCGTGCTACTGGTCATGTCGGGGCAGGGGAAGGCAAAGGGGAAACGGAAGTACTCATCAACGATGTTGAGGAAGTACACATTACGGTCAGAGGACGGGAGGGGCCCCTTAAAGTCGATGCTCAGGCGCTCGAAGGGGCGGGTGGCCTTGATCAGGCTTGCTCGGTCCGGCCTATAGAAGTGCGGTTTGCACTCCGCACAGGTCTGGCAGTTCCTGGTCATGGTCCTGACCTCCTCGATGGAGTAGGTCAGGTTGCGGGCCTTAATGAAATGGTAGAGTCTGGTGACTCCGGGGTGGCAGAGCTGGTCGTGGAGGGTCTGAAGCCTATCGATATGCGCGCTGGCGCATGTCATTCGTGAATGGGCATCAGGGGATTCGTTCAGCTTGCCTGGCCGGTACAAGATCTCATAATCGTAGGTGGAGAGCTCGATTCTCCATCTCAAAATCTTGTCATTCTTGATTTTGCCCTTCAGCTTGTTATTAAACATGAAAGCCACCGAACGCTGGTCGGTGAGGAGGGTAAATCGTTTGCCTGCCAGGTAGTGCCTCCAGCGCCGTACTGCCTCCACGATCGCCTGGGCCTCTTTCTCGACCGACGAATGTCGGATCTCGGGGCCCTGTAGGGTCCTTGAGAAGAAGGCCACTGGCCTCCCCTCCTGGTTTAGGGTGGCGGCTAAGGCGAAGTCGGATGCGTCGCTCTCCACCTGGAAGGGGATGGACTCGTCCACTGCGTGCATCGTGGCCTTGGCTATGTCTCCCTTAATGAGAGAGAAGGCCGCGCACGCCTCCTCCGTGAGGGGGAAGGAAGTGGCTTTCAGGAGGGGTCTGGCTTTGTCCGCGTAATTGGGTACCCATTGGGCATAGTAGGCGAAAAGCCCCAGGGTTCTCCTAAGTGCTTTAGGGCAGTGGGGGAGGGGTAGCTCCATGAGGGGGCGCATTCTTTCTGGGTCGGGGCCGATGATTCCGTTCTCCACTACGCAGCCGAGGATGGCAAGGCGCGTGGTGTTAAACACGCATTTCTCCTTATTGTAGGTGAGGTTGGGCCGTACGGAGGAATTTCTCCAGATTCGCGTCATGTTCCTGCCGGTCGCGGCCGCAGATAGTGACGTTATCTAGGTAGGGGAATGTAGCCTGCAGTTCGTTCTGGTCAACCATCTGGTCCATCTCCCTTTGGAAGACCGAGACCCCATTAGTGACACCGAAGGGGACCCTAAGGAAGTGGTATAGGCGCCCATTCGCCTCGAAGGCGGTATACTGGCAGTCCTCAGGGTGGATAGGGAGTTGGTGGTAGGCCGACTTCAGGTCGATGGTCGAGAATACTTTATACTGTGCAATCTGATTGACCATGTCAGATATGCGGGGGAGGGGGTATGCGTCCAGCTGGGTATATCTGTTTATGGTCTGGCTGTAGTCGATGACCACGCGGTTTTTATCGCCGGTCTTTACGACTACGACCTGGGCACGCCAGGGGCTGCTGCTCCCCTCGATAATGCCCTCTTTCAGGAGGCGCCGCACCTCAGAGCTAATGAAGGCTCTGTCCCCGGCGCTATACTGCCTGCTCTTGGTAGCGACGGGTTTGCAGTCAGGGGTAAGGTTAGCAAACAGAGAGGGTGGCGGGACCTTGAGGGTGGAGAGGCTGCAGGTGTTACGCGGTGGGCGGTTTAACGTTTGCTGGTTGTTGACTGTGAGTGGGGGGAGGGGTCCACCGTATGCTAGGGTTACGCTTTGGAGGTGGGATTGGAAGTCCAGCCCTAGTAGGACGGCAGCGCAGAGATGGGGGAGGACGAGGAGTTTAAAGTTTTTATACTCCGTGCCCTTAACCGACAGGGTCACGACACAGTAGCCGCTGATGTCCGTGGCGTGGGACCTCGATGCCATCGAGATTCGGCTGCGCGTTGGTAGGACAGAGAGGGAGTAGTGGCTCACCGTGTCTGGGTGGATGAAGCTCTCCGTGCTTCCGCTGTCGAACAGGCAGGTCGTGGCGTGGTCGTTCACTTTGATGTCCATCATTGACTTGGACAGATGGTGCGGGCGGGCTTGGTCCAGGGTGACGGAAGCTAGTGTGTAGCTGAGCGAGTCGTTGTCATCCGCGGGCGAGGCGGTCGGGCGTGGTGAGTAAAATGGCGTCTCCCACGAGGTAGGGCAAAATGACGGAGAAGATGGCTGCCCCCGTAGCTCACATGAGGCACTATTGGGGTCGGTTGCCTTAATCAAAGATGGCCGCCCCCATGACTCATGTGTGGGGATGCTGGCCTCAGTTGCCCTAAACAAAGATGGCCACCCCCATGACTCATGTGTGGGGATGCTGGCCTCAGTTGCCCTAAACGAAGATGGCCGCCCCCATAGTTCGCATGCGGCACTGCTGGCCTCTGAGGATCCGCTCCTGCAGGCCTTGGAGAAGTGGCCTTTCTTCAGGCAGGTTTTGCATATGGAGTTCTTGGCTGGGCAGTGCGACCTCGGGTGCTTCTCCTGGCCACAAAAAAAACAGCCGGCGGCCCGATCGCGGATGCCCGATGTCGGGGCCGGTGCCGGGGGTGGCGGGTCCGGGACGCCGACGCAGAGGTAGGTCCCGGGGGCGGCGCTGGGAAGGGTGCTGTGGTAGGGGTCGGGCCCGAGTCCCAGGGTCGCGAGCAGTACCTGGTGAATGCTTCCTGATCTTGGTGGGCCACTTCCAGGGAGATAGCGAGGGCTTCAGCTTTTTCCATGCTGAGGTCTTTAGCTTCCAGCAGTCTTTGCCGTGAGTACTCGGACCGTAGGCCTTTCAGGAATGCGTCGCGGATATTATCTTCAGTATTTTCGGCTGCCGACACCGATTTAAAGTCACAGTTCCTGGCGAGTGCATATAGCGCCTGTGAGAATTCGGCTACTGATTCTCCTGGCTGTTGCGGCCGTGATCTTAGGAGGTGCCTAGCGTACATGTAGTTTACCGGGGTCCGGTACTTCTGTTTCAGCAGGTTGATGGCGGTCTCGTAGGTAGTCATGTCCTCGATGAGAGTGTATACTCTCGGGCTCAGTTGTGCCTGCAGGACACTTAGTTTGGATGCCTGAGGGACGCTGGATTCTCTCAGGTATGATTCGAAGCAGACCAGCCAGTGTTTAAAGTCTGCGGCTGAGTTTGCTGCTCGTGGGTTCAGGTCCAGGTACGGCGGTTGAGGGCTCGCAGCCAAGCTGGCTGGTGTGGCTGTGCTCCTGGGAGCAGCGCTGGTGGCTCCTCCGCCGGTTGTGACTCGTTGTCGGACATCATTAAATTTAGTCAATAAAATTGATATACCTATCAATTCCTCCAATAAAAGGCGAAGAGTTACGAAGGTGACTAAAGGTTTTTATTGACTAAATAACAGAGCCCACTCTCGTGGGTGATCCGATCCAAGCAGGAGGAATACCAGCCAGTCGCTCACCTTTATACCTGGCCTGGTGGGTGGAGCCAAGGCGGAGTCGGCAGTGGTCATCCCAGGTATAGCAGTGTGGCAAGAGGCGACCTCGTACCGTGATACAATAGTGGTCAGTGATACAGTTATAACGAACAGTGGTGAACAGTGCTAACTACTAACAGTGATACGATAGTGAACGTGGTTTACCACACTGGTTTTACTGGGTAGAGTGGAGAGCTGTGTGGGCTCAGAACTGCAGACACTGAGGCGGATTCTATGTTCAGGGTCTGCCTCGGTAGGGCGGCAGACAAGGGAACCTTTTAGTGGAGATGGGATCCATTCCCAGCCTGAGGAGTGAATAGTGGGGCCCAGGAGACGGTGCAGGAACTGAGAGCTGAGTGTTCCTGAACCTGGGCTGGAGTTAGAAAATCCTTCACTGCCACTGGGCTCAGGGTCTCTCGAATTCAGTTTGCAGAGATTACCAGATCTGCTGCAGCCTCAGACACACCGAGACGCTGCCCTGTGAGAGACACACTGACGAGTGAGGCCGTATGCTCAGCCTCCTGCCCCTCACCCCCTCCACCCTCGAATATTCCCCAGCCTTGAGACATAGGAACAGGAGGAGGCCATTCAGCCCCTCGAGCCTGTTCCGCCATTCAATTAGATCGTGGCTGATCTGTATCTTAACTCCATCTACCCGCCTTAGTTCCGTAACCCTAAATACCCAACAAAAATCTGTCAATCTCGGTTTTGAAATTTCCAATTGACCCCCAGCCTCAACAACATTTTGGGGGGGGAGTGTTCCAGATTTCCACCACCCTTTGTGTGAAGAAGTGCTTCCTGACATCACTCCTGAACGGCCTGGCTCTGATTTTAAGGTTCTGCCCCCTTGTTCTGGACTCCCCCTACCAGAGGAAATAGTTTCTCTCTATCTACCTTATCAACTCCTTTAATCATCTTAAACACCTCGATCTAACTGGATTGCTCTTCGAAAGAGCCGGCCCAGACTCGATGGGCCGAATAGCCTCCTTCTGCACTGACAATTCTATGAAGGCCAGTATATCCTTCCTGAGGTGCGGGGCCCAGAACTGAACCCAGTGCTCCAGATGGGGTCTGACCAGAGCTCTGTACAGCTGTAGCATCACTTCCCCTTTGTCTTCCAACCCTCGAGACAGGCCAACATTCCATTGGCTTTTAGAATTATTTGTTGTACTTGTCCACTGGCTCCTCCACAGTTTGCTAGCTTCGACCATTTAGAGACTCGCTATCCAAACTCTCTCAGGAAGAATGAGACACTGCAGCCTAGAAGCTCATGACCGTCACAAAAGCTGCCAGTGCCACGGTATTAACAGCCGCTGAAAAATTGGCGCTGGGGACTAATTAACATTAGCCCAGCGCTAAACTCACTGTGCAACGCTGTCCTGGTGGCGCTGGTCCCAGCAATGTAGCGTGGCTGTAACGTCATTGCAGCTAAAACAGTCTGCACTGAAAGTCAGAGTCATAACGGCACAGGAGGCCATTCGGCCCCTCGAGTCCGTGCCGGCTCTCTGTCAAGCAATCCAGTCAGTAATCTCAGAACCCTGGACTAACGTTGTGGAGACATGAGTTCAAATGTCACCATGGCATCTGGGGAATTTAAATTCAATTAATTAAATCAATCTGGAATAAAAAGCCGGTGTCAGTAACGGTGACCATGAAACTACCGGATTGTCGTAAAAACCCATCTGGTTCACTAATGTCCTTTAGGGAAGGAAATCTGCTGTCCTTACCCGGTCTGGCCTATACGTGACTCAGATCCACAGCAATGAGGTTGACTCTTAACTGCCTAGCAAGCCACTCAGTTGTACAAAACGGCTACAAAGATCAGTGGTTCAAGGCGGCGGCTCACCACCACCTTTTCAAGGGCAATCAGGGATGGGCAATAAATGCCAGTCTTGCCAGGTACGCCCACAGCCCATGAACGAATAAATTTAAAAAAATAATCTGTGTCCTCTGGTTCTCGACCCTTCCGTCAATGGGTACAAAGGTGAGCCCTTGCACCTAGGCTCTCCAATGACTCTCTCCTTAGGATAAAACAGATGGCAGCTGCAGGTGAGGGTACAGAATCGATCTGTCACTTCTCCCAATGAGGTGAGGCCACACAAACACTTCAAAGCTTGTCACCTACAGAAACATCTAAACACTTTCCCAACATTTCCTTACCTCTGATACTCACCAGTGTCCCATTGCATCCTTCACACCACTTCTGCAGCTGTCATCTATACAGAAACATTACAACAGACCCACAGCACGCCTCATTTACCCTGGCAGGGTTCCCCGACATCGGGAAGCCCACAGCAGAAGTCGCGAAATGGGAAAAAGCCTCTTAACTGCCTGTTAACTACCTGTTAACAAGCAGTTAAGTGGCTATAATCCTCTTCCCACCATTAGGAGTCGGGTCCCTGCACAAATCGAGGACCCGATTCCCGGGAAGATTGGTTAGAGGCGGGTTGGGAGCGGGTTCAGGACCCGCTCCCATTCTTTTGATTTTGCCAGCAGTCCCACCTCCAAACCTATCTCCTCAGGGCTGGTAAAATCCAGCCCCAATGCTCCAGTTGAGGCCAAACCAGTGTTTTATAAAGGTTCACCATAACTTCCTTGCTTTTGTACTCTATGCCTCTATTTATGAAGCCCAGGATTCCGTCAGCTTTTTTAACCACTTTCTCAACCTGCCCTGCCACCTTCAACGATTTGTGCACATATACCCCCAGGTCTCTCTGTTCATGCACCCACTTTAGGATTGTACCCTTTATATTGCCTCTCCTCGTTCTTCCTACCGAAATGTATCACTTCACACTTTTCTGCATTAAATTTCATCTGCCACCTGTTTGCCCATTCCACCAGCCTGTCTATGTCTTCGTGAAGTCTATCACTCTCCTCCTCATTGCTCACTATACTTCCAAGTTTAGTGTCATCTGTAAATTTTGCAATTGTGCCCTGTACACCCAAGTCCAAGTCAATAATATATATCAAGGAAAGCAGTGGTCCTAGAACCGATCCCTGGGGAACACCACTGTATACCTTCCTCCAGTCCGAAAAACAACCGTTCACCACTACTCTCTGTTTCCTGTCACTTAGCCAATTCCGTATCCATGCGCTTCAACTTTGCTGGTAAGCCTATTATGTGGCACTTTGTCAAACTCCTTTTGGAAATCCATGTACACCACGTCAACCGCATTACCCTCATCAACCCTCTCTGTTACCTCATAAAAATACTCAATCAAGTTGGTTAAACACGATTTGCCTTTAAGAAATCTGTGCTGCCTTTCCTTAATTAATCTACACTTGTCCAAGTGACTGTTAACTTTGTCCCTGATTATTGTTTCTAAAAGTTTCCCCACTACCGAGGTTAAACTGACTGGCCTGTAGTTGCTGGGTTTATCTTTACACCCTTTTTTGAACAATGGTGTAACATTTGCAATTCTCCAGTCCTCTGGCACCAGCCCCGTATCTAAGGAGGATTGGAATATTATGGCCAGTACCTCCGCGATTTCCTCCTTAACCTCCCTCAGCATCCTAGGATGCATCCCATCCGGTCCTGGTGGTTTATCAACTTTAAGCCCAAGAGAGCCTAGTACCTCCTCTTTATCTATTTTTATCTCATCCAGTATCTCCACTACCTATATAATAGCAAAATACTGCGGATGCTGGAAATCTGAATTAACAATAGAAAATGCTGGAAATACTCATCAGGCATCCGTGGAGAGAGAAACAGAGAGTTAACGTTTCAGGTCTGGGACCCTTCGTCAGAACTGGAAAAAGTTAGAGATGTAACATATTAAACAGGTGCAGAGACTGGGGTGGGGGGGGGGGGGTTTAGGAGGGGAGGAAGGAATAGAACATCCTGTGCTTTTGTAAGAGGCAGGAAAGATAAAATGTTGCAAATGGGAATGGCAAAAATCATACTGCATGAAAAATGGGGGCAGGGATAATTATCTGAAATTGTTGAACTCGATGCTGTAAAGTGCCCAATCGAAAGATGAGGTGCTGTTCCTCGAGCTTACGTTGAGCTTCATTGGAACAATGTAAGAGGCCGAGGACAGAGAGATCAGAGTGGGAGTGAAGCAGTGAATTAAAGTGACAGGTGACCAGAAGCTCGTGGTCACCCTTACGGACTGAACGGAGGTGTTCCGCAAAGCGGTCGCCCAATCTGCGTTTGGTCTCCCCAATGTAGAGGAGACCACATCGTGAGCAGCGAATACAGTATACTAGATTGCAAGAAGTACAAGTAAATCGCTGTTTCACCTGGAAGGGGTGTTTGGGGCCCTGGACAGTGGGAAGGGAGGAGGTAAAAGGGCATGTGTTGCATCTCCTGCGCTTGTACGGGAAGGTGCCGGGGGAAGGAGCTACCTCCTCTTTCACTATGACTTTGGCAGCATCTTCTTCATTGGTGAAGACAGATGCAAAGTACTCATTTAGTACCTCAGACATGTCCTCTGCCTCTATGCGTAGGTCTACTTTTTGGTCCCTAATTGGCCCCATCTCTCCTCTTACTACTTATTTATATGCCTATAGAAGACTTTTGAATTCCCTTTTGTTAGCTGCCAATCTATTCTCATACTCTCACTTTGCCCCTCTTACTTTATTTTTCACTTCCCCTCTGAACTTTCTATATTCAGCCTGATTCTCACTTGTATTCTCAACCTGACATCTGTCACACACGCTCTTTTTCTGCTTCATCTTACTCTCTACCTCTTTCATCATCCAGGGAGCTCTGGTTTTA
Organism: Somniosus microcephalus; assembly: GCF_052327205.1. Classification (NCBI taxonomy): domain Eukaryota; kingdom Metazoa; phylum Chordata; class Chondrichthyes; order Squaliformes; family Somniosidae; genus Somniosus; species Somniosus microcephalus. Next base: position 247,188,340 of record NC_140995.1, on the reverse strand, counting down.
GTTGCCCTGCCTTTCCCCCCTGTGGGAATGTACCTCGACTGTACCCGAACCATCTCCTCTTTAAAGGCAGGCCATTGTTCGATTATAGTTTTGCCTGCCAAACTTTGATTCCAATTTACCCGGGCCAGATCCATTCTCAACCCTCTGAAATTTGCCTTCCTCCAAATAAGTATTTTGACTCTAGATTACTCCATCCTTTTCCATAGCTAATCTAAACCTTATGATGCTATGATCGCTGTTCCCTAAATGCTCCCCTACTGACACTTGCCCCACCTCATTCCCCAGAACCAGATCCAGCAATGCCTCCTTCCTCGTTGGGCCGGAAACATACTGATCAAGAAAGTTCTCCTGAACACACTTCAGAAATTCTTCCCCATCTCTGCCGTTTACACTATTACTATCCCAGTCTATATTAGGATAATTGAAGTCCCCCATTATCACTACTCTATAGTTCTTGCACCTCTCTGTAATTTCCCTGCAAATTTGCTCCTCCATATCTTTCCCACTAGTTGGTGGCCTATAGAATACACCTAGTAGTGTAATAGCACCGCTATTATTTCTTAACTCTAAATAGATTCTGTCCTTGACCCCTCCAGGACATCCTCCCTCTCCAGCACTGTAACATTCTCCTTAACCAATACTGCCACACCACCTTTCTTCCTTCCCTATCTTTCCTGAACACCTTATAACCAGGAATATTTAAAACCCAATCCTGCTCTTTTTTGAGCCAGGTCTCCATTATCACGACATCATATTCCCATGTGACTATTTGCGCCTGCAGCTCACCAACCTTATTTACCACACTTCGTGCATTCACACATATGCACTGTAAACCTTCTTGTATTCTCTTAATCTGACCCCACCTAATCCTGTACTATTTCTTACTCTAGTGCTCTGTCTCTCCCAATCCTTTGTGCACTTTGTTTCTCCTTTCTAATGCTACATCCTGGTGTCCGTCCCCCCCTGCCAAATTAGTTTAAACCCTCCCCAACAGCACTAGCAAACCACCCCCCAACCAATGAGGATATTGGTTCCAGCTCTGAGGTGTAACCTGTCTGGCCTGTACAATTCCCACCTCCCCCTGAACCAGTCCCACTGTTCCAGGAATCTAAAGCCCTCCCCCCTGCACCATCTCTCCAGCCACGCATTCATCTGCGCTATCCTCCTATTTCTATATACTCACTAGCTCGGTTCGGTCTCAAAGGGGAGCTGCCTTCAGAAATGTAAAAAAATAAAAATCGTGTAAAAATAGGCAGTTTTTAGCCCTTACAGCTGAACTGTGCTCCCAAATGGGAGTCTTCAGTTCTTAAAGCTGAATTCCCTTCCCCCTCTGCTGAGTATTTGCAGCATTTTCTGTCTTCAGAAGCCTTCCTGTATCATCCAGCAGCACTCCCTACACACAAAAAACTTAACATGTATTGCACCAAACCATTACTTCAATTAAATTTTAAAAATCCAGCGACAGCGTCCGTCAGTCTGCTGAGTGCAGGGTTTTCAGAGCGAGCCAGCGCTGAGGTCCAAGTTCACAGGTGACATTAAGTCAGTGTGCACCTCTCTTCATTTACATCTCCAGGGCCAATGTGCTATCGGAAACGTGAAGGCCCTCACCAAAACGGCGGCCGCCAAATCCCGCGCTAGAGTGGCCGCCGCCGCCATTTTTTGCCAGGACAGCAGCACAAATGGGTAGCAGTAAGCAGCCCAATTGTTTATGGAACCGTATCCCAGGGAGGAAGAAGGAAATTCAGGGAAGAGGTTGCAAGAGAGTGTGGCCACAATCTGCACCAAACCAGATACTCCAGCCCAGGGGCTAACTGACCACCACACCTCTCACTGGCACTGAGTAGACAAGGGGGTGGCCAGTGAGTTCAACGGTCAGGGCAGGTGGAAAACATGAACAATTGCTCGGAAAAACCGAGACATTTCACTTCAAGGAACTTTCAGGATATTCCCAGGACACTGGGACCTCCGGCCCCCCACCCTGGGGATGGGAGCACTAAGGGCACACTGGGAGAAGCAGTAGAGCAGGGCTGAGAGCTGTGATTAAATAATCTGACTCCGGCTCCAGGGACCAATCCACAAATAATCCCATTCATTTTTCCAGTACTATTTCTTTAAGTTCCTAATTCTCACTAGCCCCTTGGTTCCCCACTATTTCCAGAATGTTTACATCTTCTACCTGAAGACAGGTACAAAGTATTTGTTTAACCTCTCTGCCATTTCCTTATTCCCCATTATAATTTCACCGGTTGCTGCCTGTAAGGGACCCACATTTACTTTTGCTAATCTCTTTTTGCAGACCTATAGAAGCTTTTACAATCTGTTTTTATGTCTCTTGCTAGTTTACTCTCATTCTATTTTGCTGAATTCTAAAATCCTGCCAATCCTCAGGCTTACTACTCTTTTTGGCAACGTAAGCCTCTTTCCTTTAATCTAATACTACCTTTAACTTCGTTAGCCCCAGTTGGACTGCTAATCCCGTGGGGTTTTTATTCCTATGGGGAATGTATATTTGTTGAGAATTATGAATCGCTTCTTTTAATGTTTGTCATTGCTCATCTACCGTCATATCTTTTAATGTAGTTTTGTGGCAAAGCCACCAACGGACTCCTGTATAAATGTGTAACTGCCTTTAACAGAGTGCTACAGCACCTATGTTTACTAAATCACTCTGATCACACTTCTCCAGAGGCTGCTTTACTACAAGGTTATTAATGAACCCTTTCTCATTGCACAATACTAGATCTAAAATAGCCTGTTCCCCAGTTGGTTCCTCAACATCTTGATCTAGAAAACCCTTGTGCTCAAGTGTTTTCCACCCCTTGTTTCTTAGCTCCACCCAAAAGGATTTTCCAAGCTAAGATCCTCTTTATCCCATCCTTTACCCCACTCCTGGGTATCAATTATTTCTAAATATAAACCACCCAGGCCAGGACACTGGGGAGAACTCCCCATCTCTCCAAATAGTGCAGTGGCATCTTTTACATTCACCTGAGGGGGCAGACTCAGATTAACTACACATCCAAAAGATGGCTCCTCTGCTGTGCGGCAGCCCCTCGGCACTGCACTGGAGTATGGAGTGTGACTTAAATCCACAACGCTTTAACTCAAGAGGTGACGGTGCTACCAACTGAGCTATGGCTGACACCCAGACAGCGGCCCCCCCTCCAAATAACTCCCCGCCGAGGGACAGCCACTCAGAACCTCCGATCAGGGGCTGCCCTACTCTGGGGCACTTCAGCCCCAGAAAACTGGAACCAGCTCCTCTCTTCCTTTCGCCTGTGAGGATAGTTCCCCCGTTACTAGAAGAGCCCTGTGCACTCCAGCAGTTACCAGCAAACTTTGAAGGGATTCTCCTGACCGATGGTCCAGAGGTCAGTAGCATTTCTAGAGGACACGCGCTGGTTCCAAGGTCATCTAGCCACCCCTCCCTTCTGGTAACAGGTTTACACAAGTTGCTCTCCGTGATCGATCTTGCACTGCATTTTTAGTTGCACTACATGCCTCCCAGCCCCAAAGCTCTTGACCAAACCTCACGCCACCCCCCCCCCCCACATCGCCTCTGGTTACTTCCTCCTGCTCTCCCTTGGTTTAACCCCCCTCTCCCCAATCTCCCTGGTTTAACCCCAATCTCCCTGGTGTAACCCCCCTCTCCCAATCTCCCTGGTGTAACTCCCCAATTTAACCCCTCTCCCCAATCTCCCTGGTGTAACCCCCCTCTCCCCAATCTCCCTGGTGTAACCCCCCTCTCCTGATCTCCCTGGTGTAAACCCCCTCTCCCGATCTCCCTGGTGTAACCCCCCTCTCCCCGATTTAACCCCTCTCCTGATCTCCCTGGTGTAAACCCCCCCCCCTCCCCGATTTAACCCCTCTCCCCAATCTCCCTGGTGTAACCCCCCTCTCCCAAGTGTAACCCCCCTCTCCCCGATTTAACCCCTCTCCTGATCTCCCTGGTGTAAACCCCCCCCCTCCCCGATCTGCCTGGTTTAACCCCCCCATTCCCCCCGGTTTAACCCCCCTCTCCCCGATCTTTAAACCAGGTCATAGACAGGCTAAGTGAGTGGGCAAAAATTTGGCAGATGGAATATAATGTTGGAAAGTGTGAGGTTATGCAATTTGGCAGAAAAATAAAAAATCAAAGAGCAAGTTATTATCTAAATGGAGAGAAACTGCAAAGTGCTACAGTACAAAGGGATCTGGGGGTCCTGGTGCATGAAACACAGGTTAGTATGCAGGTGCAGGTGATCAGGAAGGCCAATGGAATCTTGGCTTTTATTGCAAGGGGGATGGAGTATAAAAGCAGGGAAGTCTTGCTTCAGTTATAGAGTACTGGTGAGGCCACACCTGGAATACTGCGTGCAGTTTTGGTTTCCATATTTAAGATATACTTGCTCTCGAGGCGGTTCACTCGGTTGATTCCGGAGATGAGGGGGTTGACGTATGAGGAAAGGTTGAGTAGGTTGGGCCTCTACTCATTGGAATTCAGAAGAATGAGAGGCGATCTTATCGAAACATAAGATTGTGAGGAGGCTTGATCGGGTGGATGCGGGGAGGATGTTTCCACTGATGGGTGAGACTAGAACTAGGGGGCATAATCTAAGAATAAGGGGCTGCCGTTTCAAAACCGAGATGAGGAGAAACTTCTTCACTCAGAGGGTAGTAAATCTATGGAATTTGCCACCTCAGAGAGCTATGGAAGCTGCGACATTAAATAAATTTAAAACGGAGATAGACAGTTTCCTAGCTGATAAGGGAATTAGGGGTTACGGGGAGAGGGCAGGGAAGTGGACGTGAGTCTAGGTTCGGTTCAGCCATGATCTTATTGAATGGGGCCATATGGCCTACTCCTGCTCCTACTTATGTTCTTAAACAGCCCCCCCACCCCCACTCCTGTGGCTCAGCATCCGATTTCATGGTTACTCGGCAGGACTGCAGCAGAACCTTACAGGAACAGAAGCTTCAGTAAGTATATAAAGCAGAAAGTGCAGACTGGAATATACCAGAACAATGGCAGCTTCCAACGCTCGCCTGGTGTCAGGAATGACGAGTGCAGTGTGGGAGCCAGTCTTCAGTACAGGAAACTTTGGTTTATCTGGAGGTTGTATGTCCGGAAACCTCGATCTAACGGCAGAAATCAGCATTTTTTATTTTAAAACAGTCGGGCTCTGGAAAGCCTCTCTGAAGCTGTTGCTAAGCTACAGAGACGCTTCCAAGGTACGGGCCGACTGTTTACAAGCTGTTGCTAAGCAAGTGTTTGTTGTCAGATACGGAGATGAAAACCTCCGTATCCTTCAACATTAGCGCTGGTCTGTCCGGAAGTTTTCATAGATCGGCATCACGCCGGTCCCGGATATCGCGAAGTTTCCTGTAGTGTCTGTGTCTCTAGCTAATCTTTCCCAAGGGATGTCTGGCCAATCCTAAGCTGTGGAGTACTGCGGCCAATTGAGCTCCCGGTCTGCGAGTGGGCAACTGGGTTGTTGAGTCCCAGTGTATTTGGAGCAGGACTGAATCGGAATTCCACTCACTAATTGTTCTCAATCACCAACTTTCCAAGGCACAAGAAAACCAGATCCTCACTTGTGCCAGTGGTTTCAGATTTTATTTTACAGCACATAGCTGCAAAAATAAAAATGACATGCATTTTAAAATAAAAAAAAAGGACAGCAACATCTGATAAAGGCTGTAGTGCAAGGCTCACTCCCCAAAAGGGAGCAGGCCCCATCCATGTTGCGCTGACCAGACTGGTCAGACGATCATTACTTTACACACACTGCACAACAGATCCTTTTGAAAGTCCAAATTAAATACATCAGTCCAGTTGGAATACATGTAGGAAGATTGTGGGAAAGGAAGCGGGCCCCCTCAGTCCACTTCCTCCATGCGGGACGCATCCTCGTCTCCCTCCAGGGGTGGGATCTCTTCAGCAGCCTGTGGAGTGGGCTCTTCCACAATCACCTCATCGTCATCAATTCCTTTCAAAACAGACAGAAAACCAAATTCAGCCCCACTGCAAAATCTCAAACTGCATCAGCGCAAGTACCAAAATAGGATTTCACTCTGCCGCTGAAGTGCAGCGCCAGCTAGCCCACATAGCCCCGTGACAGTAAGATACTTTGGGACACGAGGTGACGGGCCCTTGTATAAATACACATCTTTCTAGAGTACAACAGCACAGGCACCACTTGCCAAGGCCAATAGCAGCACTCTAGGTCGAGTCTAACCCAGCCTCATACACAGATATTCCAGCTGGGATCACTGACTAGCAAGAACAGTAGACCCAGCAGAGAAGGGATGACTGTGGTCAGCATGGTTGAGTACTACACTGCTCAACACAGGGATACACAAGATTGTCAGGGGTCACGGGCATCACTTGGTGGCACGTTTATCCACCACACTATGAAAGGGCAGCAAAACTAGAGGCGGCTTCCTTGCCCACCAGGGAACCAAAGCCAGGCGTAGTTAAGCTAGCACAATGATACGCAATGAAACCGCTCATTGACAGCCACTTACCAAGACCCAGCTTGATCATTCGGTAGATGCGGTTAGAGTGTGTCTGGGGTTCATCCAATGAAAACCCGGAGGATAGGAGCGCAGTCTCGAAGAGCAGGATCACCAGGTCCTTCACGGCTTTGTCATTCTTGTCTGCATCAGCCTTCTGCCTCAGGGTGTCCACGATTGGATGGTCGGGGTTGATCTCCAGGTGTTTCTTGGCCATCATGTAGCCCATGGTCGAGTTGTCCCGCAGAGCCTGAGCCTTCATGATCCTCTCCATGTTGGCAGTCCAGCCATAGGTGCTGGTCACAATGCAGCATGGGGAGGACACAAGCCGGTTGGAAACAGTCACCTGAGGCACAGAGAGATTCACACATCAAACCGGCTCCAACTGTACCTTGCCTGGTCTATTATAGGTTATACACCATCAGCAGCCACCCCGCCCCCCCTCAAGGTGCAGACCCTTGCTGGGGTACAACTCTACAGCACCCCCCCCCTCAAGGTGCAGACCCTCGCTGGGGTACAACTCTACAGCCCCCCCCCCCCCCCCTCAAGGTGCAGACCCTTGCTGGGGTACAACTCTACAGCCCCCCCCCCCCCCCCCTCAAGGTGCAGACCCTTGCTGGGGTACAACTCTACAGCTGCCGACAGCCCAAGGTACCTCACCCAAGTGGTCACTCGTGAGTGCAGACAGTGAATGTTAATGGCCCACTGTCCAGCAAGGATTACACTAGGGAACAGGCAGAAGTAAGAACCCCAGCTGATCTTCCCTCCCTAGTTCAGGGACACCAAAACCAACGGCAGTTTCCCCCATGGACAGCAGGAATCAAATCTGGGTCCCATGGGTCAGTAGCACACTGAGCAGAAGTATTTAGGGAGATGACTGAACCTTTATAAATATATACCAAGTTACAGAGCATTCCCTAACTGGCCTAAAAGGCTTTGCATGAACTATCTGCGGTCTTACCTTCTCCACCTTCTTGTCCAAGATCTCTTTCATCAGCTTGCACAGGTTGTCATACTTGGCTCGGTCTTCTTCACGCTTCTTCTTCTCCTCCTCGTCCTCGGGCAGCTCGAGGCCCTCCTTTGTGACGGAGACAAGCTGCTTACCGTCAAACTCCTTCAGCTGCTGCACACAGTATTCATCGATGGGCTCAGTCATGTAGACCACCTCAAAGCCCCGCTTCCTCACACGCTCCACAAAGGCAGAGTTAGCGACTTGGTCTTTACTTTCACCTAAAGAGACAGGAGACAACATAAAACCTCTTCTGTTCATCTGCATGGGAGGGACAGTGAAGCTGCAATTGGAATTCTGTACTGTTGGGTTACTCAGGAACCAGGACAACAACTCCCATAGTCCCAGCCTTCCCAGCTTGTAACAGTGCAAAGTCTGAGGACAGCAACATCTGGCGATGTGGGAGGGACAGGACCATGGCTGCCAGAGGCACCAGCAATCTTGCTGTGTCAAGCTGCCAGTGCTGTAACCACCAGGCAGGCTGGCCCTGTGACAGCATGGAAGGATGGGAATCAGGTATATTTCCACAGCCTCTCGGGCAGCCAAACTCCGGACCCTATCGCGCTGCTCCTAGAAACTGGCCAACAGAGTGTCATTAAAGGTCTGAGTGCAGATCACCTACCCTCAGCGATGACAATGCATCTGCAGTACAGAAAAGACACAACTGAGCATAAAGATTACATAAAATTACAGAGACATTTTTGTTAAGTGAGTGGGCAAAACTAGCAGATCCGAGTATTATTTAAATGGTGAAAAGCTAAGAATAACAGAGGATCGAGAGAGATTTAGGGGTCCATGTACATAGATTGTCAGGTGCAAATATAATCAAATAGGCTGATGGAATGTTGGCCTTTGTAACTAGAGGGCGAGAAAAGAAAGGGGAGGAAGTTTTGCTGCAGCTGTACAAAGCCCTGGGTAGACCACACCTGGAGTGGTGTCCGGTTCTGGGCACCGCACCGTAAAAAGGATCCATTGGCCTTGGAAGGAGTGCAGCGTAGTTTTACCAGAATGATACCAGGGCTCCAAGGGTTAGATTATGGGGTGAGATTACACAAATTAAGCTTGTATTCCCGGATTTGATGAATTGAAGTTTTTAGGATTTTGAAAGAATTGATAGGGTAGATAGTGAGAAACTTTTTCCACGGGTGGAGGAGTCGAGGACAACACCGTAAAATCAGAGCCAGGCCATTCAGGACAGAAGTTAGCAAACATTCCTTCATGGTGGTAGAAGTGGGGAACTCTCCTCCACAAAAAGCAGTCGATGCTAGCTCAATTATTAATTTAACAGGTCAATAGGTTTTTGCTAGCCAAGGGTGTGAAGGGATATGGAGTCAAGGCGAGTGGATGGAGTTAAGATACAGATCAGCCATGGTCTCATTGATCAAGAGCTGAATTGCCACCTCCTATTCCTATGATTGGTGAATTCCCTGATCTCTCTCTAGTTACAAAGCAAGCAGAACCAGGCTGGTCCTGCTCACTGCACGCACCCCCCTCCCCCGGCTGTCAACACCCAGCTTGTTCTCACTAAACAACAACCCACCAGTGATGTAGTAGATGCACTTCTGGTTTTCCTTCATGCGGGAGACATAGTCTGCCAGTGGGGTGAGCTCGTCTCCAGACTGTGAGGTGTGGTAACGCAGCAGCTCAGACAGCTTCTTGCGATTCTGAGAGTCCTCGTGGATACCAAGCTGTAGAAGGAAGTCAGCTATTATACCATGTTACAGCAAATCCATAAGCTCACCGGCAAACCCCTCCCACCGATGTACTGAAAGAACCATTCCAAGTCCACACTAGATGGGAGCCCACATTTACTGCCTTTCTTTACTGCGTGGATCTGGTGATTAAAATGGTCGATACTCCCACCCTCTGTGGCATTTCAATCTTCCTGAAATCAGCAACCAGGAACATCAGGAAAGGCTCTCAGCAGAGGCCACTGACTCATTCATAGAGAGCAACACTGGACCCTTACCCAGTGGAATTATAAAATCAAAGTACAGGAAACCGTGGCTCCATCCACCGGCAAAATTCAGGAGTCGGTTCAGGAAGTTTTTTTTCTTTTCGTTGCTTTTTCCCCACCAGTCAGGCTCTGCAAGGTCTAGCTAAAGCTGTTGCTCAGCTACAGAGATGCTTGCAAGCTACGGCCGACTGTTTAGAAGCTAAGCAACAGGGTTTGTTGCTAGATACGGAGCTCAAAAGCTCCCTATGTTTTAACATTAGCGCTGGTTTGTCCGGCAACAGCTCGGTCCCGTTGGTGTGTGAAAACCCATTCCATTGACTAGGCCAGATACACCTGTACAACAGTCCAGGCCCTGATCTTAAAAGGAACATTTGTCCTTGGCTAGCAATAGTTTTGAGAGGTGCTGAGTGGGCCCCCTGTTGTTCTGTACACATGTGCAGTGTAAGGATAGTGAGTCTCACATTAATGTGCTGAATCAGCAGCCACCACACTAGGAGACCTGTGCACCCGTCACCCCCATACTCTAAAAGGCCCTTCAGACTAAAGAGGTTTTACAACAGAGAGTTGCAATAAGTAGTGATTCTAACATGGTAATAGTAGAGCTTTCTGCTGGGCAGATCCACGTGCAATCCCAGCGAGACCACTCCACATGATCCTGGGATGACATGGCTCGACTATACTCACTAAGCAGAGACCCCCGCTCACAAGCAGCATACCGAGTCTAAGCAAGAAGCACACCCTCCTCCTTTCACCCTTACCTTGAGGTTCTTTGAGAACTGCTCGTAGAATTTCTTGTAGTTCTCCTTGTCCTCCGCCAGCTCACAGAACAGCTCCATGCACTTCTTGACTATATTCTTGCGGATGACCTTCAGGATCTTGCTCTGTTGCAGCATCTCCCGGGAAATGTTCAAAGGCAGGTCCTCAGAGTCCACCACACCACGAACAAAGTCTGAGTAAAAAATGGGATTCATACACAGCCAAACATCAGACGTGAGAAAAGGAGGAAACCATGTTAGTCCAGGAGGGCAGAGTGCTACAAATACCTGGGCTACGGGCAAACTAACAAATGTAACAGTGTGCCGAAGTCAACAGACACAGTGGCCACAGATCTTCAGACTTCCGTGTTTAGCGAAAGCCAGGCTCGAGTTCTACATACACAAAACTAAAATTCTAAAAAAGGATCTGTGCGCTTTGAAATGACTGCAGTATAAACCAACACTGATCCAAGATTGCAAACACAAAATGCATAGCGTGTCTGAAAGGCAGCACTCAAACACTGTCCTTTCACACGTGCTGGAGTAACCGGGAAGCTTTCACAAATGACCAGTGTCACTGCCTGCCATGGTAGGCTACACTACCCATTGTTGGCACTGGAGCCAGACCACTCCCATGAGCAGCTGTTACCAGGCAGACCAGACTGTACGGCACCAAATTAGCCCATCCACGGCACTGTAACTGTGATCCAGCACAGGCACTGGACAAGCCCAGTCTAAAGGAGGCCAGAACTTCCAATGCAGCAGAAAATACAAAGGCAGCAAGAGACTCTCGGAAGAATCCCTGGAGCTGGAAGTATAGCTCGAGCCGTCTACACAGGGAAAGGAACCGTACTGCAGTGTGAATTACTGCGAGGGAAACATTCCTCTGCGCGCCCCCCCCCCCCCCCCCACAAAAGCCCCAAACCAGAGACAGATCCCCACCCCAGCTGTCTAGTAAAACGCACTCAGAGGTACTCTGGGATCAGCTCCTCACAACTGTCCATGATGGATCCCCACCCCAGCTGTCTAGTAAAACGCACTCAGAGGTACTCTGGGATCAGCTCCACACAACTGTCCATGATGGATCCCCACCCCAGCTGTCTAGTAAAACGCACTCACTGAGGTACTCTGGGATCAGCTCCACACAACTGTCCATGATGGATCCCCACCCCAGCTGTCTAGTAAAACGCACTCACTGAGGTACTCTGGGATCAGCTCCTCACAACTGTCCATGATGAAGACCCTGCGAACATACAGCTTGATGTTGTTCTTCTTCTTCTTGTTCTCAAAGAGGTCGAAGGGCGCCCGCCTGGGAATGAACAGGAGGGCACGGAATTCCAGCTGGCCCTCGACAGAGAAGTGCTGAGGAGGGGAAAAACCCACAAGTTATTCTCAACCAACTAACCAACCAATCTCAGCTACCTTCTATTTGAAGACAAATGCCTGGCACTGGGAACTGTTCAGGACGGCCTTTGGGATGCCTGAAATGTTCACAATGAGGGGAACGGAAACCTTTCTGGGTGAAGGTCTCAAGCCCCAGGGAGACAAGTTTGAAATGAAGTTAGGAGCAAGACGGGAAGGTGGGGCGAATTGGACTGTGGAATAAGCAGGTTACATGGGGAGGATACTAAAGCAGCTGGCAGTCTCCAGGCAGGGAGTGTTACTTGGCTCGATTCCACAATATACCTGGCCTAGCATGCTGTACGAGTTGCAGTTCCCCACCCTCACAGCACACTGCTGTTTCAATCACATTGACAAACTCACCTTCACAGCAAGATGGTCCTCCCAGTCGTTGGTGAGACTCTTGTAGAACTCGCCATACTCCTCCTGTGTGATGTCGTCGGGGTTGCGGGTCCAGATGGGTTTCGTTTTGTTCAGTTCTTCCTGGTCAATATATTTCTCCTTGATTTTCTTGGTCTTCTTCTTGTCCTTCTTTTCACCATCTTCTTCCTCATCAGACCCTACATCTTCGATCTTGGGCTTCTCCCCTTCCTCCTTTTCTGCACCTTCCTCTTTCTCAGACTTTTCCTCAGTCTCAGCCTCATCGTCACTGATCTCCTTCTCCCGTTCCTTCTCAACCTGAAGAAACAAGTCACAAGATTCGTCAACATGGCCCATCTCTTCCTCCCCTCCAAATAGCACGTACCCGCACTGTTCCTGGACTGTGTACCCAGGCAGACCCACACCGTCACGGGACGCTCAATACGAGTACCCAGGAAAGACTTACGGCAATCAGCAAATCCGACTTTATAGAGCAGCAAAAAATTCTCACTTTTCAGTGACAGCAATCCACCATAACGGTGGATAATTGAGATCGCACCGTGCTGCAACAGACCGACGGTCGGTCATTCAACGGCATTGCCACACCTTTTAAACTGCTGCTCGACCTTTACCAATAGAAGCTGAAGCAGCCTATGTCACAACAGCAAACAGGTTTACCAATAGAAGCTGAAGCAGCCTATGTCACAACAGCAAACAGGTTTACCAATAGAAGCTGAAGCAGCCTATGTCACAACAGCAAACAGGTATACCGATAGAAGCTGAAGCAGCCTATGTCACAACAGCAAACAGGTTTACCGATAGAAGCTGAAGCAGCCTATGTCACAACAGCAAACAGGTTTACCAATAGAAGCTGAAGCAGCCTATGTCACAACAGCAAACAGGTTTACCAATAGAACCTGAAGCAGCCTATGTCACAACAGCAAACAGGAGGTGGAGAATAAAGCACTGAGCACAGGGGCTTGACAATCACCACAAGCCATGACCATTTAACAAGGCCAAGCAAAAGGCAACTGGGATACAACTTGGAGTGGAATGATCAACTCCCAATTTGTGGAATCATTTAGGTTAATAGCGAGCTAAAGCTCAGAGCTCTGAAACAACACCAGGCACAGCATCTCTTTCCGAGAGCTACAGTAAAATTGAATCCTTGGGTTCTCCGAATAAATCATCAACAAGCATATTGCAAAGCAGTACTTCAGCATGGGCAGAGTTTCCTTCCAATTCCAGTGTTTTAGTACAACTACCAGTGCTGTCAAATTCACCCCACTAAATAAACAGGGTTTCCAAGGTACTGGGACACACTGAGGGCAGCACCACATCAACACTAGTGACAAGGGATGGTGGGGCCCTAGGAATTGGGAGGGAAATCATTTAAACAGTATAGGTTTTGAAAAAGGCTAGAGCCAACAGCGTTTCAGTACTTACAAAGAGTGTGATGGGGTAGCCGATGAACTGAGAGTGCTTCTTCACAACCTCCTTGATCCTCTTCTCCTCCAGGTACTCAGCCTGATCCTCTTTCAGGTGCAGGATCACCTTGGTACCACGAGTGATTGTATCAAAAGAGTTGTCCCCATCACCCTTTCCTGAAGAACAAAATACAGGGGATTAATATAACGTAGATACCGCTCCCTAACCACCCTGCTCCAGGAGCCATCAATCTCAGAATCACAAAGTAATAATGAAAGGGGCAGAGCCATAGCAACAGGAGGCAGCCACTCGGCCCATTCCGTTAGCTATGGCAGTTCCATCTATGTAATGCCAGTTCCCCTAGATTCTGATGACACCATTCAATAAGTATGGGATAGTACACAGCCAATCACTCCAATCTCCCTCCACCCATCATGGGGAGGCTACTTGCTCACCCACTGGGTCTAGACAGGAGATCGGCAGGGCATTCCACAATGGAGAGTATCTTCACTCGTTTACCTTATACAGGGCACTAGATAGTGATCAGCAATGGGAACCCTGACTGACTGCTCATCCCTAGTCCATGGGTGGAGACCCTTACTGCTGAGGTCAGTATTGACCAGAGATTAAACCGGCACCTTCAGTACCACACCAAGCTGTCCCTTTCTGCAATAATTGGACTGCTTGGGTTTACATGTCTCCCTGTGCGGAGATCGTTTGCAGCAGCTCTGAACAGTGAGCAACACAGGTGTCCAAAAAGCTGCTTTGAAACTTTGTATAACTTCCCAGACTGGCTAAAGCATTAAACCATGGCAGGAAAAAACAGAAATTAGCAACAGGACTTGAGGCATGAAGAGTCCTTGTAATAACCAATTCTCTCACTTGAACAGAACGTGCCAGGCTAAGGGGTGACTCAACCACTTAAAAAGGGGCATTCAACAGCCAAAACCAAATGGCCCTCTAACGAGTGTATCAGGAAGGAGTTTTCTGTAACCCAGTAAAAAGTAAAGAGCTTTACATTCACACCAGTCCAGGAGCGCCCTCTATCACGGTGCACATTCAGCAGAGATTCCAGGAGCCCAGTGAGCTAACTCACTACCTACACCTCACTCAGTCGAGCCAGGATTCCACGTCCATCAGTTGTAGGGCCTCTGCTCACGGACACGCTGGCCCACAATTCAAACAAGCACCAGTGGAAAAGCAGCTACAGATTTTGCTAGAGTAATGCTCTACATGTTGTAAGCAGGCTTTAAAACTATGGGTTGGTGTGTGGAACAGTGTAAAAGTAGGCGAATGCACCAGTTCTTACATTCAATGTAAAAGGCAATGTGAACTTGCCACGTGAAGGAAGGAAGCGTGCTGCTGCCTCTCATTACCAATCCATCAGACCTACTAAACTGAGACAGCAGAGCTCAGAGAAGTCTGAAAAATAACAGCATTAAACACCACACAAACTCTCAGCTGCACTGCTATCAGCAATACATCAAGACACTATTTACCTACCGCAAGCTGACACCACTCCCAGTGTGAACTAACCGGTAATAAGGGAGTATGGCGGAGCAGAAGATACGGGTTCAGTGCCTGAACAAGTGTTTTAATGACGTGCCTCCGAGTTTTGGGGCAACACCCAATGATCCGTTTAGTTTCTGTGCGTGTGACGATTTTACTGCTCGTGTTTCGGATTGTGACAACAGGTGCATCAGTAAGTTGATCACACTGCACACGGACTAGTCCAGTCAACCCAGCATCATCGGTTATGCATTTACCTAAAAAGGTGGCTCAACCGTGGATAACGAGGGAAATTAGGGACAGCATAAAATCAAAAAAAAGGGCATATCAACTGGCAAAAAAAGCACCAGACCGGAAGATTGGGGGCAGTACAGGATACAGCAAAAGAGGACAAAGGGATTAATCAGGAAGGGGAAAATAGAATACGAAAGTAAACTTGCAGCAAACATAAAGACAGACTGCAAAAGCTTTTATCGGTGTATCAGGAGGAAAAGACTGGTAAAATCCCAAGTCGGTCCCTTGCAGTCCGATTCAGGAGAATATATAATGGAGAATAAGGAAATGGCAGACCAATTAAACTCATACTTTGGTTCTGTATTCACAAAGGAGGACACAAATAACCTCCCAGGAATATCGGCAAACATAGGGACTAATGAGAGGGAGGAGCTGACAGAAATTAGTATCTCTAGGGATATGGTGTTGGGTAAGTTGAGGGGACTGAAGGCCGACAAATCCCCGGGGCCTGATAAACTACATCCTAGGGTACTTAAGGAGGTGGCCCTGGAGATAGCAGATGCTCTAAGGATCATCTTCCGGAACTCCATTGACTCGGGAACAGTACCCGTGGATTGGAGGGTAGCTAATGTTACCCCAATATTTAAAAAGGGGGGTAGAGAGAAAGCAGGGAATTATAGACCAGTAAGCCTTACATCGGTTGTGGGCAAAATGCTAGAGTCCATTATTAAGGATAAAATAGCGGAGCACTTGACAAATGGGGAAAGGATCGGACAGAGTCAACATGGATTTACAAAGGGTAAATCGTGTTTGACTAATCTGCTGGAATTTTTTGAGGAAGTAACTGGTAAAATAGATGGGGGAGAGCCAGTGGATGTGGTGTACCTTGACTTCCAGAAAGCCTTCGATAAGGTTCCACACAAAAGATTATCATGCAAAATTAAGGCTCATGGGATTGGGGGCAAAGTATTAACGTGGATAGAGAACTGGCTGGCGGATAGAAAACAGAGAGTTGGAATAAACGGCTCGTTTTCGGAGTGGCAGGCAGTGACCAGCGGGGTGCCGCAAGGATCTGTCCTGGGACCCCAGCTGTTCACAATATATATAAATGATCTGGATCAGGGAATTGGATGCAATATTTCCAAATTCGCTGACGACACTAAACTAGGAGGGGTGGGCTCTGATGAGGATGTCAGGAGGCTACAGTGCGATTTGGACAGGTTGGGGGAATGGGCGGATACGTGGCAGATGCACTATAATGTGGATAAATGCGAGGTTATCCACTTTGGGGGTAAAAACAGGAGGGTAGATTATTATCTAAATGGCAATAGATTAGGAGATGGGGAAGTGCAGAGGGACCTGGGTGTTCTTGTGCACCAGTCACTGAAGGAGAGCATGCAGGTGCAACAGGCGATTAAGAAGGCAAATGGTATGTTGGCCTTCATATCAAGGGGGTTCGAGTATAGGAATAGGGATACCTTACTACAGCTGTACAAGGTGCTGGTGAGACCGCATCTGGAGTATTGTGTACAGTTTTGGTCGCCCCATCTGCGGAAGGATGTTCTTGCCATGGAAAGAGTGCAGCGGCGATTCACCAGGCTGATACCTGGAATGGCGGGAATGACCTACGAGGAGAGATTGAATAGTTTGGGCTTGTACTCACTGGAGTTTAGAAGATTGAGAGGGGATCTCATCGAAACATATAAAATTATGGCAGGCCTGGACAGGCTGAATTCAGAGAGAATGTTTCCAATGGCAGGGGAGCACAGAACCAGGGGCCACAGTCTAAAAATAGCGGGCAAATCATTTAAAACAGAGATGAGGAAGAATTTCTTCACTCAAAGAGTGGTGAGCCTGTGGAATTCCCTGCCACAGAGGGCTGTGAAGGCTAATTCAATAAATATTTTCAAGAGAGAATTGGATATATTTCTGAAGGCTAAGGGGATTAAGGGTTACGGAGAAAAGGCGGGGACGGGGTACTGAACTGGTAAGATCAGCTAAGATCTCAGACGAAGATCAGCCATGATCTCATTGAATGGCGGAGCAGGCTCGAAGGGCCGAATGGCCTACTCCTGTTCCTATCTCTATGTTTCTACTTAATGAACCCTCCTGCTTGCTAGGAAGTCTTGAATGGATTAAGGAGTTTTATCCCAGTCAAATCCACTATCCAATTTGGAATGGAGCAAGTAATCCCGTGATCAAACAGGCTAATCGTGTCGGGGCACCTGCACCATGTGCCCCTAGCCTTCAATATAGAGCAGGGCCGAGCGCAGCATCCATCAAGACGCTAGCTACAACAGGAGGGAACAGCGATCACCATGAGCTGCACATACTCCCAGAAAAGCTCAGAAAGTCACCGATCCAACAGCATCAACACGTGCCCCATGCCCAGCATTCCAGAGTATCCAGGCTTCCAAGATCTCAAGGTGGGTCCGTTTGACTAGTTTTACTCTCACTGCCCAGTGTGCAAAACCGCAAACCCGCTTCAGTCTCAGAACTGCACCAGGGACAAGAGGATGCGCACTGAAAATGGCAGATTGGTTTGTTTGCATCCAGCATGTATGGTGCTTTCACAGAATAGAATCAGAGATTCTTTCACAATAAGCCATTGCTCCTCCTGGATTAGCAATAGAAAATACTGGAAATACTCAGGTCAGGCAGCAACTGTGGAGAGAAAGTTGACGTTTCAGGTCAATGACCTTCCAGCAGCAGTTTGCTCCTCTTGGAATTTGTCTAACACGACTGGAATGGAGCCTCCACTGGAGCAGTGTGACTGGAATGGAGCCTCCACTGGAGCAGTGTGACTGGAATGGAGCCTCCACTGGAGCACTGTGACTGGAATGGAGCCTCCACTGGAGCACTGTGACTGGAATGGAGCCTCCACTGGAGCAGTGTGACTGGAATGGAGCCTCCACTGGAGCAGTGTGACTGGAATGGAGCCTCCACTGGAGCACTGTGACTGGAATGGAGCCTCCACTGGAGCACTGTGACTGGAATGGAGCCTCCACTGGAGCACTGTGACTGGAATGGAGCCTCCACTGGAGCAGTGTGACTGGAATGGAGCCTCCACTGGAGCACTGTGACTGGAATGGAGCCTCCACTGGAGCACTGTGACTGGAATGGAGCCTCCACTGGAGCACTGTGACTGGAATGGAGCCTCCACTGGAGCACTGTGACTGGAATGGAGCCTCCACTGGAGCAGTGTGACTGGAATGGAGCCTCCACTGGAGCAGTGTGACTGGAATGGAGCCTCCACTGGAGCACTGTGACTGGAATGGAGCCTCCACTGGAGCACTGTGACTGGAATGGAGCCTCCACTGGAGCAGTGTGACTGGAATGGAGCCTCCACTGGAGCAGTGTGACTGGAATGGAGCCTCCACTGGAGCACTGTGACTGGAATGGAGCCTCCACTGGAGCACTGTGACTGGAATGGAGCCTCCACTGGAGCACTGTGACTGGAATGGAGCCTCCACTGGAGCAGTGTGACTGGAATGGAGCCTCCACTGGAGCACTGTGACTGGAATGGAGCCTCCACTGGAGCACTGTGACTGGAATGGAGCCTCCACTGGAGCACTGTGACTGGAATGGAGCCTCCACTGGAGCACTGTGACTGGAATGGAGCCTCCACTGGAGCACTGCCCCACGTGACTTGGTTAGGTGTTGGAGTTTGATCTCCGCTATTTGAGCCACTCACCTATTGCCAGTAGGGTATACCACCAACGTTCACTTTACACTGCGCAGCGCTCCAGGGGTCCCATGCAGCTGGCTTTGCAATGCAAAAACTGTGTGTGCGGTATTTTGAATGGCCCTCAGTGCCAACATTTTTTTTTAATATAGAGGGAACATTGTATACCACACTCCGTTATTATATGCCACTGCTTTTAAAATATGACAGCACAGCTTGTTCTGCCACCTGATCACTACCTATGGTTTGACAGCACCTTCTCCGTCTGTACATGGCTGCTCTCCCACTTCCACCTCCTGTGTGTTTCTGTTACTCGTGTTCCCCTTTCCCAGGACACTTGGGAGTATCACAATCTGACAGACTAACTCCAGCAGAAGACTTTACCTACCCCTATACTTCACCTCCCACCTTGCCTGAAGAATTGCAGAGATTCTGGTTGAGAGAAGGGCTTGCAATTGAACAGAGTAAAGTTACAAGAAAACTCCCATTAAAAATAGCCTGGTGCTCTGCTCAGGATCACCGGCAAAATCTTTCCAGCTTCAGGCATAAAGACTTTATAAAAAAACATTAGGGGATGCTAACCAATTCTCACATCTCCCCTCCCTAACTTTAGGGTAGAGTCTGGCAGGAAGCCTTCACTCCAGCCCCGCTCTCCATATTTCCAACAAGGGGAACAGCACCTCCCAGAACATAGCAGCTGTTAACTCCCTCGTCCAATGGAGTCTCCAATTCCAAAGCATCGCAGGATTGGCCGGGGATTACACCCCCCCCCCCCACCCGAGCAATTCCACGACAAGAGTCTGCAAGACTACTTCAATGAGAGACTGAGGGAGCAGGCACCCAGACGCAGCAGCTGATGCTAAACCGCCGTGCCATCACTTGCTACAACAGCCCTGCGCTGGGATATCAGAAATGCTTCAAAGCCGTGGAGCGGCTGAGTAATTGGCAGTGCAAACACTGGCTGGGGCAAGTCCCAAACCAGCTTGGAACTTCGACACTGCAAGAGTAACTGCTGGAATTAGCTCCCCTTTGGACACTCCAAATCTATCACTGAATATACTCAATGACTGAGCATCCACAGCCCTCTGGGGAGAGAAGTCCATGGATTCACAACTCAAGAAACGTCTCCTCAGCTCAGTCCTAAATGGCCGCCCCCTTATCCCGAGACTGTTACCCCCTAGTTCTAGACTCTCCAACCTGCAGCACGGTGGCATAGTGGTTAGCACTGTTGCCTCACAGCGCCAGGGACCCGGGTTCAAATCCGGCCTCGGGTGACTGTGTGGAGTTTGCACATTCTCCCCGTGTTTGCGTGGGTTTCCTCCCACAGTCCAAAGATGTGCGGGTTAGGTTGATTGGCCATGATAAAAATTGGCCCTTAGTGTTAGGGGGGATTAAATACGTGGGGTTACGGGGATAGGGCTTGGGTGGGATGGCTGTGGGTGTAGGGACCGGGTGCTAGGGTTTGGATGATCAGCCATGATCTCGTTGAATGGCGGAGCAGGCTCGAAGGGCCGAATGGCCTACTCCTGCTCCTATCTTCTATGTTTCTACATCCACCCTGTCAGAATCAGGGTTTCCTCAGCAGCTGACTTGAGTAACAAAATGTTTTTTTAATGAAGTGATGAGGCCATAGAGCAAATAATCAGTCGGATGTGGCGCGGGGCAAATGATCTGTGCCAATTAATGCATTCAGCACGCTGCCAGTTTAAGGCAGTCTAATCTCATGATTGCGACTTTATTTATAGCTCTGTAAATACCGACGCCAGGATGTAGACAAGTGACAGAAGGTACTTGCTTTTAAAACGTAAGCACTGGAAAGCAGCTTACGTTAAGCAGCTACTGTGAAGATATTTACCTCACGTGCTCCACTGTGACTGCAGTTGGGATCAGCCAACTCACTGCCTCGAGTGGAACCTGGGACCATACAGCTGAGCACCGAACATATCCAACTGGACTGCCTTGGAGTTTAAGCTCTCCAGCGGTTGACTTTCCCGTCTGAGCTGTGCCATTATAGGGAGGAGCCGAGGCCTCAAGTCTTCTTGGTAGCAGTGGTGCAAGGGGATCCTAAACACTGGTAGAAGGAAAACTGTCCGATTCCTGCAGTGTATTCTCACATAATGCAAGACAAAACATTGTGGGAATATACAGCAGCGGGTGTGATGGTATCTGAAGAGAGGAGGTGGGTGATGTTTCAGAATTGAAGAGGTAAGCCCGCAGGCATGTTCACATGCACGTTGGGTTGAGTTTATTATCTCTATACAACAGATGACACAGCAGGACCAGGGAACAAGAATTTTGTTAAACGGAAGTTCTTATTAAAATGGATCATCTCGTTAAACCAGTATGTGTTTTATTGAAATAACAGAAAATGCTGGAAACACTCAGCAGGCCAGGCAGCATCCGTGGAGAGAAACAGAGTTAACGTTTCAGGTCTGGGACCTTCCATCAGAACTGGAACAAGCTGGAGATGTAGCAGATATTAAGCAGGTGCAGAGACCGGGGGGGGGGGGGGGGGGGGGTTAGGAGGGGAGGAAGAAATAGAAAGAACATCCTGTACTTTTGTAAGAGGCAGGAAAGATAAAATGTTGCAAATGGGAATGGCAAAAATCATACTGCATGAGAAATGGGGGCAGGGTAATGATCTGAAATTGTTGAACTCGATGGAGTCCGGCAGGCTGCTATTGACAATGGTTTAAAATCCTCAGCTGAACTTACTGTAGGAACTGTACAGACTGAATTCACGGCAATAAACAATGAATAAGATTTACCAATGCAGCATCCTCATTTGACCAGTTGAACAGTATCGGGGCAGAACAAATACTTAAACTGAAAGATATTTCAGAGGGTACCCACATCAAACAGGGTTTCAGCTGAGCAGCATGCGATGGATATGTTGGGGCTGTTTTGTATGGAAACACCTGATGTTTCGTGCTCCTTTCCTGGGGGACAGGCTCCCTCGCCACTGCCACAAACTCCTGCCAAACCTTTACAACCTACATTATTCCACTTAAAATAAAATAATTATAGGCCAGTCAGCTTAACATCGGTGGTAGGAACAGTAATGGAATCCCGACTAAAGGAGAAAATAGAACATTTAGAAACCAAAAATATAATGAAGTCAGCATGGATTTCAAAAAGTCTTGCTTGACCAATCTTATTGAATTTTTTGAAGAGGTAACAGAGAGTAGACAAAGTTATTGCAGTAGATGTAATTTATCTGGATTTTCAAAAGGCCTTCAATAAGGTACCCCATAATAGGCTGACGAACAAGGTCAGAGAATGCGGAGTCAGGGGACAAGTAGCAGAATGGATTGCTGGCTGGCTTCAAGACAGAAAGCAGAGAGTGGGGTAGAGGGCAGCTATTCACAGTGGCAGGAGGTGGGTAGTGGTGTTCCACAAGGATCAGTGCTGGGACCACTGCTGTTCACAATTTACATTAAGTTTGGAATCAAAAACACAATTTCTAAATTTGCAGATGACTCCAAGTTGGGGGGGGAATAGTCAATACTGAGGAGGACTGCAACAAGTTACAGGAGGACATTAATAAACTTGCAGACTGGGCATATAATTGGCAAATGAAGTTCAGCACAGGTAAATGTGAGGTATTACATTTTGGTAGGAAGAATAGGGAGGTCGCGAGTCTAGGTGGGGTAGAGGAACAAAGGAATCTCAGAGTACAAATACACAAATCACTAAAAGTTGCGACACAGGTTAGCAAGGCCATAAAAGCGCAAACCAAGCACTGGGTTTATTTCTAGAGGGATAGAATTGAAAAGTATGAAAGTTATGTTAAACTTGTATCGAACCTTGGTTGGACCACACTTAAGAGTACTGCAGACAGTTCTAGTCGCCATTTTATAAAAAGGATATAGAGGCACTGGAGAGGGTGCAGGGAAGATTTACAAGGATGATATCAGAAATGCAAGGGTATACATATCAGGAAAGAATGAACAGGCTGGGTCTCTAAGAGAAGGCTGAGGGGTGACCTAATAGAGGTCTTTAAAATGATGAAAGGTTTTGATAGAGTGGATACAGAGAGAGTGTTTCCACTTGTGGGGAAGAGCATAACTAGAGGTCATCAATATAAGATAGTCACCAAGAAATCCAATAGGGAATTCAGGAGAAACGTCTTTACCCAGAGAGTGGTGAGAATGTGGAACTCGCTGCCACAGGGAGTGGTTGAAGTGAATAGTATCGATGTATTTAAGGAGAGGCTGGACAAGCATATGAGGGAGAAGGGAATAGAGGGTTACGCTGAGATTTAGATGAGGAAAGACGGGAGGAGGCTCGAGTGGAGCATTAACGCCGCCGCCATGGACTGGTTGGGCCGAATGGCCTGTTTCTGTGCCGTGTACCCGATGCAGAGGCTAGCACTGAGCCTGGGCTCCCACACCACAGAAGTTCAATACAAAGAGCAGACTGCAGCTTTGCCGGGTAGGGTTGGGTAATGCTGCTTCACCCTTTACACCTCAGTTCATCCAACAGAATGGCAGAGGACAAAGCCCCATTCTTCAACATTAGCAACCACCCCACAATTTGTACAGCATCTCAAAACTAAGCACTCGGTAGGAGAGTCAGTTATATAAACAGAGTGACAAGGCGAGTGGCCGAGAGAAGCCCCCTGCTCTTCAAATAGTGCCATAGATATTTAGACGCCATCTAACCAGGCAGATGGGCTTTGATGTAACAGCTCACCCAAAGAGCACCAACAAAGCACCCCCTGCACACAGTACTCGAGCGTCAGGCTGAAATACAAGAGTTGAACCCACAACCCAGATGCTGCCAATGAGCCAGGTGCTAACACAGGAAGGGACAGTTGAATACCACTTGCTAACCATTCCTCACTTGTGTTCCTATGCCATTAACTAACTTACTCACCTCTTGGAGTTGACTCCTTCACTGGAATGTGGTTTCGAAGTGGCAATCACACTGTCACCTTGAAGTGGCCATTATTCAAGCTAGACAGTGAGCGCAGGCTATCCAACTGGAGGACAGGCCAGCTAAGCCCTAACCTGGCATCCACAAACACTCGCTCCTGCTCTAGTTTAGAGTTGCAGGCTACACCTCAGGCATCGAGACTACAATCATTTCAATTCCCCACTGTCCAGTTTTCACCCCATGGGTGCAGGGTAGGGTGGGTGACAATCCTCACTGGGTTCTACACTCGTTACTTACCAGTGTAGGTTTTGACGGTGAAGGAGCCTCCAGCCGATGATTCCCAGATGTACTCCTCGTCATCATTGTGCTTGGTCAGCACGGTAACCTTCTCAGCCACCAGGTAGGCAGAATAGAAGCCAACCCCAAACTGCCCAATCATGGAAATATCTGCACCAGCCTGCAGAGCTTCCATGAAGGCCTTGGTGCCAGACTTGGCAATGGTGCCCAGGTTGTTGATCAGGTCCGCCTTGGTCATCCCAATGCCGGTGTCGATGAAGGTGAGGGTGCGCTCACGGATATTGGGGATGATTTCAATCTTCAGATCCTTGCCGCTCTCCAATTTTGAAGGATCAGTCAGGCTTTCATATCGGATCTTGTCCAGAGCCTACGGATTCAAATGCAACGGCAATCAGATAACGAAACTAACCCATGACCGTCAGGCAGCAAGTTACAAACCCCTGCCAGCAATGGAATCCCACACAATAGAGAGAGATAGAACCAACATACTACTCGGAACACATTGAAACATTTACACCAGGGCAGCACGGTGGCATAGTGGTTAGCACTGTTGCCTCACAGCGCCAGGGACCCGGGTTCGAATCCGGCCTCGGGCGACTGTCTGTGTGGAGTTTGCACATTCTCCCCGTGTTTGCGTGGGTTTCCTCCGGGTGCTCCGGTTTCCTCCCACAGTCCAAAGATGTGCGGGTTAGGTTGATTGGCTATGATAAATTGACCCTTAGTGTTAGGGGGATTAAATATGTGGGGTTACGGGGATCGGGTGGGATATGTGTTGGTGTAGGGGTTACGGGGATCGGGTGGGATATGTGTCGGTGCAGGCTCGATGGGCCGAAATGGCCTCTATCTGCACTGTGGGGTATCTGTGATCTGTGATGAGGCAACTCTCCCCCCCCCCCCCCCCCCCTCCAATCAAGAGGCTTTGGAAAAAGTTCAAGAGGCAAAAGTATTTTGGGAGGGAGTTCCAGAGAAGGGCCCAAGCTAAAGGCTTTACAGAGTGGATGGACCGCACAGGGAACTGGCTTGTTAACAGGCACATAGCAGAAATAGAGGTGAAGGTGGGTTGCGACCATGGAGGAATTTACTTTGTACGAGTGGGGAATGGGGTGATTGGCAAATGAGACTGTCCAGTTTTGGGAAGATTGGAGTTAGATATATTTCTTAAGGCTAAAGGGATCAAGGGATATGGGGAGAAGGCAGGGACAGGGTACTGAATTTGGATGATCAGCCATGATCGCATTGAATGGCAGAGCAGGCTCGAGGGGCCGAATGGCCTACTCCTGCTCCTATCTTCTGTTTCCCAAGGGTGGAGGATGAGAGGCCAGCACGGAGGTCAAGTCTGATGGGGTTTCAGTGGTGATGGGCAACACTGCAGAGGGAGGAGGATGCAGTCTTTATGATATATAGGGCCGGAAACTCAGCTCAGTTTCATTGGTTGCAGTCTGGCTGAGCAATCTACAGCACTGTGGGAGTACCTACAGCAGTTCAAGGCAGCGGCTCACCACCACCCTCTCAAGGGCAATCTACAGCACTGTGGGAGTACCTACAGCAGTTCAAGGCAGCGGTTCACCACCACCTTCTCAAGGGCAATCTACAGCACTGTGGGAGTACCTACAGCAGTTCAAGGCAGCGGCTCACCACCACCCTCTCAAGGGCAATCTACAGCACGGTGGGAGTACCTACAGCAGTTCAAGGCAGCGGTTCACCACCACCCTCTCAAGGGCAATCTACAGCACGGTGGGAGTACCTACAGCAGTTCAAGGCAGCGGCTCACCACCACCTTCTCAAGGGCAATCTACAGCACTGTGGGAGTACCTACAGCAGTTCAAGGCAGCGGCTCACCACCACCCTCTCAAGGGCAATCTACAGCACGGTGGGAGTACCTACAGCAGTTCAAGGCAGCGGTTCACCACCACCTTCTCAAGGGCAATCTACAGCACTGTGGGAGTACCTACAGCAGTTCAAGGCAGCGGCTCACCACCACCTTCTCAAGGGCAATCTACAGCACTGTGGGAGTACCTACAGCAGTTCAAGGCAGCGGTTCACCACCACCCTCTCAAGGGCAATCTACAGCACGGTGGGAGTACCTACAGCAGTTCAAGGCAGCGGCTCACCACCACCTTCTCAAGGGCAATCTACAGCACGGTGGGAGTACCTACAGCAGTTCAAGGCAGCGGCTCACCACCACCTTCTCAAGGGCAATCTACAGCACTGTGGGAGTACCTACAGCAGTTCAAGGCAGCGGTTCACCACCACCCTCTCAAGGGCAATCTACAGCACGGTGGGAGTACCTACAGCAGTTCAAGGCAGCGGCTCACCACCACCCTCTCAAGGGCAATCTACAGCACGGTGGGAGTACCTACAGCAGTTCAAGGCAGCGGCTCACCACCACCCTCTCAAGGGCAATCTACAGCACGGTGGGAGTACCTACAGCAGTTCAAGGCAGCGGCTCACCACCACCCTCTCAAGGGCAATCTACAGCACTGTGGGAGTACCTACAGCAGTTCAAGGCAGCGGTTCACCACCACCCTCTCAAGGGCAATCTACAGCACTGTGGGAGTACCTACAGCAGTTCAAGGCAGCGGTTCACCACCACCTTCTCAAGGGCAATCTACAGCACGGTGGGAGTACCTACAGCAGTTCAAGGCAGCGGTTCACCACCACCTTCTCAAGGGCAATCTACAGCACGGTGGGAGTACCTACAGCAGTTCAAGGCAGCGGTTCACCACCACCTTCTCAAGGGCAATCTACAGCACGGTGGGAGTACCTACAGCAGTTCAAGGCAGCGGTTCACCACCACCTTCTCAAGGGCAATCTACAGCACTGTGGGAGTACCTACAGCAGTTCAAGGCAGCGGCTCACCACCACCCTCTCAAGGGCAATCTACAGCACGGTGGGAGTACCTACAGCAGTTCAAGGCAGCGGTTCACCACCACCTTCTCAAGGGCAATCTACAGCACGGTGGGAGTACCTACAGCAGTTCAAGGCAGCGGTTCACCACCACCTTCTCAAGGGCAATCTACAGCACGGTGGGAGTACCTACAGCAGTTCAAGGCAGCGGTTCACCACCACCTTCTCAAGGGCAATCTACAGCACGGTGGGAGTACCTACAGCAGTTCAAGGCAGCGGCTCACCACCACCTTCTCAAGGGCAATCTACAGCACTGTGGGAGTACCTACAGCAGTTCAAGGCAGCGGTTCACCACCACCCTCTCAAGGGCAATCTACAGCACGGTGGGAGTACCTACAGCAGTTCAAGGCAGCGGCTCACCACCACCCTCTCAAGGGCAATCTACAGCACGGTGGGAGTACCTACAGCAGTTCAAGGCAGCGGCTCACCACCACCCTCTCAAGGGCAATCTACAGCACGGTGGGAGTACCTACAGCAGTTCAAGGCAGCGGCTCACCACCACCCTCTCAAGGGCAATCTACAGCACTGTGGGAGTACCTACAGCAGTTCAAGGCAGCGGTTCACCACCACCCTCTCAAGGGCAATCTACAGCACTGTGGGAGTACCTACAGCAGTTCAAGGCAGCGGTTCACCACCACCTTCTCAAGGGCAATCTACAGCACGGTGGGAGTACCTACAGCAGTTCAAGGCAGCGGTTCACCACCACCTTCTCAAGGGCAATCTACAGCACGGTGGGAGTACCTACAGCAGTTCAAGGCAGCGGTTCACCACCACCTTCTCAAGGGCAATCTACAGCACGGTGGGAGTACCTACAGCAGTTCAAGGCAGCGGTTCACCACCTTCTCAAGGGCAATTAGGGATGGGCAATATGTGGCTTTGCCAACGACGCCCACATCCCAGGAATGAATAAAATAAAAAGAAACATGCCAGGAAAAGCTCGTTGGGTGAATGCAGAGGGAACGGTGCAGGGGATGGAACTTATATAGAACCTACAGCTCAGGAGGCCATTTGGCCCCATCCTGCCTTTGCTGAATCTTTGAAAGAGCTATCAAATTAGTCCCACTCCCCATCTCTTTCCCCATAGCCTTGCAAGCTTTATTTTTCAAGTATTTATCCAATTCCCTTATGAAAGTTACTATTGAATCTGCTTCCACCACCACAAGGTACTGGATTCTACATTATAACTCGCTGCATACATTTTTCTCAGCTCCCCTTTGGCTAGAGATGAACTGGCTACCTTCCGATAAGACAGGAATGGAATTACATTAACGCTTCAGTGCTTCAAGGGGCAAGTCACAATGGAATAATTTGCAGAGCTCTGGGGAAAGAGCAGCGGAATGGGAGTAATTGGACAGCTGTTTCAAAGAGCCGGCACAGGCTCGATGGGCCCAACGGTCTCTTGCTGTGCTGTGCAAGTCCATGAACGAATTTGAAGAAAGGAATTGGAGATGAACGTGGAGCTGGGAGGGAATGAAACACTGAAAGACCTCGAGGAAAGGGAAGTTGCAGTTGTTAACTGGCAAGGACAGGTCGAGGGGGTTTTAGTCAGAGTGGGTAATAATGGCAGTTTTGAATTGGGGGGGGAACCACTGACTGTGTCAGCTAGCACAGGGTCAGGAAGGGGAATTGAGTGCTGGGGAGTGGGGAAGGGAGTTAAATCGGTAGGTAGTTGGCAGGGGACTCAAGTGTCATTACATGCCGAGGGATTGAAACGTGTGGTGCGGTGCCAGGAGTATGGGGAAAGGCTAAAATATGAGTTTGGTACAACCAGGCAGGGGGTTTTCGGTAACAATGAGCGTACTCACCACCCATGAGCCATGTTTCTGCCCGCGCCAAACCAATATAAATCAAGCGCCATGAGACCGTGGATGGAAAAAGCAGCATTACACACAGGTAACTGAACACCCTGGCGGGGCAGAGATTGCTGGCCACCAGTGGAAGGGGGAGGAGGTTGGTCAGACTAATCCCCAGAGGACACGCTGAAGGAGATGGTCAGCAGGGTGCAGCATTAGGGGTCACACTGAAATGTGCCACGACAGACCCGGTGGAGAATACCAGAGGTGCACAAGCAAGTCAGTTTGTGGGGGTAGAGGAGCTTGGAAGCCGCTTGCAGCCAGTGAAGGGAGTCTAAATTAGATGACATGGTTTAGACAATCAATAATGCAACTCATTCCTAAAAGCGTAAACATCAATTCCTAACCACAAGTGGATACTAAGGACACTATAACTTTGCAGCCCTAATATTGGGACAGTGCCAAGGGCAGCCAACTCATTCGAGACACAGAAAAGGAGCCAGGGCGGGTAGAGCAAGGCGTCAACACAGCAGCATTTCCAAGAACAGGAGAATGGCAGAAATGTCTGAAGAACTCACATCAGAAGCGTTGGAGATGAGTTCTCGGAGGAAGATTTCTTTGTTGGAATAGAAGGTATTGATGATCAAGGACATAAGCTGAGCAATCTCAGCCTGGAAGGCAAAGGTCTCCAACTCATCATCAGCGGTGTGAATCTCTTCAGGCATCTAGGAAACAAAACCTCTCATGAGTATGGGACAAAACATTCCACTGGCTTTCTCATGCTCCACCTCCGCTACGATAGAGCTGCAGTTAGCTCACTATATAAAAGGAACCCATTAATCTTCTACTTCACGCAAAGGTAACCCAACAGACATTATTTCTCACATACGGAGTAACTGACAGCAGCAGAATAGTCCAAGGACACCCTCCCCACAACCCCAGGGCCAGGTGTGGCCCACAGGCTCCGACAGCCTAGCACTCACGTCAAGCACTTCAGCCCTAATTGCACTTCTTGTTTATTTACTTGGATTATCCGGTTTAAATCTTGTGGGCCTCAAAATTTGGAAAGGGCGGTTTTAGTTTTGTGATTTGGATGGTGGATAAATCATACATTAGAACAGCATCTGTTAGTATCTGCAACTTAATGGTAACACAGGTTTACACATTATATATAGCTCTCAAGGTTCTAGGCTTCTGGGATGTGGGCATCGATGGCCAACATTTATTGCCCACCCGGTGTTACAACTTGAGCACCTTTAATGCAGGAAACAGCCAAAGGCAGGTCTGTACCTATGCAGCATTTCTTAATACCGACCAGTGTTGGCACAGGCCCCAGAAATAGAAATCAGCATTTAGCGAGTTGGTGTCAATCACACTGACATTCAGGTGGCCCTCACACAAACGATGTCACAATAAACATATGCCTCCATTAAATACGTCTGAAT
Source organism: Somniosus microcephalus (assembly GCF_052327205.1). Lineage (NCBI taxonomy): Eukaryota > Metazoa > Chordata > Chondrichthyes > Squaliformes > Somniosidae > Somniosus > Somniosus microcephalus. The sequence goes on along the minus strand of NC_140995.1, from coordinate 247,158,187 downwards.
AGTTGGGCTATTCTCTTGCTCAGACCAGTTAGTGCCAGCAAATTAATGGGAACATGCAATTAAATCTGTTGCCCGTGATTTGCGGCCCGTGAATATCGGATGTTGGGGCACTCCAACCCACGTTTCACCTTCGGCAAACAATTAAGGGGCAGTGTAATTGGGGGCTGGGGCCCTGGTCCCACTCATCGTGAGATTGTGCATAAGCAAAATACTGCAGATGCTGGAAATCAGAAATAAAAACAGAAAATGCTGGAAATACTCAGCGGGTCAGGCAGCATCTGTGGAGAGAGAAAGCGAGTCAATGTTTCAGGGTGGATGACCGGCTGAGTATCTCCAACATTTGCTGTTTTACACCAGAAGCGCCCGGGGGCAGAGGGCGGACTGACGTCAGCACGTTGCTCACTGCGGCACCCAAATCCGCAGACTCATGCTAGCCGGAAGTGACGTCAGCGGCCGCAATTTCCGCTTCCCTTCATAACATGGCGGCGCCGCTGAGCGGTGTTGAGCACATGGCCGCCCGGTGAAAGGCCGCGGGGCGGGGCCGGGCAGAGTGCAGCAAAACCCGGCTCCAAACAGCAGCGGCACCTGAAGGGCCGGGCCGGGCCCGGACACTCCCCGCACCACCTCCACAATATCCGGAAGGCCGGGAACCCGCAACACAAGGGGCAGGGCCGGGCCTCCCCCCCACCCCCCCGGGCCTGGGCTCGGCGGCGGCTCTGAACCGCGAGTGAGCGGGTCGGGTTGGAGCCCAGCGCCCTGATCACAGCAACATCGCACACACAGGCGGAACAAGTGGTGCAGCGTGTTGCTGCTGCTGGGTCACAATGGGCGGTGTGTACACCGGAGGCCCCGGTACAACACTGGCCACATTAAAGCCCGGCCTCAGGAAAGACCCAGCCCCTGCCCGCTCCCCGGTGTCCACTCCTCCCACTGAAGCAATGCCGGGCTGGGCTCTCTAGAGCGGAGGGCGGTGATCCAGCCCCCATTATTGGGGGGTGGTCCCAGTTCACAGCGCAGTAACTGACAGGGCCCCGAGTGTGGCTCAGTGACTGGCGGGCGGGCTGCAGTCCCAGCTCCTGTTTCACAGCGCGGGGCCCGGGGCCCAGAGCCCGGGAACAGGCCCAGCCCACACTGTCTCCAGCGGTGGGAAGCTGCACTTACAGCAACTCGAGTAGCGGCCGAGACAGCCCGCAACACTGAACAACAGAGATTTATAAATACTGAGCTCGGACACTGCCCCGCACTCTCTGGCTGTACCCACACACACACACACACGTAGGCGCTACTCCAATGTTAGGGTCCATGTCCTGCCTCTCCTTATATGTTCACACGGAGCTTGCTGCTCTCTCTGGCACCACTCCACCACAGCTGGCTGTACATTACACTCATCATTCTCAACACAAACCTAGCACTCACCTTGCTGCGTTTCTCTGGCACTTCATTTAATTACATTACTTACATGGTGACATGAGGCACTGACCTCCCCATCGCTCTCCCCCCCCCCCCAGCTCCCCTCACCCTCCCTCTCTCCCCCCAGCTACTCCCCTCACTCTCCCCCTCCCCTCCCCCACCCTCAGCTCCCCCCTCACCTCACACTCGCCCCCCTCCCCCCACCTCACTCTTCCCCCTCCCCTCCCCCACCCTCAGCTGCCCTCAACTCTCTCGCCCCCCTCCCTCCAGCTACTCCTCACCTCACTCTCCCCCCCCACTCCCCTCCCCCACCCTCAGCTGCCCTCACCTCTCGCCCCCCTCCCCCCTCACCTCACTCTCGCCCCCCCTCACGCTCCCCCCTCCAGCTACTCCTCACCTCACTCTCCCCCCCTCTCCCTTCCCCCACCCTCAGCTCCCCCCTCACCTCACACTCGCCCCCCTCCCCCCACCTCACTCTTCCCCCTCCCCTCCCCCACCCTCAGCTGCCCTCAACTCTCTCTCCCCCCTCACCTCCCTCCCCCCTCCCTCCAGCTACTCCTCACCTCACTCTCCCCCCCCACTCCCCTCCCCCACCCTCAGCTGCCCTCACCTCTCGCCCCCCTCCCCCCTCACCTCACTCTCGCCCTCCCACGCTCCCCCCTCCCTCCAGCTACTCCTCACCTCACTCTCCCCCCCTCTCCCTTCCCCCACCCTCAGCTAGCCCCTCACCTCACCCGCGCCCCCTCCCCTTGCTCCCCCCTCACTCACTCTCCCCCCCTCACTCTTCCTCACTTTCACTCCCTCCCTCTCACTCACTCTCCCTCTCCCCCTCACAGAAACCCCAGTGCAGATAGAGGCCATTTCGGCCCATCGAGCCTACACCAACACATATCCCACCCTATCCCCGTAACCCCACGTATTTAATCCCCCAACACGAAAGTCAATTTATCATAGCCAATCAACCTAACCCGCACATCTTTGGACTTGCGCCCCTCGCTGTCCCTCTCCCCTCGCTCTCCCCCTCACCTTGCTGTAGTTGTGCCGGGTGGTTTATTCCGGGACTGTGGTGGATTTCTCCGGTAGCTGGGCCTGTGCCGGGGTATTTCGGGCCGGGTGTGGGTATTTGGAGCCGCTGTGGGTCGATCAGCCTCTTCACGCTCTCCCGCTTCTCTCCCGCTCCGCTGCCTCCGCCGAAAGGAGCGCCGCGCCCTCCGCCCGCACTATATAAAGCGGCCGCACCACCCGGCGCGCCAGCCGGGTATCAATCCGCGCGGAGCCAGCCGACAGCCCGCTGCAGCCCCCAACCCCCCACCCACAACACCGGCCGACAGCCCCCTGACCCTGTCCCGCTCCTCACCCCTCTCCCTCCGGGCTCCCACCGGGCTCGGCGCCCGCCGGGGCGGCCGCACTATTTGGCGCGGCGGGGGCGGAAGGCAGGCGGTGAAGCGGTGCAGCGGTTTGTTCCAGCACTTTCCACGCGCGGCCCCTGCCGTGACGTCAGCCGTCACTCGGCGGCGGGGCGGGGCCTGGAAGCACGGGGCGGGGCCTGAGCGGCGGGGCGGGGCCTGGGGCACGGGGCGGGGCCTGGAGGCGCGGGACGGGGCCTGAGCGGCGGGGCGGGGCCTGGGGCACGGGGCGGGGCCTGAGCGGCGGGGCGGGGCACGGGGCGGGGCCTGGAGGCGCGGGACGGGGCCTGAGCGGCGGGGCGGGGCCTGGGGCACGGGGCGGGGCCTGAGGGGCGGTTGGAGCGGTTGCCATGGACACGCAGACAAAATGGCGGCATGGCTCCCCTCCCCCACCTCTTCCCCAGTGAAAAGATGCTGTTTTTGGTGCGATCAACTAAAACTGTAACTTCACAAAAATACAACAAATGAAACTTAACAAATGAAATTAAAACCTGGTTACTGGGGTTGATGCCAGGTGAGAAGATGTCCTGCAGGCTGCCCCCACTATTTCAAGGGGCCGCTCCTCCAATTCTGGTTACACTTCAGTTGCCCACGCTCATCATTTTGGCCACCCGGTACGGAGGGGAGAGGCGTGGCGAGTCGGAGGACCTCCTCGTGCGTCCGCGCCTGGACATGAGCACGGCCAAGGTGGTCATTCACTGTTCGCCTGGGCGTGGCGACGTCCACCCTGGCGGTGTCCGCCCTGGCGGTGTCCACCATACGGTACCCCTGGGGCCTTCCGCGACCGGTGGGCAATGCAGCGACTGCAGTGCTTCATCATCCCGGGGAATAGAATTTTAATTTTATTTGTTAAGTTTCCTTTAATGTTTTTTGTTAAGTTACATTTTATTTGTTTGTTTCACCAAAAGAGCTGCAAGATGCACTGCAGCAACTCGCCAAGGATTCTTCGACTCCCAAACCCGCCACCTCTACCACCTAGAAGGACAAGGGCAGCAGGCGCATGGGAACACCACCACCTTCAAGTCACACACCATCCTGATTTGGAAGTATATCGCCGTTCCTTCATCATCGCTGGGTCAAAATCCTGGAATTCCCTCCATAACAGCACTGTGGGAGTTTCTTGACAACATGGACTGCAGCGGTTCAAGAAGCTGGCTCACCACCACTTTCTCTCCCGCTTAGGGAGGGCGGTCAGGTGCTGGTGTGCCTACTCACCTGGGCGGCAACTTTCTGTCTTCGGATGCTGCACAGATACCTGTACGTCGAGAATCCTCCTCGATGGTGTGCGCTGGAGATGTATTTCTTCCGTCAGCTGCACGGCCTCAATTACGACATGCAGCTCCTGTTTGTGGAATTAGGCGCTACATGTGCCTACCTGCGGGAGCTGCCTCTCTTCTACCAGGAACTGCTATGGGTCTGGAACAGCGTCGCCTCCAGGCGCAGTTCTCCCCTGTCAGGAGTGGCGGCTCTCCTTTGGGAGCCGCTGCTCAGGAATCCGCGCCTCCACGACCGCCGGCTCGGGTGGCTGACTGGGTGCAGGGCTGTGCGTGGCAGGGTGACTAGAATCAGGGACCTGCTCGATGGCAGAGGAGCGGGCTGGATGGCGCCAGAAGAGCTGGCGCAGCGCCTGTCCTTGGCCAACGTCCGGCGTGCGGCCAAAGCCATCGAGTTGCTGAAAGCGGCACTGGGCCCTGACTCCACTAGGTGTATCGAGGAGGCTCAAGCATGTGGGGCGATCCCGTTCAAACTGACCCCCGTTCGGACGGAATTCCTCATCGTCGCGCGGCCCTGAAACCCCTCTTGGGAACCGGCGCCTCACAACTTGAGCTGCCTCGGGGAAATACCCTCCGTGCCCTTTAGTTCTGCGCGGAGGGGTTTCCTGTACGGGCTGCTCCTGCACACTCTCCACTTTGTCATCTTTGCCTGCCGACCGGACACGCCTTGGCGTGCCATCTTGCCGTCCAGCGGAGGCGGAGGTCCCCAATGGGGGGCTCTCTATGCGGGAGTCTTCCCCTTTTCTATTGGGGACTTGGCCTGGAGGGTGTTGCACGGAGCAGTCCCGTGCAATAAAATGTTAAGTAGGTTCACGGACTCCCAGGCCGCCTGCCTTTTTTGCGGCCTAGAGGAGTCCGTGTTCCATGTTTATACAGAATGTATGAGGTTGCAGCCCCTGTTCCATTATTTGAAGGGGCTGCTCCTTGATTTTTGGCTGCACTTCAGTCCCACGCTCCTGATCTTTGGTCACCCGGTGCGGAGGGGAGCGGGCGGGTCGGAGGACCTCCCGGTAGGACTGCTCCTGGGCCTGGCAAAAGTGGCCATTAATAGGTCATGGCAGCGGGTGGTCGAGGGGGTCGTCCGGCCCGATTGCCTGCCTCTCTTCTGCGTTTATGTTCGTACCCGGGTGTCCCTGGAGATGGAGCACGCGGTGTCCGCCGGCACGCTCGAGGCCTTCCGAGACCGGTGGGCGCCGCAGGGACTGGAGTGCATCGTCACCCCAGCCAACCAAATTTGAATTTAATTTTGTTAAGTTTTATTTAAAGTTTTATTAAGTTACAGTTAGTTGGGTCTAACCAAAAGAGGACCACCACTTTCTCAAGGGCAATTAGGGATGGGCACTAAATGTTGGCTTTGCCAGCGACGCCCACATGTTGAGAATGAATAAAAAATGATTGTTTGTGCCCCTTTAAAACATAAGAACATAAGAAGTAGGAGCAGGAGTAGGCCAATCGGCCCCTCGAGCCTGCTCCACCATTCAATAACATCATGGCTGATCTGATCCTAACCGCCAATCCACTATCACAGAACCAGCTCCTGAATCTAACAGAATTAGACACACGAAATAGGAGCAGGATCAGGCTACACGGCCCCTGGGCCCGCTCCGCTACCCACAGGGCCATGACCGATCCGAACCTAGACTCATGTCCAAATTCCTGCCCGCTCCCCGTAACCCTTAATTCCCTTTACTTCTAGGAAACTGTCTATTTCTGTTTTAAATTTATGTAATGATGTAGTTTCTACAGCTTTTTGGGGCAGCATATTCCATGGACCTACCACCCTCTGAGTGAAGTAGTTCCTCCTCATCTCAGTTTTGAAAGAGCAGCCCCTTATTCTAAGACTATGCCCCCTAGTTCTAGTTTCACCCATCATCGGGAACATCCTCTCCGCATCCACCCGATCCCACCCCTTCACAATCTTATACGTTTCAATAAGATCGCCTCTCATTCTTCTGAACTCCAATGAGTAGAGTCCCAATCTACTCAACCTCTCCTCATATGTCCATCCCCTCATCCCCGGGATTAACCGAGTGAACCTTCTTTGTACTGACTCGAGAGCAAGTATGTCCTTTCTTAAGTATGGACACCAAAACTGTACGCAGTATTCCAGGTGCGGTCTCACCAATACCTTGTACAACTGAAGCAATACCTCCCTATTTTTATATTCTATCCCCCTAGCAATGAAAGCCAACATTCCATTGGCCTTCTTAATCACTTGCTGCACCTGCATACTAACCTGTTGAGTTTCGTGCACCAGGACCCCCAGATCCCTTTGTACTTCAGTACTTTCCAGTTTCTTGCCATTAAGATAATAACTTGCTCTTCGATTTCTCCTGCCAAAGTGCATAACCTCACACTTTCCAGTATTGTATTCCATCTGCCAAATCTCTGCCCACTTACTTAGCCTGTCTATGTCCCCTTGCAGGTTTTTTATGTTCTCCTCACTCACTACTTTCCCTCCCATCTTAGTATCATCTGCAAACTTTGATATGTTACACTCGGTCCCCTCCTCCAAATCGTTAATATAGATTGTAAAGAGTTGGGGACCCAGCACTGACCCCTGCGGAACACCACTAGTTACTGATTGCCAGTCTGAGAATGAACCATTTATCCCAACTCTCTGCCTTCTGTTAGATAGCCAATCCTCTATCCATGCCAGAATATTACCCCCAATCCCGTGATTTTTTATCTTAAGCAATAATCTTTTGTGTGGCACCTTGTCAAATGCCTTTTGGAAGTCTAAATACACTACGTCCACTGGTTCCCCTTTATCCACCCTATATGTTACTTCCTCAAAGAACTCCAGCTAATTTGTCAAACATGACTTCCCCTTCATAAAACCATGCTGACTTTGTCCTATTAAATTATGATTATCCAAATGTCCTGTTACTGTCTCCTTAATAATGGACTCCAAAATTTTACCTACCACAGATGTTAGGCTAACCGGTCTATAGTTTCCAGCCTTCTGTCCACTGCCCTTTTTAAATAAGGGTGTTACATTAGCAGTTTTCCAGTCTGCCGGGACCATTGCCGAGTCCAGGGAGTTTTGGAAAATTATTACCAATGCATCCACAATCCCTACCGCCACTTCCCTCAAGACCCTAGGATGTAAGCCATCAGGTCCAGGTGATTTATCCGCCTTGAGTCCCATTATTTTACCGAGTACCACTTCCTTAGTGATTTTGATCGTGTTTAGCTCCTCCCCCCCTTTAGCCCCCTGTTTGTCCAGTGTTGGGATATTCTTAGTGTTAATTTGCTGGCCGATTGATGTATCCTGTCATCTTAATTGGCAATTAAAAGGAGAAGATGTCCCGGGCCTCAGGTCCATTTCATCCTTCGCCTCATCCAGCACCTCTCACTAAAACTGTTTTTTTTTCCTCTCTTCTTCCTTTCAGGTTTCAGAGGCCCACAAGATATAGAGGCACTGGCAAAGGTACAAAAAACAGATGGTTATGGGGGTACATGTACACAAGTCTTTGAAGGTGGCAGGACAAGTTGAGAAGGCTGTTAAAAAGGCATACGGTATCCTTTGAGAGGCAGAGAGTACTGAAGCAAGGAAGTTATGCTAAACCTTTATAAAACACTGGGCACCACACTTTAGGAAGGATGTCAAGACCTTAGAGAGGGTGCAGAGGAATTTACCAGAAAGTTACTGGGGATGAGGGACTTCAGTTATGTGGAGAGACTGGAGAAAAATAAAAGTGCGGTTTAAACAGAGTGCTGCGAGTTGGGAATTGGTTCTTACTTTACACCAAGGAAAGAGTCCGAGAGCGGGAGCAGTCAAACAACAACAACTGTGAACCCGCTAAAGTGACGTCACAACCAGGGAAGGAGCTGATTGGTAAGTAGGACCTGGTGAGTATTTCTACAGTCCAGTCGTTAAAGTAAAAGTAAGGTCTCTAGTTTAGAGTAAGTAGTGTTTAAAGGGAAGTAAGGTCCCTAGTGTATTTAATATTCTTTAATTTAAAGGAAGTAAAGGGAGTAAATTAAGGGTAGGACATGGCAGGGCAGCTCGGCAGCATGGAGTGCTCCTCCTGTGCTATGTGGGAAGTCAAGGCGAACATATGTGCAGGAAGTGTCTCCAGCTGCAGCTACTCGAAATCCGCGTTTCGGAGCTGGAGCTGCGGCTGGAGTCACTGTGGAGCATCTGCGAAGCTGAGATCTTCGTGGATAGCACGTTTAACAAGGTGGTCACTGCAGGTAAAGAGTGCACAGGCAGACAGGGAATGGGTGACCGCCAGACAGAGTAAAAGAACTAGGAAGGTAGTGCAGGACCTCAAAGGTAGTAATTTCAGGATTGCTACCAGTGCCACGTGCTAGTCAGAGTAGAAATAGAAGGATATTTCAGATGAATACGTGGCTAGAGGAATGGTGCCAGGGGGAGGGATTCAAGTTCCTGGGACATTGGAACCGGTTCTGGGGGAGGTGGGACCAGTTCAAAGCGGACGGTTTGCACCTGGGCAGGACTGGAACCGATGTCCTAGGGGGAGTGTTTGCTAGTGCTCTGGGGGAGGGTTTAACCTAAGATGGCAGGGGGTTCGGAACCTGAGCAAGGGGACAGAGGAAAGGGAAACAAGGGTAAAAGCAAAAGAAAGGAAGGAGAAAACCAAAAGTGGCAGTCAGAGAAATCAACGGTTTAAATCAAACATGGCCACAGTAAATAATAATTCTAATAGGTCTAAGAGCGTTAAAAAAATAAGCCTGAAGGCTTTGTGTCTTAATGCGAGGAGCATTCGTAATAAGGTGGATGAATTAGCTGCGCAAATAGAGGTAAACGAATATGATTTGGTTGGGATTACGGAAACGTGGCTCAAGGATGGCCAAGGCTGGGAACTCAACATCTCAACTCAATATTCGCTATTCAGGAAAGATAGGCAAAAAGGAAAGGGAGGCGGGGTATCATTACTGGTTAAAGAAGGGATTAACACAATTCTAATGAAGGATATTAGCTCTGATGATGTGGAATCTGTATGGGTAGAATTGAGAACTACCAAGGGCAGAAAACGTTAGTGGGAGTGGTATATAGACCGCCAAACAGTAAGGCGGAGGTTGGGAATGGCATTAAAAGGGAAATTAAAGAAGCGTGCAATAAGGGCACAGCCGTCATCATGGGTGACTTTAATTTACATATAGATTGGGCTAACCAAATTAGTAACAATACTGTGGAGGAGGAATTCCTGGAGTGTTTACGGGATGGTTTCCTGGACCAATATGTCGAGGAACCAACCAGAGATCAGGCCATCTTACACTGGGTATTATGTAACGAGAAAGGATTAATTAGCAATCTTGTTGTACGAGGCCCCTTGGGTCGGAGCGATCATAATATGATCGAATTCTTCATTAAGATGGAGAATGAAGTAGTTGACTCAGAGACTAGGGTCCTAAATTTAAATAAAGGAAACTATGATGGTCTGAGGCGCGAGTTGGGTAGGATTGATTGGGGAATGTCACTCAAAGGGTTGATGGTGGATAGGCAATGGCAAACATTCAAAGACCGCATGGATGAACTACAGAATTTGTTCATCCCAGTTTGGCATAAAAATAAAACAAAAAAGGTGACTCAACCATGGCTAACAAGGGAAATTAGGGATAGCATAAGATCCAAGGGGAGGACATATAAATTGGCCAGAAAAAGCAATAATCCTGAGGATTGGGAGCGGTTTAGGATTCAACAAAGGAGGACACAGGGATTAATTAAGAAGGGGAAAATAGAATATGAGAGTAAGCTTGCAGGGAACATAAAAACTAACTGTAAAGGCTTTTATAGATATGTGAAGAGAAAAAGATTGGTGAAGTCAAGCAGTCAGAATCAGGGGAATTTATAATGGGGAACAAAGAAATGGCAGACCAACTAAATACATATTTTGGTTCTGTCTTCACAAAGGAGGACACAAATAACCTCCCAGAGATGCCGGGGAACATAGGGTCCGATGAAAGGGAGGAACTGAAAGAAATCAGTATTTGTAGGGAAATGGTGTTAGGGAAATTGACGGGATTGAAGGCCGATAAATCCCCAGGGCCTGATAATCTACATCCTAGGGTACTTAAGGAAGTGGCCCTAGAAATAGTAGATGCATTGCTGATCATCTGCCAACATTCGATGGAATCTGGAACAGTACCCATGGATTGGAGGGTAGCTAATGTTACCCCACTATTCAAAAAAGGTGGTAGAGAGAAAACGGGGAATTACAGACCGGTAAGCCTGACATCGGTAGTGGGGAAAATGCTAGAGTCCATTATAAAAGATGTAATAGCAGAGCACTTGGAAAACAGTGACAGGATCGGACAAAGTCAACATGGATTCACAAAAGGTAAATCGTGCTTGACTAATCTAGTGGAATTTTTTGAGGATGTAACTGGTAAAATAGATAAGGGAGAACCAGTGGATGTGGTGTATCTGGACTTTCAGAAGGCCTTCGATAAGGTCCCGCATAAGAGATTAGCATGTAAAGTTAAGGCACATGGGATTGGGGGCAAGGTATTGACTTGGATAGAGAACTGGTTGGCAGACAGAAAGCAAAGAGTTGGAATAAATGGGTCTTTTTCCGAGTGGCAGGCAGTGACTAGTGGGGTACCGCAGGGATCGGTCCTTGGACCCCAGCTATTCACAATATATAATAATGATCTAGACAAGGGAACTAGATGTAATATCTCCAAATTTGCAGACGACACAAAGCTGGGTGGGCGTGTGTGCTGTGAGGAGGATGTCGAGAAACTCCAGGATGATTTGGACATGTTGGATGATTGGGCAGAAACATGGCAGATGCAATATAACGTGGATAAATGTGAGGTTGTCCACTTTGGTGGCAAAAACAGGAAGGCAGATTATTATCTAAATGGCAATAGATTGGGAGAAGGGGAAGTGCAACGAGACCTGGGTATCCTTGTGCACCAGTCGCTGATGGTAAGCACGCAGGTGCAGCAGGCGGTTAAGAAGGCAAATGGTATAATTACATAAGAACATAAGTAGGAGGAGCAGGAGTTGGCCATACGGCCCCTCGGGCCTGCTCCGCCATTCAATAGGATCATGGCTGATCCGAACCTAGGCTCACGTCCACTTCCCTGCCCTCTCCCCGTAACCCCTAATTCCCTTATTAGCTAGGAAACTGTCTATCTCCGTTTTAAATTTATTTAATGCCGCAGCTTCCACAGCTCTCTGAGGTAGCAAATTCCATAGATTCACCACCCTCTGAGTGAAGAAGTTTCTCCTCATCTCAGTTTTGAAACGGCAGCCCCTTATTCTAAGATTATGCCCCCTAGTTCTAGTCTCACCCATCAGTGGAAACATCTTCCCCGCATCCACCCGATCAAGCCCCCTCACAATCTTATATGTTTCGATAAGATCGCCTCTCATTCTTCTGAATTCCAATGAGTAGAGTCCCAACCTATTCAACCTTTCCTCATAAGTCAACCCCCTCATCTCCGGAATCAACCGAGTCAACCTTCTCTGAACCGCCTCGAGAGCAAGTATATCTTTTCTTAAATATGGAAACCAAAACTGCACGCAGTATTCCAGGTGTGGCCTCACCAGTACTCTGTATAACTGAAGCAAGACTTCCCTGCTTTTATACTCCATGTAGTGTATCTACTTTGAAGAAGGAACTATATTATGCAGCCCCTGTATACTGCAGTACCAGTAGTGACCACACCTGTATATAAGCCTGTGTAGTAACTTTGTATAGTAGTTCCAGTTTTGTCTCCATTCAGTAAACACCTGTTATAACCAACTTCTGCAGTCCGTGTCTCAATTACACACGGACATTACATTGGCGACAAACAGATCCGAACTTAACTACAGTTCTGCACCACCTCACGGGGATCCATCCCTGAAGCGAAGTTATTAGAGGTCGAAGCCAGAAGGAAGAAATCCAAAAAGAAAAAAAAACAAACAAACAGAAGAAACGGGTGTCGACCGTGGGCAACCGCCCTCTGATTCATCAAATTCGAAGATTTGCAGGAGAGGCTGTCGAGAGCTGGGCTTGGTCCTCCAGTCTATGGTGTTCCAGCTAATCGAGCTGGTGGCAGGTAGTACACTGATCTTTCCTGGGCTGCGGCGGGCTAGAGCTCGATCGGGTGGCTTTTCAACGGGGCCGAGCAGCGTTGTCGGGAAGAGGAGAGAGAGAGAGAGGGTGGAGTACACAGGGCGCGGCCGGTGCTACGAAGCCGGGCAGCGTACAGACCCGAGAAGAGGGAGGAAAGTGTCCCATAGGGTCTGCTCTGACGATGGGAACAGTAATTAAAATAAAAGAAAAAGAAATTAGAAGCGCAGAAAGCCGCGAGGAGCTGCAGTTTGCCACGGGGACCGCGGAGAGCGGCATTGGCAGCAGCGCGGGGGGAAGCGCGCGAAGACCATAGGGCGTCGCCATCAAGGCATAAAAACGGCAGCAACAGCGTTGGCAGCAGCGGAAAAGACAGAAAGCGCAGGAGGCGCCATCTTAATCCAGCGGGGAAGAAGGCAAAGCGCGGGAGGCGCCATTTTGTTCAATCAGGGAAGAAGGCAAAGCGCGGGAGGCGCCATCTTAGATCTCCAAGATGCCGAAGACTGGCAATATCACTGCCTTCGATAATGAAATAGAAGACTGGACCACGCATGTGGAAAAAGTCGAAGTATATTGCAAGGCAAATGAAGTAGCCGATGAGAAAAAGGCATTGGTACTACTAAACTTAATGGGCGCAAGAACATACGGCCTATTGCGGAACCTGATCACTCCAGTCAAACCGATGGAGAAGAGTTTTAACGAAATTGTTGATATCCTACAGGAACACCTAAATCCTACACCGCTGCTGATAGCAGAAAGATTTAAATTCCACAAGAGAAATCAGCATAAAGATGAGAGCAATGCTGATTACCTTACGGAACTACGCAAGCTATCAAAGCACTGCCAGTTCGGAGCAGGACTGGCAGGTACCCTATGGACAAATTTGTCTGTGGACTCCTGAGTGAAGGAACCCAGAAGAGGTTACTCTCAGAGAAAGAGCTGACGCTAGATAAGGCTTTCAGCGTGGCAGTATCATACGAAGCAGCAGCAAGGGGAGCTGCGGAAATACAGCAAAAGCCACAGGAATACGGCACCCATGAAATGACACGGGGATTTGAAAAATGTTATCGCTGCGGCAGAATAACCCATGACCAGAAGGACTGCTGGTTCAAGGACAAAACATGCAGGCAACACGGAAAGATGGGACACATTGCACGAGTTTGCAGGTCCGGGAAGAAGACTAACGACAACAAAAAGACTACTAAGGAAAAGTACAGGAAAGTACAAAAGATGACGGACAGTAGTTCCGAAGACCAGAAGAGCGATAGTGAATCCGGGAACAAGAGACTAAGCTGTCTCAAACTACACAACGTAATCGCAAAAGAGGATCACCGAACCATTTGGGTCACCCTCACGATAGCAGGGTCCCAAGTCAAAATGGAATTGGATACAGGATCAGCCCTGACCGTCATGAATCGACGAGACTACGAGCGGCTATTCTCACACATACCCTTGAAAGACACGTCCATTGTCTTGAAGACATATACGGGACAGAAAGTATACCCCAGAGGGAAAATAAGGGTGCTGTCGAATACAACGGCAAGGAAATACAGAAATTGTACCTGTACATTCTGCAAGATGGTGGACCACCGTTATTGGGATGTGAATGGATCAGAAAGATAAGTTTAGACTGGCACTCCATTCAGGCACTGACTGTGGCTGGTAAAAAGGATGACGACGTCACACCTGGACGATTGTCAAAAATCTTAGCTAACGCTAAAGAGGTATTTCAACAAGGACTGGGAACTCTTAAAGGCGTAACCACCTCGATAAAAATAGAAGAGAATGCAATTCCCAAGTTTTTCAAAGCAAGACTGGTACCGTATGCAATTCGCCCAGCCGTCGAGGCAGAGCTGGAGAATCTGGAGAATGCAGGTGTGTTATCTAAGGTAGACTGGAGCGAGTGGGCGACACCCATCGTTCCTGTCATGAAGAAAACATTAAACAATAAGTCTGAGGAGCCAAGGAAGGTTCGCATCTGTGGGGACTTCAAGGTGACTGTGAACCCAGTCCTTCACACAGTACAGTATCCTCTGCTGAGGATAGAAGATATTTTTGCCTCACTATCTGGAGGGAAACGTTTTACAAAAATTGACCTAGCGCAAGCATATTTGCAGATGGAGGTTGAAGAATCCTCTAGGAAATATCTCACGATGAACACCCACAAAGGTCTTTACCAGTATAATCGACTGGTATTCGGAGTAGCATCAGCTCCGGCTATATGGCAAAGAGCAATGGAACAAGTCCCGCAAGGGATTCCGGGGACTCAGTGTTACTTGGACGACATCCTAGTGACAGATGAAAATGACAGTGAACACCTTGCCAACCTAGAGCAGGTACTCACTAGACTAAGAGAACATGGGCTACGAGCCAATCGCCCCAAGTGCGAGTTTTTTAAGAAACAAATATCATATTGTGGCCACGTGATTGATGAAGAGGGGTTACATAAGTCCCCTGACAAAATTGAAGCGGTAGTTAAGGCTCCAGCGCCTGAAAATGTGTCGCAACTGAGGTAATTCCTCGGATTGGTGAATTACTACTATAAGTTTTTGCCGAATTTGTCCACAATTCTGCACCCACTGAATGCCCTGCTACAAACTGGAGTAGCATGGAAATGGAGCGATGAATGTAAGCGGGCCTTTCAGAAGTGTAAAGGCCTGATCACTTCAAAAGAAGTATTGGCTCACTACAACCCATCACTACCGATAAGACTGGCGTGTGATGCGTCTCCCTACGGCGTTGGAGCGGTACTGTCACATAAATTCCTTGATGGTTCAGAGAGGCCGATAGCTTTTGCGTCACGCTCGTTAACTTCAGCCGAGCGTAACTACGCCCAGATTGACAGAGAGGCCCTCAGCCTGGTGTGGGGGGTGAAGAAGTTCAATCACTACCTGCACGGACAGAAATTTACTCTACTAACTGATCATCAACCTCTTGTCTCCATTTTCAACCCTAAGAAGGGCGTCCCGATAATGACAACACAACGGCTATAGAGGTGGTCCCTTTTCCTAGGAGCACACCAATATGACATAGAGTACAAAGGAACTAAACAGCATGGGAATGCTGATGGATTGTCGCGCCTACCGTTGCCGACGGTGGAAGAAGCACCTGCAGTGGATCCAGTGGAGATATTCCACTCAACCATAGTCGAATGTCTACCTGTGACGAATGCAAACATAGAAAAGGAAACACGAAATGACCCGACACTCTCCAGGGCCTATGATTTAACGGTGAAGGGATGGCCAGCACATGGCAAACCACTGTTGCCAGCATTCTCGCCGAGAAGAGAACAGCTGTCAGTGTGCCGAGGAACCTTGATGTGTGGATCCAGAGTAGTAATTCCACCCAAATTGAAGGATAGAGTACTCAATGAGCTTCATGAGGGTCATCTGGGAGGGGTAAAAATGAAGAACATAGCCAGAGCGTTTGTGTGGTGGCCGGGAATCGATAGAGAAATCGAAGAGATGACCAAGAGCTGTACAGGATGCCAGAAGGTCCAAAACGCCCCACCACAAGCCCCTCTACATCCATGGGAGTGGCCCTCATCTCCATGGCAAAGGGTACACATTGATTTTGCTGGTCCATTTATGGACTCGATGTTTTTAATTGCGGTGGATGCACATTCAAAGTGGCCAGAGGTAATAAAAATGTCCTCAACCACCACAGAAAAAACTATCACAGTCTTACGAACCATATTCACCAGAAATGGGCTGCCTGAACAGATTTGCTCCGACAATGGACCACAGTTTGTGTCTGAAGAGTTCCGGAGGTTCTTAAAGAACAATGGTGTTAAGCATTACACATCCGCCCCATATCATCCAGCCACCAATGGATTGGCTGAGAGGTTCATTCAAACATTCAAGAAGGCTATCAAGGCAATGTGCAATGAAGACATACCCCTACAACACAAGGTGGATAACTTCTTGTTTGCCTACCGGAATGCGACACATGCGGTTACCAACCAAACTCCAGCCATGATGTTCTTCAATCGAAGACTAAGATGCCGCTTGGATTTGGTTAAGCCAAACATCAGAAGAGATGTGGAGAACAGGCAGTTTCAGAATATGAATGAAAGGCCAACCAGGAGTTTCAAGATAGGTCAACCAGTTTTGGCCCGGGACTACCGCACAGAGAAATGGCAGCCAGGAACGATCTGCACACGGCAAGGACCTCTAATGTATACCGTGGACGTTGGAGAGAGCATTGTAAGACGCCATGCTGACCAGATTCTAGAGTCACTGGAAAACGTCAAATCTACACCACGATCCTATACACCTGGTGATGAAACCGAAGTACCAATTGCACCTACCTCAGAATCGGTGATATTGGAAGCAGACGAACCAAACAACGACGTTGATCCCGAATCAACTTTGCCAGAAGAACCTGATACCCCAAAGAGGCGTTATCCGGACAGAATCAGGAAGCCTCCTCAAAGACTGAATTTATAATTGATTAACTTCAGCTAATGTATATAGCAACTGTAATTGTAAATATGTTATTTATTTATTAATCGAATGTTATGTACTGTTTAGCTAAAAGGGGAGGAATTGTAGTGTATGTACTTTGAAGAAGGAACTATATTCTGCAGCCCCTGTATACTGCAGTACCAGTAGTGACCACCCCTGTATATAAGCCTGTGTAGTAACTTTGTATAGTAGTTCCAGTTTTGTCTCCATTCAGTAAACACCTGTTATAACCAACTTCTGCATTCCGTGTCTCAATTACACACGGACATTACACTCCATCCCCCTTGCAATAAAAGCCAAGATTCCATTTGCCTTCCTGATCACCTGCTCCTGATCACCTGCTGTACCTGCATACTAACCTTCTGTGTTTCATGCACCAGGACCCCCAGATCACTGTGTACTGTAGCACTTTGCAGTTTCTTTCCATTTAGATAATATGTTGGCCTTCGTAGCGAGAGGGTTTGAGTACAGGAACAAGGATGTCTTGCTGCAGTTGTACAGGGCCTTGGTGAGACCACATCTTGAATATTGTGTGCAGTTTTGGTCGCCTTATCTGAGGAAGGACGTTCTTGCCATGGAAGGAGTTCAGCGAAGATTCACCAGGCTGATACCTGGGATGGCAGGAATGACGTATGAGGAGAGATTGGGTCAATTGGGCTTATACTCACTGGAGTTTAGAAAAATGAGAGGTGATCTCATTGAAACTTATGAAATTATAAGAACATAAGAACATAAGAAATAGGAGCAGGAGTCGGCCAATCGGCCCCTCGAGCCTGCTCCGCCATTCAATAAGATCATGGCTGATCTGATCCTAACCGCCAATCTACTATCACAGAACCATCTCCTGAATCTAACAGAATTAGACACACGAAATAGGAGCAGGATCAGGCTACACGGCCCCTGGGCCCGCTCCGCTACCCACAGGGCCATGACCGATCCGAACCTAGACTCATGTCCAAATTCCTGCCCGCTCCCCGTAACCCTTAATTCCCTTTACTTCTAGGAAACTGTCTATTTCTGTTTTAAATTTATGTAATGATGTAGCTTCTACAGCTTTTTGGGGCAGCATATTCCATGGACCTACCACCCTCTGAGTGAAGTAGTTCCTCCTCATCTCAGTTTTGAAAGAGCAGCCCCTTATTCTAAGACTATGCCCCCTAGTTCTAGTTTCACCCATCATCGGGAACATCCTCCCCGCATCCACCCGATCCAACCCCTTCACCATCTTATATGTTTCAATAAGATCGCCTCTCATTCTTCTGAACTCCAATGAGTAGAGTCCCAATCTACTCAACCTCTCCTCATATGTCCATCCCCTCATCCCCGGGATTAACTGAGTGAACCTTCTTTGTACTGACTCGAGAGCAAGTATGGCTTTTCTTAAGTATGGACACCAAAACTGTATGCAGTATTCCAGGTGCGGTCTCACCAATATCTTGTACAACTGAAGCAATACCTCCCTATTTTTATATTCTATCCCCCTAGCAATGAAAGCCAACATTCCATTGGCCTTCTTAATCACTTGTTGCACCTGCATACTAACCTTTTGAGTTTCGTGCACCAGGACCCCCAGATCCCTTTGTACTTCAGTACTTTCCAGTTTCTTGCCATTAAGATAATAACTTGCTCTACGATTTTTCCTGCCAAAGTGCACGCTTTCCAGTATTGTATTCCATCTGCCAAATCTCTGCCCACTTACTTAGCCTGTCTATGTCCCCTTGCAGGTTTTTTATGTCCTCCTCACTCACTACTTTCCCTCCCATCTTAGTATCATCTGCAAACTTTGATATGTTACACTCGGTCCCCTCCTCCAAATCGTTAATATAGATTGTAAAGAGTTGGGGACCCAGCACTGACCCCTGCGGAACACCACTAGTTACTGATTGCCAGTATGAGAATGAACCATTTATCCCAACTCTCTGCCTTCTGTTAGATAGCCAATCCTCTATCCATGCCAGAATATTACCCCCAATCCCGTGATTTTTTATCTTAAGCAATAATCTTTTGTGTGGCACCTTGTCAAATGCCTTTTGGAAGTCTAAATACACTATGTCCACTGGTTCCCCTTTATCCACCCTATATGTTACTTCCTCAAAGAACTCCAGCAAATTTGTCAAACATGACTTCCCCTTCATAAAACCATGCTGACTTTGTCCTATTAAATTATGATTATCCAAATGTCCTGTTACTGTCTCCTTAATAATGGACTCCAAAATTTTACTTACCACAGATGTTAGGCTAACCGGTCTATAGTTTCCAGCCTTCTGTCTACTGTCTTTTTTAAATAAGGGTATTACATTAGCAGTTTTCCAGTCTGCCGGGACCTTTGCTGAGTCCAGGGAGTTTTGGAAAATTATTACTAATGCATCCACAATCCCTACCGCCATTTCCCTCAAGACCCTAGGATGTAAGCCATCAGGTCCAGTTGATTTATCCACCTTGAGTCCCATTATTTTACCGAGTACCACTTCCTTAGTGATTTTGATCGTGTTTAGCTCCTCCCCCCCTTGAGCCCCCTGTTTGTCCAGTGTTGGGATATTCTTAGTGTCCTCTACTGTAAAGACTGATACAAAATATTCATTCAGTGTTTTTGCCATCTCCATATTTCCCACCATTAATTTCCCGATCTCATCCTCTAAGGGACCAACATTTACTTTAGCCACCCTTTTTCTTTTTATATAACTATAAAAACTCTTACTATCTGTTTTTATATTTTTTGCTAATTTACTTTCATAATCTATCTTCCCTTTCTTAATCAATCTTTTTGTTATTTTTTGCTGGCTTTTAAAGTTTCCCAATCCTCTATCCTCCCACTAGATTTGGCTACCTTATATGCCCTTGTTTTTAGTCGAATACTATCCTTAATTTCTTTACTTAGCCACGGATGGCTGTCTTTTCTTTTACACCCTTTTCTTCTCAGTGGAATATATATTTTTTGGAAGTTGTAAAATAACTCCTTAAATGTACACCACTGATCATCGTCTTACCCTTTAATCTATTTTCCCAATCTGCTCTCATACCTTCATAGTCTCCTTTATTCAAGCTTAGCACGCTTGTTTGAGATCCAACCTTCTCACCCTCTAATTGAATATGGAATTCAACCATGTTATGGTCAGTCATTCCAAGGGGATCCTTTACTAGGACATTTTTAATGAATCCTGTCTCGTTACACAGGACCAGATCTAAGGTTGCTTGCCCCTGGTCGGTTCAGTTACATACTGCTCAAGAAACCCATCCCTAATACAGTCAATGAACTCATCCTCAAGGCAGCCCTGCCCAATTTGATTTGTCCAGTTAATATGATAGTTAAAATCCCCCATAATTAGAGATGTTCCCTTATTACAAGCCTCAACTATTTCCTGATTGATACTCCGTCCAACAGAGTTGCAACTGTTCGGAGGCCTATAGACTACGCCCACTAGTGTTTTTTTCCCCTTATTATTCCTTACCTCCACCCAAACTGTTTCATTATCCTGATCTTTTGACCCAATATCATTTCTCTGTATTACAGTGATTCCTTCCTTTATTAACATAGCCACCCCACCTCCCCTTCCTTCCTGCCTGTCCTTCCTGATTGTTAAATAACCTGGTATGTTTAATTCCCAGGCATTGTCACCCTGCAGCCATGTTTCTGTAATGGCCACAAGATCATACCCATATGTAGTTATTTGTGCCATTAACTCGTCTATTTTGTTACGAATGCTACATGCATTCAGATAGAGAACTTTCAAATATGTTTTGTGACACTTAGTTCCTGCTTTTGCCCTTTTTATTACTTTACCTTTTACTCCATACCTTCTGCCCCTTCCTGACACGCTCTGGTTTTTAATTTCCCCACTGCTACCTAGGTCTATGACCTTCTCTGTTGTCATTTTTATTATTTGCTCTCTAGGAACCTCCCCCCCACTAGTTAGTTTAAAGCCCTCTCTACAGCCCTAGTTATATGATCCGCCAGGACTCTAGTCCCAGCACTGGCCAAGTGAAGCCCATCCCAACGGAACAGCTCCCTCCTGCCCCAGTACTGGTGCCAGTGTCCCAGGAAGCAAAACCCATTTCTCCCACACCAGTCTTTGAGCCATGCATTTAACTCTCTAATTTTATTTGTCCTAGCCAAATTCGCTCGTGGCTCAGGTAATAATCCAGAGATTATTACCCTTGAGGTTCTGTTTTTTAATTTGACCCCTAGCTGCTCATACTCCTTTAACAGAACTGGCTTCCTAGTCCTATCTACGTCGTTTGTACCAACATGGACCACGACAACTGGATCCACCCCCTCCCACTGCATGTTTCTTTCCAGCCCAGAGGAGATGTCCTTAACCCTGGCACCGGGTAGGCAACACAGCCTTCGGGACTCTCGCTCTCGGCTGCAGAGAACTCTATCTATCCCCCTAATAATACTATCCCCTACCACTACAACATTTCTATTTACTCCCCCCTCTTGAATGGCCCCCCATTCCACGGTGCTGTAGCCAGGTTGCTCATCCTCCCTGCAGTCCCTGCTCCTGTCCCCACAGGGAGTAAGAACCTCGAACCTGTTGGACAAGAGCAAGGGCTGCGGCTCCTCCAGCTCTACCTCCTGGATCCCCGTACCTGCCTCACTCATAGTCACACCGTCCTGTCCCTGACCATGGTCTACATCTGAATTAATTAACTTCATAGGTGTGACCACCTCCTGATACACAGAGTCCAGGTACTTCTCCCCCTCCCTGATGTGTCGCAGTGTCTGAAGCTCAGACTCCAGCTCATCAACACAGAGCTGGAGTTCCTGTAGCAGCAGACACTTGTCACAGACGTAATCACCGTGAGCCTCAATGGGGTTCACCGGCTCCCACATCTCGCAACAGTAACACATCACCTGCTCCATTCTATGTAATTAATTAAATTTTTTATTGTTAGTTATGGACACCCTCTGCCCGATTTTAGATGCTAGTATCCCCTTTAATTAATTGGATTTAAATTAAATCAATCCCTCTAGTTACACCAGTTAAATGGTTTACCAACAGTCACTCTGCACCAGAAAGGCCTTATTAACTACAACCCACAGAGTTAAAGTTTGAAAAGAGCACCTAACACCCCACTTACCCTAACTCACACTTACCCAAACTCACAGCACTCTCTGCTGACTCGCACTAGGACTGGTCTTTTTATACTGTTTGTTTGTTTACAGTCAAATGAGTCACCCCTGCTGATTGGTTAGAAAATTGGTTTCCACTGCCTGCTGTGCCAATTTACTCCTACTGCAGTGTAACCTTGTTTTACTCTTCTTAAACCAACAGAATCCCAAATATTTAACTTTTCCCCTTTACTTAAACTGCTTAAGTAATCTTATCAAGAATGATTTAAAGAGAAATAACAATTAAAGAACTCTCACACTTACCCAAACTCTCAGCACTCTTTGATGACTCGCACTCAGACAGGACAGGACAGACTAGATGCAGGAAGGATGTTCCCGATGGTCGGGGAGTCCAGAACCAGGGGTCACAGTCTAAGGATAAGGGGTAAGCCATTTAGGACAGAAATGAGGAGGAATTTCTTCACCCAGAGAGTGGTGAACCTGTGGAATTCTCTACCACAGAAGGCGGTGGAGGCCAGTTCATTAAATATATTCAAGAAGGAGTTAGATATATTTCTTAAGGCTAAAGGGATCAAGGGGTATGGGGAGAAAGCAGGGACCGGGTACTGAATTTGGATGATCAGCCATGATCGAATTGAATGGCGGATCAGGCTCGAGGGGCCGAATGGCCTACTCCTGCTCCTATCTTCTATTAAAAAGCAGGACCTTGTAAGGGGTGGTGTGTGTGGTTAGCTTTGCCTCGGACTCCCTGAGCGGCTCGAATCGCTCCCACTCCCTTGGTTCTAGACTTTGGACTTATTTGGGGGTTGTAATGAAATTGCAACAGACAACTGAGTTGGTGAAAAAACTTAGATTTTTATTTGAGACAGGAAAATATACAATCCAATAATCTTATTACTCTAAAAGGGGGAACACTTCGGAATATACGAGGGAGAATGACAATAGACAAAATACTTCACCCCTCCCAATTCCACTGCACTAACTAGGTTGGATTCCAGAGGACCAGGGAAATGCTCACCAAACGACTTTCTTGACAGTTGTAGAGGTTCACAATTTCGGGGTTCTCTTTAGGTGTGGCGGTTGGGGCCTGCCGTACCCCGGATGTGGTAGAAGACTTCACCTGCGTTGGGTTTTCAGTCTATGCGTGTCTGCTGATGCGGTCGGGTGCGTATTGGACCTAACGGGTAAGTACCTAATTTCCTTTGGTTAGGTATAGGGTTTAGAGTCTTTTTCATCAAATCTTACCCAGGGGTAAGTCAGGATAGCTTGTAGAGTGGAAACAAACCCGCGAGTCTTCGGTTTCTTCCAGGTTGGTTTCTTGTTGGTCGCGGTGGCCCAATATTACCGAGTTGTTGGTAATATTGTTGGTTGTTTGTTTCTTGGGGCCCTTGGTTGCCGCCATTCCTTTCCGTTCTTCTGTTGTCCTTCCGTTGATTGATTGTCCCGAGGCTGATGTGTCTTGATGATGATGGTGAGGAGACTGCGTCTCTGTCGTTGTTCCGAAAAGACTTCAATTGACTGCCTGTCCGAATGACTGTCTGTGTGTAAAAACAGGCCTCAATTATACCGTTTGAGTTGCTTATCTGCCCGCCAAATCTTCTCTGGCCCATTGTTAATTTTGGCGGGCTCATTAACATTAATAGTTTTAAAATTCTTTAATGAGTTCCGGGCTGGTCCCGTCTACTTTTGATTAACTTAAGTTGGTGTAAACTACTTTCGGGATGGTTCGTCGAAACGTCAGTTCGTGTTTAATGGCTGTTTAAACCCTTGTCCGGTTAGTGAGTTTTGCTGGGGTCAGGGTCCCTTTTGTTGATCAGTGGCATGTACTGTATTATTCATATTCTTGATGGCTCTGCAATTTTGGCGGGAACTGTCCATCCATAGGCCTATTGTCATTTATGTGGAATGACTGAAGCAGTCCAGAACATTCCCAGACAATCTGGCCTATGCCAATACTCAAACTGTTTGTTTTACAGGGGCCCATCCCAACTGCTTTGTCGCAGCCTTGCACAGGCCTGGACATGTCCTTTCAAAATAACCAAAAATCTTGGGGTTTTAACTTTAAGCTCCTTTTCGGCCCAATATTCGTTTAAACAGTCCAAAATCTCTTCTTTTCTTGGTGTGGTGGAATCTGTAGAATTTTGCGAACCTTACAACCTCAAAGGTTGCAATCTCTGGATTACTCCCAGTGCCACGTGCTAGTGAGTATAGGAATAGGAGGATAGAGCAGATGAATGCGTGGCTAAAGAGTTGGTGCAGGAGAGAGGGCTTTAGTTTCCTGGATCACTGGGTCTGCTTCTGGAGAAGGTGGAACCTGGACAAGTCGGATGGGTTGCACCTGAACCGGAACGGGACCAACATCCTTGATATAGGTAAAAAGCGGGATGAGATCCTAAAAGCGAGGGAGTTAGGAGTTAAATTAAAAAAATAGGACCTCAAAGGTAGTAATCTCAGGATTGCTACCAGTGCCAGGTGCTAGTCAGAGTAGAAATAGAAGGATATTTCAGATGAATACGTGGCTAGAGGAATGGTGCAAGGGGGGAGGGATTCAAGTTCCTGGGACATTGGAACCGGTTCTGGGGGAGGTGGGACCAGTTCAAACTGGACGGTCTGCACCTGGGCAGGGCTGGAACCGATGTCCTAGGGGGAGTGTTTGCTAGTGCTCTGGGGGAGGGTTTAAACTAAAATGGCAGGGGGTTGGGAAGCTGAGCAGGGAGACAGAGGAAAGGGAAACAAGGATAAAAGCAAAAGATAGGAAGGAGAAAAACAAAAGTGGCAGTCAGAGAAATCAGCGGTTTAAATCAAAAGTGGCCACAGTAAATAATTATTCTAATAGGTCTAAGAGCGTTAAAAAAACAAGCCTGGAGGCTTTGTGTCTTAATGCGAGGAGCATTCGTAATAAGGTGGATGAATTGGCTGCACAAATAGAGGTAAATGAATGTGATTTGATTGGGATTACGAAAACATGGCTCAAGGATGGCCAAGGCTGGGAACTCAACATGCAGGGGTATTCGATATTCAGGAAAGATAGGCAAAAAGGAAAGGGAGGTGGGGTAGCATTACTGGTTAAACAAGGGATTAACACAATTGTAATGAAGGATATTAGCTCTGATGATGTGGAATCTGTATGGGTAGAATTTAGAAATACTAAGGGGAAGAAAACATTAGTGGAAGTGGTATATAGACCTCCAAACAGTAAGGCGGAGGTTGGGGATGGCATTAAAAGGGAAATTAAAGAAGCGTGCAATAAGGGCACAGCAGTCATCATGGGTGACTTTAATCTACATATAGATTGTGCTAACCTAATTAGTAACAATACTGTGGAGGAGGAATTCCTGGAGTGTTTACGGGATGGTTTCCTGGACCAATATGTCGAGGAACCAACCAGAGATCAGGCCATCTTACACTGGGTATTATGTAACGAGAAAGGATTAATTAGCAATCTTGTTGTACGAGGCCCCTTGGGTCGGAGCGATCATAATATGATCGAATTCTTCATTAAGATGGAGAATGAAGTAGTTGACTCAGAGACTAGGGTCCTCAATTTAAATAAAGGAAACTACGATGGTCTGAGGAGCGAGTTGGGTAGGATTGATTGGGGAATGTCACTCAAAGGGTTGATGGTGGATAGGCAATGGCAAACATTCAAAGACCGAATGGATGAACTACAGAATTTGTTCATCCCAGTTTGGTATAAAAATAAAACAAAAAAGGTGACTCAACTGTGGCTAACAAGGGAAATTAGGGATAGCATAAGATCCAAGGAGAGGACATATAAATTGGCCAGAAAAATCAATAATACTGAGGATTGGGAGCGGTTTAGGATTCAACAAAGGAGGACAAAGGGATTAATTAAGAAAGGGAAAATAGATTATGAGAGTAAGCTTGCAGGGAACATAAAAACTGACTGTAAAAGCTTTTATAGATATGTGAAGAGAAACAGATTGGTGAAGTCAAGCGTAGGTCCCTTGCAGTCAGAGTCAGGGGAATTTATAACGGGGAACAAAGAAATGGCAGACCAACTAAATACATATTTTGGTTCTGCCTTCACAAAGGAGGACACAAATAACCTCCCAGAGATGCCGGGGAACATAGGGTCTGATGAAAGGGTGGAACTGAAAGAAATCAGTATTTGTAGGGAAATGGTGTTAGGAAAATTGATGGAACTGAAGGCCGATAAATCCCCAGGGCCTGATAATCTACATCCCAGGGTACTTAAGGAAGTGGCCCTAGAAATAGTAGATGCATTGCTGATCATCTTCCAGAACTCGATAGACTCTGGAACAGTACTCATGGATTGGAGGGTAGCTAATGTTACCCCACTATTCAAAAAAGGTGGTAGAGAGAAAACGGGGAATTATAGACCGGTAAGCCTGACATCGGTAGTGGGGAAAATGCTAGAGTCTATTATAAAAGATGTAATAGCAGAGCACTTGGAAAGCAGTGACAGGATCGGACAAAGTCAACATGGATTTACAAAAGGTAAATCATGCTTGACTAATCTACTGGAATTTTTTGAGGATGTAACTGGTAAAATAGATAAGGGAGAACTAGTGGATGTGGTGTATTTGAACTTTCAGAAGGCTTTCGATAAGGTCCCGCATAAGAGATTAGCGTGTAAAGTTAAGGCACATGGGATTGGGGGCAAGGTATTGACTTGGATAGAGAACTGGTTGGCAGACAGAAAGCAAAGAGTTGGAATAAACGGGTCATTTTCCGAGTAGCAGGCAGTGACTAGTGGGGTACCACAAGGATCGGTGTAGGGGGTTTCTCTTGCTCGTTCTGGTCTCCTACCAGGCTTCATGCAATAATTACCCTTGAGTGGTTCGACCCACTCTTCCCTACGGTTCTAGACCTTGGACTTAGGTGCAGGGAACTGTAGTGCAGAGAAAAACTCAATAGACCAGGTTGAATAACACGAAATGGAGGCTTTTATTATAAAACAGTTTGCAGCATTGTAAAATACATGTCATAAGCACAGATCAAAATAACTACAATCATGCACATATCTATAAACTTAACTCTATGGAAATGGGGAACACACGGCACGTCGTAAAAGGGGAAACACATTACGATTACCCTTAACCCCCTCCCCTAGACCTAAACTAAGTTTCGACTTGAGGAACTCGGAATCATGCTCACCACTTTCAGATTCGCAAAAGAGGGGGTTCGCAGCCTTTTGGCACAGCTTTCCGTCGTCACGTGGATTTGGAAGCTTCTGGCACAGTTTGTTTTTCTCTCAGGCGATGGAGCAGCAGATACAGTCTCGATGAGCGCTCGTCATGGCTGAATCCATTACCGACGTGACTTTAAGAACTGGATGCCCATGGAAGACTCAGTCACCGATGTGATGTTGCAGAACTGCACAGGGAAAGTTCCTGGTCGAATGGTATGTTGAGGCCCTGGAGGGCTAGGCCCGGAGTGTCCTTTTATTTCTCCCTCCGGCCTGGCTCGTCGGTTTTCCTGAGGGTGTCTTCTCCTTCGGCCTGGGTCGTCGATGATCTCCCGACAAAAGTACCCGGGCCACCCTCGTCGTCTTCCCGTCGTGGCCGAGCCTTGCCTGGCCGAACACCGACCACGCTGCCTTAACCGAAGAGTCCGTCCCGAAACGTCCTACTCGAATTCTGAAGCTACCGAGGCAGAAGAAGCGTGTCCCGAAGCGTGAATCTGAAGCGAAGCTGAAGTCAAACCCAAGCGAAGCCCCTGATGGACTTTTCAATCCACAGTTATACCTTTTTGGGACAGTCTTATTTCCCGCCAAATCATAGTCCTGTCTTTGTAATATTTTTGGCGGGCAGAAATCTCTGCAGGGGCGCTTTGTCTTACAACGGGAGCCAGTGATAGCTTAACTGGCCTTCCTGGCCGATAATGTCTTTTACTTTGTCACCGTAACTCGGTTCGTATATTGATCGGTCTGGAGATTGCCCTTGATGGCTGTTAAACGGTTTTTCCTTTGTACAGTAAATGGGTTTAAGTGTTCATTCAAATGTCCGCCCATTTCTTGATGGGCCCCATCCTGTTACCTGAAACTGTCCTGTACTTAGAATCCAACTAATATGTATGCTCAGTTCCCTGAGTTTCGTTTTCCCGATACTGGCTTTCGCGGGCTTATTGTCCTCAATCCACAAGCCTGTCTGGCTTGCAGTAACAGAAATCAAATGGTCCCAGAAACTGATCACGAGGTCCGGCGGCCATTTTGTATGCCCTTTTTATCAAAGGTTTTTCTGTACAAGCTTCTTTTGGTCAATAAAACTGCCTTATTAACCCTGTTTTCTTGTGTGATTAAGTTACTGAAAATTTCGAATTTTACATCGGTCCTAGGACCCCAGCTGTTCACAATATATATTAATGATCTGGATGAGGGAATTGGATGTAATATCTCCAAATTTGCAGACGACACAAAGCTGGGTGGGAGGGTATGCTGTGAGGAGCATGTCGTGAAACTCCAGTACGATTTGGACAGGTTGGGTGATTGGGCAGAAACATGGCAAATGCACTATAATGTGGATAAATGTGAGGTTATCCACTTTGGTGGCAAAAACAGGAAGGCAGATTATTTTTTGAATGGCAATAGATTAGGAGAAGGGGAAGTGCAAAGAGACCTGGGTGTTCTTATGCACCAGTCGCTGAAGGTAAGCATGCAGGTGCAGCAGGCGGTTAAGAAGGCAAATGGTATGTTGGCCTTCGTAGCAAGAGGGTTCAAGTACAGGAACAAGGATGTCTTGCTGCAGTTGTACAGGGCCTTGGTGAGACCGCACCTTGAGTATTGTGTGCAGTTTTGTCATCTTATCTGAGGAAGGATGTTCTTGCCATTGGGGGAGTGCAGCAAAGATTCACCAGGCTGATACCTGGGATGGCAGGAATGACGTATGAGGAGAGATTGTGTCAATTGGGCTTATACTCACTGGAGTTTAGAAGATTGAGAGGGGATCTCATTGAAACCTATAAAATTCTGTCAGGTCTGGACAGACTAGATGCAGGAAGGATGTTTCTGATGGCCGGGGAGTCCAGAACGAGGGGTCATAGTCTAAGGATAAGGGGTAAGCCATTTAGGACTGAAATGAGGAGGAATTTCTTCACCCAGAGAGTGGTGAACCTGTGGAATTCTCTGCCAAAGAGGGCGGTGGAGGCCACTTCATTAAATATATTCAAGAAGGAGTTGGATATTTTTCTTAAGGCTAAAGGGATCAAGGGATATGGGGAGAAGGCAGGGACAGGGTACTGAATTTGGATGATCAGCCATGATCTCATTGAATGGCGGAGCAGGCTCGAAGGGCCGAATGGCCTACTCCTGCTCCTATCTTCTATGTTTCTATTTTTCTTGCGGGGAGGTTTGCTAGTGCTGTTGGGTGGTGGGGTGGGGGGGGTTTAAACTAACTTGGCAGGGGGATGGGATACGGAGTGGAGCTATAGTAGGGGGTGATGCACAGCCAAATATAGAGGAAAAAACAAGTCAGCCTGGAAGGCAGAGCAAATATGTAACGGCACAAGGGAGTATGGCAAGGCTGGATGGCATTTATTTTAATGCAAGGAGTCTTGCGAGTAAGGCAGATGAATTGAAGGTATTGATGAACACATGGGAGTACGATATTGTTGCTATCACAGAGACATGGTTGAGGGAGGGGCAGGTCTGGCAGCTCAATATTCCGGGGTATAGAATCTTCAGGCGAGACAGAGGGGGGTGTAAAAGAGGAGGGGGTGTCGCAGTATTAATCAAGGAGTCAATTACTGCTGTAAGGAGGGATGATATCTTAGCAGGTTCCTCTAATGAGGCCATATGGGTAGAACTTAAAAACAAAAAGGGGGCAAGCTCTTTGTGGGGAGTGTACTATAGGCCCCCAAACAGTCAGGGGGAGATAGAGGAACAGATTTGTGGGCAAATCTCAGAGAAGTGTAGAAATAAT
The DNA here is from genome assembly GCF_052327205.1 of Somniosus microcephalus. Classification (NCBI taxonomy): domain Eukaryota; kingdom Metazoa; phylum Chordata; class Chondrichthyes; order Squaliformes; family Somniosidae; genus Somniosus; species Somniosus microcephalus. Next base: position 247,128,614 of record NC_140995.1, on the reverse strand, counting down.
AGGGTAATAATAGTAGGGGATTTCAACTTCCCCAATATTAACTGGGATAGTCAAGAGTGTGAAAGGTTTAGAGGGTGCGGAATTCTTAAAGTGCATGCAGGAGAGCTTTTTGAGCCAGCATGTAGAAAGTCCTACAACAGAGGGGGGCGGTACTGGACCTAATTCTAGGGAATGTAGCCGGGCAAGTGGTAGAAGTGTCAGTAGGAGAGCATTTTGGTGACAGTGACCATAGTTCGGTGAGATTTAAGGTAGTCATGGAAAAGGACAACGATGGACCGGAAATAAAGGTTCTAAATTGGGGGAAGGCCGATTTTAATATGATAAGGCAGGATCTGGCCAAAGTAGACTGGGATCAGCTACTTGTAAGAAAATCCACATCAGAGCAGTGGGAGTCTTTCAGAAAGGAAATAGAGAGAGTACAACGCCAACATGTTCCCGTAAAGGTTAAGGGTGGGACCAACAAACCCAGGGAACCCTGGATGTCAAGGGATATACAAGAATGGATTAGGAAAAAACAGATACAAAGGACTAAAAACAGTGGAAGCCCTAGAGGAGTATAGAAAGTGCAGGGGGGTACTTAAAAAAGAAATTAGGAGAGGCATGAAAAAACACTGGCGGGCAAAATAAAGGAAAATCCCAAGGTGTTTTATAAGTATACTAGCTGGAATACCCAGCGTTGCCAAGGGAACTGAAGAACCCTCTGACATGCTTATAAAACTGTTTATAAAACTGTTGGGATTGAAGAGCTGTTCCTAAGCACCCAGGAGGTGATTGTTTAATTTAGGTTTTTGTTAATGGGGATCGACAGTAGCCAAAAATTCAAGTTTTTACAGTTTTCCTTCTATGTCACTTTGGAGGTAGCAAGCAGAATTATAATTTTGCAATGTTATCATTGACATTAATGTGTCATGATCATATAATGATTGTGCATTATTGTAAAAAGCAATAACATTGTTGAAATTTTTAATGAGAGGACCACATTCCGCTTAAAAAAAGACTCAAACAATGATTATGATTTAAAAATGCAATTTTCCATAGCCAACCCAGGAGGAAATTGCATGGCTTCGTTTTTTTAAGAGTTTCCGAGATTAGGCATTTTTATTGAGAAAAAAAAATCCTTCGCCAAATGCGCCAACTATTTGCATAATACAGCGCTGATGGACAGGTATTGATGGCGGAGTATATTTTCTTTCTCTACGCCCTTCCCATCGTTACTTGGCAGCGCGTAAAACATAGTGGCTTTGACGGAATTTTAATCTAAATAAAAATACCAAATTCGGTATAATCTGTATAAATTTTTTTTTCAATTTTGCAAGCGTGTATCATTGCATAATTGAGGTGGATTAATGTTGTGCATTAACATGATAACAGCATTTTCTTTAAGTTTCAGTTTGTGTGTTGGAAGGCAGGGGTGCTATATTTTGTTCGGGTTTTACAGTTACCTTTTTTCCTTCCCTAATGATGGCATTATTGGAAAGCCCGTTGATATACAACGTTTTCTGTTTTTCCTGAGGGAGTTAAAAGAAACAGATTCCTTGATGTACCAACTCTTGAACATGCCACGTACAACTGGCCATGTGAAAAACAGGGCGTGAGTAAGTTGATGCCAGCAACCTTCAAAGTCTGCCCCTGTGACTTGTTGATTGACATTACAAAAGAAATTGTTACAGGAAACTGTTGCCTTTTAAATTGAAATGGCAAGTCATTTGGTATCATTGGAATTCGAGGAATGAGAACATCCTCACCTCTGGCGCAGCCTGATATGATGGTAGCCTCAATGAGATTTGGCATGAGCTTTTTGACTGCCAGTCTGGTTCCATTGCACAACTTTGGTGGATCAATGTTTCTTAAGAGCATGATGGGGGTGCCCTCCTTCAGTACCAGTTTGTGAGGAGGTGTTCCTGAAGGCTGCAATGAGTTGAGGAACTCAGTGGGGTAGTGTACTCCATCAGCACTGTCACAAACAGTATCAACACTTTTATAAATTCACTCTTGGCCAGGGAGTTTTTGAAAAAGCAGCATGTTGATGTTGTTGACAATATCATTCTTGGGTGCAAGTATTGACAGTTCACACAGCCACTTGGGATCTTTGAAGTGATTGAGGAGGTCTGGATACACCTTTGAGATCAACTCATCAACTGTTCTGACTTGACTGCCACAGCCTGGAGGAATCGTGATTTGACCACTGCTGTCAATTGGCAACTTTCCATCTCCCAAATTTAGCAACAGTCGGGTAAAGGATCCTGCCATTTCGTCACCATGCATATGAACACGCATGTTTGTGATCAAATGGACTGTTTGCACAGCTGGCCACAGATGCGATGCCTTGAGACATGCATTGAGTTCATCTGCTGGAGTTCCTCTGGGGACAACTGGCAGGATTTGGCAGAAATCACCTGCCAGCAACAGGGTGGTGCCACCCATCAGCCTATTGTTGCCTCTCAGATCTTGAAGAGTTCTGTTGAGTGCTTCAAGTGCCCTCTTGTGGGCCATTGTACACTCATCCCACACAATGAGTCTACACTTTTGAAGCAACTCAGCAGCACCAGTTCCTTTGCTAATGTTACACACTGGGTGCTCTTGTCTTGTCAGATCCAGAGCAAGAGCAAAGGTTGAGTGGGCAGTGCGACCTCCTTGGAGAAGAGTTGCAGCGATTCCTGATGAGGCAACAGCCAGTGCAATGCATCCCTTAGAGCGAACCATGGCCAGTAAAAAATTGATCAGGAATGTCTTTCCTGTTCCACCAGGTGCATCGAGGAAGATAATGCCACCAGCATTGTTTTCCACCATATCCACAACCAACCTGTATGTCTGTTTCTGGTCTGGAACCAATTTAGGTTCAGTGACGGTGACAAAGGAGGTCAGTTCCTCAACATTGTAGGTGGTTTCTGTTAAGTCTGTGAATTATTTAGTTAATTAAGACACAGACTAATGAGTAACAATAAAAACAGGTCTTTACTGGTTGGAGGTAGGGACTATACTGAATACAAGATTACTGCACAGTGCTTATATACCGGTGTGTTCACCCCCGGTATTACGTCTACAGCAGCCTGAGAAAGTAGTACATCTCTTAAGGTGGAACAGGCTTAAGCTCTCTTAAGGTGGAACAGGTTACATACACAACAGTTTCCCTGAGTACCTCTCTGCTGAGACCTGGAGAAGTATTCCTACAGGGAGATGGAAGGTTCAACTCAGTCAGAGACTTGCCAGCCAATGCCAAAGTCTTCTCCAAAAGGATCAATACCTGATTGTACATTGCATCAGTGAAGTTCAACTCCATTGCGGGGTTGGCTCTCCTGAGTTGGTGTAAGATGTCTTCTGTCAGGCTGTCTTTGTGATCTTCCCACAACTGCATCGGGTTGGAAGGGCTGCAGAGGGCAATTATAATGGCAAAGAGATTTCGTAGCCTATTGGGGGAGTAAGACAGAGCAGCTTCTGTCATCGTTGCATGCCAATGAATGTCATCCTCAATGAGTCCTCTCCTGCGGCAAGCTTCTTGAAAGGAGGCACAGAGATGGCCATTGAAATTCTTGAGGTCATTAAATGATGTTGGGCCAGCAACCTCCATGGAGGAGTAGACGAAGGTGAAAGCACTCTGCGTTGTTTGGATGGACCGTGTAGACTCTGCCAAGTGCATCAGATGAGTACACCCCTGTATGACCAGGAACTTCCTTCTGACCTGGTCCAGGGCGCCGAGCCCGCCATGTCTTGTTTGGCTGCCAGGTGTAGTACTTGGGCACCTGATGATACAAAAGTGTCTTGGCAAAGTCAATTGTTTGGCACAACTCAAAGAATGCTGTCATTTTGTCTTTGGAGGTTCCTCGGCACGTTGCCTGGCATTTACTGGTCGGAAGAAAACCCTTTGTCCATTTTGCAAGTGCACATCCAATTTAGTGACAGTGGGGTAACGCTTGTTGATGTCAAAACCAAAAATTCGCCAGGCTGCCTCATTGCTGCAGATGTAACGGCCCATCAGATGTGTGGCGATCTCATCATTTTGATTTTGCTGTCCAACCCGTTGAAGATCAAAGACAGCTTGGTTACTGCCCTTATGGATGTACTTGCACACATATTTGATAGACTTAACTGAGTGGCAGTACTCCACATTGATGTGACATTTGAAGAGCCTGGATAGGAGTGGACAATAAGGATTTGACTGACCAGGTTGACCTGACTCACCAGAATGCTGATTTCGCATTCTTATTTCAGTGCTGAAACCTCCACTCTCTTTGCCCCTTCTCCTGTACAAAGGATAGCCATCATCCCCATGCTGAGTTTGTTCGCGGAGTGGCTTTGGGTACCCTTTTGTACATTCATTGTTTTTCATGCAGGGAGAAGAAGGGTTGTGTTGCCCACAAGGACCATGAATCATATTTTTTACAACAATATCAAAGAGGATTGGATCCTTGTCCTTATCGGGTAGCTCTGCAGAGATGAAGGAATCAACTTGATTGGGGTGAATCTTTACCTGAAGCCAGAGTAAAAGATGAACACGAGGAAGTCCTCTCTTCTGCCACTCAATGCTGTACATGTAGCAATGGGGTGCACCAAAAATTTTGCCTACAGTCTGGAGTTTTACCAGTTTTTTAACTTTGAGGTTGATGACCTGTGCTATGAGGTCATGCCTTTCAGTACCAGCTTTGGGTGGGAACTCCTGCCATTGGGGATTGCAAGTCATGGTGATAAAGAGGTCAGGTCTGCCATAGTTTCTGACATAGGTCATGGCATCCTGTGTGTGCTCATGCATGTACCTAGGACCTCCAACAAAGGTGGATGGTAGGATGACCATTTGACTAATGTCCTCAGTGTAGCCATCATTGGCCACAGCATCTCGCAAGTGTATATAGTCTGTGACTCTCAACTGATTTTGGTTATTCCGGAACCAATTAAGCCGCTCTCCTTCCATTTTTGCATACATGTCAGTGAGGAATTGGTGGAGAAGTCCTCCACACTGAAGCAGGTGGTTTGAAGCAGTTTGTCGTTCCATCAGCCTGTATGCATAGAATTCCATGGCAGATACCATCTTTTGTCTTTGGGCTGTAGGTGGCACACCAGTTTTGGGGTCAACATGTGGGATCTTGTTATAGGCATCGTATCCATCTTCCCCATGGCAAAACAAAAGCGGGTATTGCAGAGGATCATATGACCTGTGAAGCTCAGAAATTCTTTTGAGTGGACCACCTCTCATATGCAAGACAACGTCCCGTTGTTCAAATTCTTGGCCCACAATGACAATGGCTACTTCATTGGTGGTAGGAGCATTGAAGCGTCGCTCATGTTCACCTGCAGGAGTCTTGTCAGCTTTGATGACAACTTTGAGGTCTTCATTTGTTGTTTTTTCGATGGCTGTTTTGAAACTCTTTACATATGGGTTTTGCTGATGAAGCATCTCCTGTAACCCACGCAAAGCTTGAAGCTTGATTTGGTATTGTTGTGCAGGGAGAACAGCAGCTTCCCTGCGGCGATTGGCTTGCTCCTCGTCATCACCCAAGAAGTAGATTTGGAGAAACTGAGGTCTTTCGTTTGGTAGAGGAAGTAGGGAGCCAGCTGTATGGTACACCTGTCCATGAACTTTAAAAGTTGGGCAAAATCCTGATTCATGCACTCTATTTGCACCAAAAGAGGTCATTGCGAAACAGTTGTTTTACTTACTGATATGAGTGAGTAATTGTCTTGAAGCTGGAGTTCTGCCCAACAGAAGTGAGTGTAGGGGTTCAGGTGGAGGTGTTAGTGGTGGAAGTTTCACCTTTCCTCCATTGCAGCATATCCCATCAATTTCCCTTTCCCACTTCAGAGCGCCACAGTGAGGGCAAATGATGGTCATCCTGCCAATGATGACTGTGGGGTCTGCTTCATATTTGATGGTGGGTTCATAGGAGAAGGCTGCTCTGTGCCAATGATTCCAAATTTCAACTCTGGCAATGGCCATGTGTATAGTGTCGGCCTGACGACGTGCCTGAGTCTGGCCAGGAGTCTCTGAGGCTCTGGCTTGGGAGAGAGTCGGGTCATTTCTAGTTTCCCTTTCAATGGCAGAATTTGTTACTGGTAGACATTCGACTATAGTAGAGTGGAAAATCTCCACTGGGTCTACGGTAGGTGCCTCTTCTACCGTTGGCAACGGTAGGCGCGATAAACCGTCAGCATTCCCATGCTGTTTTGATCCTTTGTATTCTATGTTATATTAGTGTGCCCCTAGAAAAAGGGACCACCTCTGTAGCCTTTGCGCTGTCATAATGGGAACACCCTTTTTAGGGTTGAATATGGAGATGAGGGGTTGATGGTCAGTCAACAAGGTAAATTTTTGTCCGTGTAGGTAATGGTTGAATTTCTTCACTCTCCATACCAGGCTGAGTGCTTCCCTGTCGATTTGGGCATAGTTACGCTCAGCTGAGTTCAATGAGCGTGACGCAAAAGCTATCGGCCGTTCCGAGCCATCAGGGAATTTATGCGATAATACCGCTCCTACGCCGTAAGGGGATGCATCGCACGCCAGTCTGATTGGCAGTGATGGGTTGTAATGAGCCAAAACTTCTTTGGACGTGATTAAGTCTTTGCATTTATGGAAGGCATGTTTACAGTCTTCACTCCATTTCCAAATTACTCCTGTTTGTAGCAGTTCATTAAGAGGGTGCAGAAGAGTTGATAAGTTCGGTAAAAATTTATGATAGTAATTTATTAATCCCAGGAACGACCTTAATTGTGAAACATTTTCAGGTGCTGGGGCTTTTATGACCGCTTCAATTTTTTCAGGTGACTTATGCAACCCTTCCTTATTAATTATGTGGCCACAATATGATATTTGATTCTGGAAAAATTCGCACTTGCGGCGATTTGCTCGTAGGCCCCGTTCTCTCAGCCTAGTGAGCACCTGCTCCAAATTGGCAAGGTGCTCGTTGTCGTTTTCTCCTGTTACAAGGATGTCGTCTAGGTAGCATTGAGTCCCCGGAATCCCTTGGAGGACTTGCTCCATAGCTCTTTGCCAGATAGCTGGAGCGGATGCTACTCTGAAAACCAGTCGATTGTACTGGTACAGGCCTTTGTGTGTATTTATCGTGAGATACTTTTTAGAGGCCTCTTCAACCTCCATCTGTAGATATGCCTGTGCCAAGTCAATTTTGGTGAAACGTTTCCCTCTGGATAGTGAGGCGAAAATATCTTCTATCCTCGGAAGAGGATACTGTACCGTGTGAAGGACCGGGTTTACAGTCACCTTGAAGTCTCCACAGATGCGAATTTTTCTCTGTTCTTCAGATTTATCATTATTCAACGTTTTCTTCATGACTGGGATGATGGGTGTTGCCCACTCGCTCCAATCTATTTTGTATAATACGCCTGCCTTTTCCAAATTCTCCAGCTCTGCCTCGACTGCTGGGCGAATTGCGTATGGCGCCGGTCTTGCCTTAAAAACTTGGGAATTGCCGCATCTTCCACTTTTATTGAGGCGGTGATGCCTTTCAAGGTTCCTAATTTCTCTTGAAACACTTCTTTGGCGTTGGCCAAGATGTCTTTTAATCGTTCAAGTATGACGTCATCATCATTTTTTTCCTTACTGGTCACCGTCAGTGCCTGAATGGAGTGCCAGTCTAAACGTATTTTCCTGATCCATTCACGTCCCAACAGCGGTGGACCACCATCTTGTAGAACGTATAAATACAACTTTTGTATTTCCTTGCCGTTGTATACAACAGGCACCCTTATTTTTCCTTTGGGGTATACTTTCTGCCCCGTATATGTTTTCAAGATAATGGATGTGTCTTTTAAAGGTATATGCGGAAATAGCTGCTCGTAATCCCGTCGATTTATGACGGTCAGAGCTGATCCTGTATCTAGCTCCATTTTAACTGGGGACCCTGCTATCGTGAGGGTAACCCAAATGGTCTGGTAATCTTCTTTGGCAATTACATTATGTAATTTGAGACAGCTTAGTCTCTTGTTTTCGGAGTCGCTATCGCTCTTCTGGTCTTCGGAGCTACTGTCCGTCATCATTTGTACCTTTCTGTACTTATCTTTATTGATTTTTTTTTTCCTGTCCGTGGATTTTTTGTGTCCAGATCGGCATACCCGTGCAATGTGTCTGATCTTTCCGCATTGCCTGCATGCTTTGTCCTTGAACCAGCAGTCCCTCTGGTCATGGGTGGATCTGCCGCAGCGATAACATCTCTCGAAACCCTGTGTCATTTCATGGGTGCCGAAGTCCTGTGTCTTTTGTTGTATCTCTGCAGCTCCTCTTGCGGCTGCTTCGTATGATACAGCCATACTGAAAGCCTTGTCCAGTGTTAAATCTTTCTCAGAAAGCAGCCTTTTCTGTGTTCCTTCACTTAGGAGACCGCAGACGAATTTGTCTCGAAGATAATCTGCTAGTCCTGCCCCGAATTGGCAGTGCTTTGATAGCTTTCTTAATTCGGTGAGGTAATCAGCGTTACTTTCATTCTTGTGTTGATTCCTCTTGAAGAATTTGAATCGTTCCACTATCAGCAGCGGTGTTGGGTTTAAGTGCTCCTGTAGGGTATCAACAATTTCTTTAAAATTCTTGTCCTTTGGTTTGGCTGGAGTGATTAAGTTTCGTAACAGCCCGTATGTCTTTGCGCCCATTAGATTTAGAAGTACTGACGTTTTTTTTTTATAATTTTCTATTCCATTTGCGGTGCAATATACCTCCACTCTTTCCACATATGTGGTCCAATCCTCTATATCGTTATCAAAAGCATCAATATTGCCAGCCTTAGGCATCCTGGAAAAAAAAATGGCGCTTCCCGCGCTTTTCTTTCTTTTCTGCAGAAAAGATATGGCGCTTCCCGCGCTTCCCCGCCACTGCTGCCGATGACAACGCTGTTTTCCGCGGTTTAAATTTTTTTTATTTATTTACAGGTGGAGACTCGTTCCCGCCGGACTCTCTCTGCTAGGTCTGAACGCCGACCTGCTTGCAGCACCGGCCGTCTCCCGAGTGCTCCCTCCCCGTTTGTTACTGCTTGCCTCCGCCTTCGCTGCTTGGCCTCGCTGCAGAGCCAGCCGCTGGAGCCCCAGCCCGACGCCCAGGAAGGATTATTGCAGTACCTGCCACCAGCTCGGCTAGCTGGTGAAACCACAGCTTTTTCTTTTTCTTGCTTTTCTTCGACTTTGGTCGTCAGAGGAATTGATGTCCTTGAGGTGCTGCCGAATTGCAGGTAAGTCCGTTTCCAATTCGTCGCCACTGTTGTGTCCGTGTGTTAATAGAGACACTGAAGACAGGAGTTAGTTTCACAGGTGTTTACTGAACAAAGTCTGGAGGGGAACTAACTGATACAACACAATATACAGGCTTATATAGCCCGAGTGGCCATTACCGGCATTACAGTACACAGGGGGCTCTTAAAGGCACATACACTACAGCTCCTTTGCTGTTTGTAGTGTACATTAATGATTTAGATATGAATGTAGGAGGTATGATCAGTAAGTTCGCAGATGACACGAAAATTGGTGGAGTGGTAAATAGCGAGGAGGGAAGCCTCAGGCTACAGGACGATATAGATGGATTGGTCAGATGGGCAGAACTAGTGGCAAATGGAATTTAACCCTGAAAAGTGTGAGGTGATGCATTTTGGGAGGACTAACAAGGCAAGGGAATACACAATGAATGGTAAGACCCTAGGTAAGACAGAGGATCAGAGGGACCTTGGTGTGCATGTACATAGATCCCTGAAGGCAGCAGGACAGATAGATAAGGTGGCTAAAAGGCATATGGGATACTTGCCTTCATTAGCCGAGGCATAGAATATAAGAGCAGGGAGGTTATGATGGAGCTGTACAAAACGCTGGTTAGGCCACAGCTGGAATACTGTGTGCAGTTCTGGTCGCCACACTATAGGAAGGATGTGATTGCATTGGAGAGGGTGCAGAGGAGATTCACCAGGATGTTACCTAGGCTGGAGCGCATCAGCTATGAAGAGAGACTGGACAGGCTGGGGTTGTTTTCCTTAGAGCAGAGAAGGCTGAGGGGGGACCTGATTGAGGTATACAAGATTATGAGGGGCATAGATAGGGTAGATAGAAAGGACCTTTTCCCCTTAGGAGAGGGGTCAATAACAAGGGGGCATAGATTCAAGGTACGGGGCAGGAGGTTTAGAGGGGATTTGAGGAAGAACTTTTTCACCCAGAGGGTGGTTGGAATCTGGAACTCACTGCCTGAAAGGGTGGTAGATGCAGGAACCCTCACAACATTCAAGAAGCATTTAGATGAGCACTTGAAACGCCATAGCATACAAGGCTATGGACCAAGTGCTGGTAAATGGGATTAGAATAGACAGGGCTTGATGGCCGGCGCGGACACGATGGGCTGAATGGCCTCCTTCTGTGCTGTATCCACTCAGCTACAGAGAGTTCAAGTGAATAGAAACATAGAAACATAGAAGATAGGAGCAGGAGTAGGCCATTCAGCCCCTCGAGCCTGCTCCGCCATTCAATGAGATCATGGCTGATCATCCAAACTCAGTACCCTGTCCTTGCCGTCTCTCCATACCCCTTGATCCCTTTAGCCTTAAGAAATATATCTAACTCCCTCTTGAATATATTCAATGAATTGGCCTCTACTGCCTTCTGTGGTAGAGAATTCCACAGGTTCACCACTCTCTGAGTGAAGAAATTCCTCCTCATCTCTGTCCTAAATGGCTTACCCCTTATCCTTAGACTGTGATCCCCTGGTTCTGGACTCCCCCGCCATCGGGAACATCCTTCCTGCATCTAGTCTGTCTAGCCCTGTTAGAATTTTATAAGTTTCAATGAGATCCCCTCTCATTCTTCTAAACTCCAGCGAGTACAAGCCCAATCGACCCAATCTCTCCTCATACGTCATTCCTGCCATCCCAGGTATCAGTCTGGTGAATCTTCGCTGCACTCCCTCCATGGCAAGAACATCCTTCCTCAGATAAGGCAACCAAAACTGCACACAATACTCAAGGTGTGGCCTCACCAAGGCCCTGTACAACTGCAGCAAGACATCCTTGCTCCTGTACTCGAATCCTCTCGCTACGAAGGCCAACATACCACTTGCCTTCTTAACCGCCTGCTGCACCTGCATGCTTACCTTCAGCGACTGGTGCACAAGGACACCCAGGTCTCGTTGCACTTCCCCTTCTCCCAATCTATTGCCGTTCAGATAATAATCTGCCTTCCTGTTTTTGCCACCAAAGTGGATAACCTCGCATTTATCCACATTATACTGCATCTGCCATGCATCTGCCCAATCACTCAACCTGTCCAAATCATACTGGAGTTTCTCGGCATCCTCCTCACAGCACACATGCCCACCCAGCTTTGTGTCGTCTGCAAACTTGGAGATATTACATCTAGTTCCCTCGTCTAGATCATTAATATATATTGTGAATAGCTGGGGTCCCAGGGCCGATCCCTGCGGTACCCCACTAGTCACTGCCCGCCACTCGGAAAAAGACCCGTTTATCCCGTACTCAGGGAGAGCTGCACTGTCAGAGGGGCAGTACTGAGGGAGCGCTGCACTGTCGGAGGGGCAGTACTGAGGGAGCGCTGCACTGTCTGGGGCAGTACTGAGGGAGCTTTGCACTGTCTGGGGCAGTACTGAGGGAGCGCTGCACTGTGGGAGGGGCAGTACTGAGGGAGCGCTGCACTGTTGGAGGGGCAGTAGTGAGGGAGCGCTGCACTGTCGGAGGGGCAGTACTCAGGGAGCGCTGCACTGTCGGAGGGGCAGTACTGAGGGAGAGCTGCACTGTCGGAGGGGCAGTACTGAGGGAGCGCTGCACTGTCGGAGGAGCAGTACTGAGGGAGCGCTGCACTGTCGGAGGGGCAGTACTGAGGGAGCGCTGCACTGTCTGGGGCAGTACTGAGGGAGCGCTGCACTGTGGGAGGGGCAGTACTGAGGGAGCGCTGCACTGTTGGAGGGGCAGTAGTGAGGGAGCGCTGCACTGTCGGAGGGGCAGTACTCAGGGAGCGCTGCACTGTCGGAGGGGCAGTACTGAGGGAGAGCTGCACTGTCGGAGGGGCAGTACTGAGGGAGCGCTGCACTGTCGGAGGGGCAGTACTGAGGGAGAGCTGCACTGTCGGTGGGGCAGTACTGAGGGAGCGCCGCACTGTCGGAGTGACAGTACTGAGGGAGTGCTGCACTGTCAGAGGGGCAGTACTGAGGGAGCTTTGCACTGTTGGAGGGGCAGTACTGAGGGAGCGCTGCACTGTCGGAGGGGCAGTACTGAGGGAGTGCTGCACTAACGGAGTGGCAGTACTGAGGGAGCGCCGCACTGTCGGAGGGACAGTACTGAGGGAGTGCTGCACTGTCGGAGGGGCAGTACTGAGGGAGCGCTGCACTGTCGGAGGGACAGTACTGAGGGAGTGCTGCACTGTCGGAGGGGCAGTACTGAGGGAGTGCTGCACTGTCAGAGGGGCAGTACTGAGAGACCGCTGCACTGTCGGAGGGACAGTACTGAGGGAGTGCTGCACTGTCGGAGGGGCAGTACTGAGGGAGCGCTGCACTGTCGGAGTGTCAGTACTGAGGGAGCACTGCACTGTCGGAGGGGCAGTACTGAGGGAGTGCTGCACTGTCGGAGGGGCAGTACTGAGGGAGTGCTGCACTGTCGGAGGGACAGTACTGAGGGAGCGCTGCACTGTCGGAGGGTCAGTACTGAGGGAGCACTGCACTGTCGGAGGGGCAGTACTGAGGGAGCGCTGCACTGTCGGAGGGGCAGTACTGAGGGAGCGCTGCACTGTCGGGAGTGCCGTCGTTGAGAAGAGAAGTTAAACCGAGGGCCCCGTCTGCCCTCTCGGGTGAATGTAAACGATCCCATGGCACTATTCAAAGCGCAGGGGAGTTCTCCCCGGAGTCCTGGACAATATTCATCCCTCAACTGAAATCACTGAAAAACAGATAATCTGGTCATTACCACGTTGCTGTTGGTGGAATCTTGCTGTGCGCAAATTGGCTGCCGCAGTTTCTACATTGCAACAGTGACTACACTTCAAAAGCACTTATTTGGCTATGAAGCGCTTTGGGACATCCTGAGGTCATGAAATGCTTTCAATGAATTCCGAGCTCAATATGATGCCGAGTTCCTCGTCCACCACCTTCGCCTCCACGCCCACTGTAGCAGCAGGTGTCCACCCGCCTTTCTCCTGTTTTCAGAATTCACATTCAATCTGGATCCCTGCCACGCTTCCACCTCCCTTCCATAGATCAGCAAACAGGACTGTGCCAACAGACACATCTTATGTCAACTTTTTATCTCTCTTGTCCAGCCTCGTCCGACCTACATCCGCGACTCCTGGAACTCCCTCTGCCACCTTAACCATTTCCAGTTCCCTGCCCCTGACTGACTCAATTTCACCATGGCAGTCCCTCCCTCTACACCCCTCACCATGGCCGTCCAGTCCCTCTACACCCCTCACCATGGCCGTCCAGTCCCTCTACACCCCTCACCATGGCCGTCCAGTCCCTCTACACCCCTCACCATGGCCGTCCAGTCCCTCTACACCCCTCACCATGGCAGTCCCTCCCTCTACACCCCTCACCATGGCCGTCCCTCCCTCTACACCCCTCACCATGGCAGTCCCTCCCTCTACACCCCTCACCATGGCCGTCCCTCCCTCTACACCCCTCACCATGGCAGCCCCTCCCTCTACACCCCTCACCATGGCCGTCCCTCCCTCTACACCCCTCACCATGGCCGTCCCTCCCTCTACACCCCTCACCATGGCCGTCCCTCCCTCTACACCCCTCACCATGGCCGTCCCTCCCTCTACACCCCTCACCATGGCCGTCCAGTCCCTCTAAACCCCTCACCATGGCCGTCCCTCCCTCTACACCCCTCACCATGGCCGTCCCTCCCTCTACACCCCTCACCATGGCCGTCCCTCCCTCTACACCCCTCACCATGGCCGTCCCTCCCTCTACACCCCTCACCATCGCAGTCCCTCGCTCTACACCCCTCACCATGGCAGTCCCTCCCTCTACACCCCTCACCATGGCCGTTCAGTCCCTCTACACCCCTCACCATGGCAGTCCCTCGCTCTACACCCCTCACCATGGCAGTCCCTCCCTCTACACCCCTCACCATGGCAGTCCCTCCCTCTACACCCCTCACCATGGCCGTCCCTCCCTCTACACCCCCTCACAATGGCAGTCCCTCCCTCTACACCCCTCACCATCGCAGTCCCTCGCTCTACACCCCCTCACCATGGCAGTCCCTCCCTCTACACCCCTCACCATCGCAGTCCCTCGCTCTACACCCCTCACCATGGCCGTCCAGTCCCTCTACACCCCTCACCATGGCCGTCCAGTCCCTCTACACCCCTCACCATGGCAGTCCCTCGCTCTACGCCCCTCACCATGGCCGTCCAGTCCCTCTACATCCCTCACCATGGCAGTCCCTCCCTCTACACCCCCTCACCATGGCAGTCCCTCCCTCTACACCCCTCACCATGGCATTCCCTCCCTCTACACCCCTCACCATGGCCGTCCAGTCCCTCTACACCCCTCACCATGGCAGTCCAGTCCCTCTACACCCCTCACCATGGCAGTCCCTCCCTCTACACCCCTCACCATGGCAGTCCCTCCCTCTACACCCCTCACCATGGCCGTCCAGTCCCTCTACACCCCCTCACCATGGCCGTCCCTCGCTCTACACCCCTCACCATGGCCGTCCCTCCCTCTACACCCCTCACCATGGCAGTCCCTCCCTCTACACCCCTCACCATGGCAGTCCCTCGCTCTACACCCCTCACCATGGCCATCCAGTCCCTCTACACCCCTCACCATGGCAGTCCCTCGCTCTACACCCCCTCACCATGGCCGTCCAGTCCCTCTACACCCCTCACCATGGCAGTCCCTCGCTCTACACCCCTCACCATGGCCGTCCAGTCCCTCTACACCCCTCACCATGGCAGTCCAGTCCCTCTACACCCCTCACCATGGCAGTCCCTCCCTCTACACCCCTCACCATGGCAGTCTCTCCCCCTACACCCCTCACCATGGCCGTCCCTCCCTCTACACCCCTCACCATGGCCGTCCCTCCCTCTATACCCCTCACCATGGCAGTCCCTCCCTCTACACCCCTCACCATGGCCGTCCAGTCCCTCTACACCCCTCACCATGGCAGTCCCTCCCTCTACACCCCTCACCATGGCAGTCCAGTCCCTCTGCACCCCTCACCATGGCAGTCCAGTCCCTCTACACCCCTCACCATGGCAGTCCCTCCCTCTACACCCCTCACCATGGCCGTCCCTCCCTCTACACCCCTCACCATGGCCGTCCAGTCCCTCTACACCCCTCACCATGGCAGTCCCTCCCTCTACACCCCTCACCATGGCAGTCCCTCCCTCTACACCCCTCACCATGGCAGTCCCTCGCTCTACACCCCTCACCATGGCCGTCCAGTCCCTCTACACCCCTCACCATGGCAGTCCCTCCCTCTACACCCCCTCACCATGGCCGTCCAGTCCCTCTACACCCCTCACCATGGCAGTCCCTCGCTCTACACCCCTCACCATGGCAGTCCAATCCCTCTACACCCCTCACCATGGCCGTCCAGTCCCTCTACACCCCTCACCATGGCAGTCCCTCCCTCTACACCCCTCACCATGGCCGTCCCTCCCTCTACACCCCCTCACAATGGCAGTCCCTCCCTCTACACCCCTCACCATCGCAGTCCCTCGCTCTACACCCCTCACCATGGCCGACCAGTCCCTCTACACCCCTCACCATGGCCGTCCAGTCCCTCTACACCCCTCACCATGGCAGTCCCTTGCTCTACACCCCTCACCATGGCCGTCCAGTCCCTCTACACCCCCTCACCATGGCAGTCCCTCCCTCTACACCCCTCACCATGGCAGTCCCTCGCTCTACACCCCCTCACCATGGCAGTCCCTCCCTCTACACCCCCTCACCATGGCAGTCGAATCCCTTTTCATCCCCCCCCCCCCGGGACATCATCACCCCCCCCGCCCAAGGATTGGGGCGGAGTGGGGGAGGGCGATGATGAACAGATGGTCTTAATCTTTGTGACAAACAGGTCTGTGAGCTCCTTTGACGTGTTGTTGGCGAGAACATTGGAATTTCCATCATACATACACTGGACACAATTCTGAACGCTGAAACCCTCAGCTACAGGAGCGAAGGTGGGCTGAAGCAGGAGCAGAGATGGGCAATGTTACAGAGGTGGACGTGGGCGGTCTTTGTGATGGAGAGGATTATGGAGTTGAAAGCTCAGTTCAGGGATGCCGGTTGGCAAAACATTTGGTTCAACCGGAGATAGTGGCCTGGGATCGGAGTTTGTGGTGGGGCTGAAAACAATGGCTTCGGTGTTCCCAATGTTTAACTGGAGGAATTTTTGATTCATCCAGGATTGGATGTCAGATGAGCAATCTGACAACACACAGGCAGTGGGAGTGTTGAGAGAGGCGGTGGGAGGTGGAGGTGGGTGTCAGTCAGTGTACAGACAGCATGGAACTAACGCTGGAAGATGATTGGTTTAATTGTGGTCATTAGTGTGCAAACTGAAGATAGGAAGATGGGCAAACCGTCAGCGACTGGTGACAGTTGATGGAGGTTAATCTCTACGCGTATTCACTAGCAGGAGCAACAAAATTGTCAGCCCGGTTTTCTTGGAACGCGGAGATAGCACAAATCTGTGAAAAATAAATGACATGGGCAGTGATATGAAGAAAGATTTTCTGACTAGGCTGTATACACAGTGGGTACAAAAACGGACGTTCCTAAGGAGTGTTGTATTGTTTATAAATGGTGTCTGAATGCGCTTTAATAGTGTGAGATCACATCCGTGGTAATTATATGCTCATTTGTTTTGTAGTGTACATGTGCAACTGTTAAAATATAGGCTGCTAAACAAGTTTGCCTTGCTTTGCTGCACAGGCTACGTTTTCCGTCTTGGCTACTCTGCTGTGCTCCCACCATGTATGTCCCCGGATTCAGTTTAGAAAATATGGTCACTCTACTTAAACGTTTAATTTATCCGAAGTGCTAAATCGGACTAGCAATCTACCCTGGAAGGAATACCTGGGATCATGTACCAACTTTGGAACAAATTTGAGGCATATAATAATACCTATTTCATTTGCGGATATAAGGCGTATCCGTGGCTTCCACGAACCTGGACTGGGTCATGCTATATAGGATACGTAGTACCATACATCCATTATTTATCCTTCCTAACCCACCACTACGGGTACCAGTCGTTATGGCAACCAGCCAAGCGTGTTAAGAGAGCTATTACGGAAACCGAAAGATTCTGAGCTATAGCATTCCCCTGGTACAGAACAGGAAAAATAGCAAGGGAATCCATAAACATGGCAGCAGTGCTCGAACAAATAGCCAACGATACGGCTGAGTCCCTGAGAGAAATTAGTGCCGAAATGGTGGCGATCCGGACCACCGCCTTACAGAATAGGATAGCCCTAGATTATCTGTTGGCGGCGCAAGGAGGTATTTGTGGGTTGATCGGGACAGACTGCTGTACATATGTCCCAGATAGCTCCGAGAATATCACGAGCCTAGCAAATCATATCCAAGAAGAAATAAAGAAGCTCCATCAACCCACAAGCACAGGGTGGCTTGATTGGTTGCTAGGGAAAACCGGGTGGGGAGCGTGGATGATGCAAGGGATAATAATAATAGTTGTAATTTGTATGTTGATGTGTTGTGCGCTGAGCCTTATAAAGTTGTGTTGCCAAACTGCTATGAAAACCGTGATGCCGATCGCCTCTATCGAGGAGGAACACACCAACCTGCTACCAAGGGACGAAGAACACCAATACGACACTGTCGAAGGAACAACCGAACCCCCGGACATAAGCCAGTGGCTGTAAGCACCGACGAAAGGGGGACCGAGGATGGTCATCTGGGAGCAAATGAATCGTGCTCCAGGACCAAGAGGAGGGACTGTTAGAATAACATTTTGCTGGACAAGATTGCTGGACAAGATTTTGCTGGAAAAGACACAAACAACAAATTCGCTGACTGGGACTAATTGAATCACTGCACAGTGAGACATGCCACGCTTACGCATGGCTGGAACAAAGTTCGTCTCGTGTCCTGACTGGGACTAATTGGATCACTGAGGACTAACAAGGTTCACTGGTATCCTATCATCGAACTAATCACTTGTATCCTATTATCGAACTAATCACATTCCGCCGGGGAACAAGACGGAACGAAGACCTGAAGAGGCAGAATTGGCAACACAAGTGTGTAAACTCCTGACTGGAGGAAAATAACGATATGCGCTAATAAACGAATTGATTGGATGAATGTAAATGATCTAAAACCAACTTCTTGGAATTGTATATAAGCTCGGCACGTACTACAATCGGGGAGAAGGTGCTCTCGCAGACCGCGTGGTTGCAGGCTCTTCTCCCAGAGCTCTGTCATTTAATAAAGTTGTCTCTCTTACTCAAAGTCTAGTTTCCGAGGAATCATTTTTCCTACAACAGGAACATGGGCAAACCGTCAGCAACTGGTGACATTTGATGGAGGCTAATCTCTACGCGTATTCACTAGCAGGAGCAACAAAATTGTCAGCCCGGTTTTCTTGAAATGCGGAGATAGCACAAATCTGTGAAAAATAAATGACATGGGCAGTGATATGAAGAAAGATTTTCTGACTAGGCTGTATACACAGTGGGTACAAAAAACTGACGTTCCTGAGGAGTGTTGTATTGTTTATAAACGGTGTCTGAATGCGCTTCAATAGTGTGAGATCACATCCGTGGTAATTATATGCTCATTTGTTTTGTAGTGTACATGTGCAACTTAAAATATAGGCTGCTAAACAAGTTTGCCTTGCTTTGCTGCACAGGCTACGTTTGCCGTCTTGGCTACTCTGCTGTGCTCCCACCATGTATGTCCCCGGGTTCAGTTTAGAAAATATGGTCACTCTACTTAAACACCTCGATCAGATCATAGAAACATAGAAACATAGAAGATAGGAGCAGGAGTAGGCCATTCGGCCCTTCGAGCCTGCTCCGCCATTCAATGTGATCATGGCTGATCATCCAAATTCAGTACCCTGTCCCTGCCTTTTCCCCATATCCCTTGATCCCTTTAGCCTCAAGAAATATATCCAACTCTTTCTTGAATATATTTAATGAACTAGCCTCCACCACCCTCTGTGGCAGAGAATTCCACAGGTTCACCACTCTTTGGGTGAAGAAATTCCTCCTCATTTCAGTCCTAAATGGCTTACCCCTTATCCTTAGACTATGACCCCTGGTTCTGGACTCCCCGGCCATCAGAAACATCCTTCCTGCATCTAGTCTGTCCAGACCTGACAGAATTTTATAGGTTTCGATGAGATCCCCTCTCAATCTTCTAAACTCCAGTGAGTATAAGCCCAATCGACACAATCTCTCCTCATACGTCATTCCTGCCATCCCAGGTATCAGCCTGGTGAATCTTCGCTGCACTCCCTCCATGGCAAGAACGTCCTTCCTCAGGTAAGGTGACCAAAACTGCACACAATACGCAAGGTGCGGTCTCACCAAGGCCCTGTACAACTGCAGCAAGACATCCTTGTTCCTGTACTCGAACCCTCTTGCTATGAAGGCCAACATACCATTTGCCTTCTTAACTGCCTGCTGCACCTGCATGCTTACCTTCAGCGACTGGTGCACAAGGACACCCAGGTCTCTTTGCACTTCCCCTTCTCCCAATCTATTGCCATTCAAATAATAATCTGCCTTCCTGTTTTTGCCACCAAAGTGGATAACCTCACATTTATCCACATTATAGTGCATTTGCCATGTTTCTGCCCAATCACCCAACCTGTCCAAATCGTACTGGAGTTTCCCGACATCCTCCTCGCAGCTTACCCTCCCGCCCAGCTTTGTGTCGTCTGCAAATTTGGAGATATTCCATCTAGTTCCCTCGTCCAGATCATTAATATATATTGTGAACAGCTGGGGTCCTAGGACCGAGCCTTGCGGTACCCCACTAGTCACTGCCTGCCACTCGGAAAACGACCCGTTTATTCCAACTCTTTGCTTTCTGTCCGCCAACCAGTTCTCTATCCAAGTCAATACCTTGCCCCCAATCCCATGTGCCTTAATTTTGCACGCTAATCTCTTGTGTGGGACCTTATCGAAAGCCTTCTGAAAGTCCAAATACACCACATCCACTGGTTCTCCCTTATCTATTTTACCAGTTACATCCTCAAAAAATTCCAGTAGATTACTCAAGCACGATTTACCTTTTGTAAATCCATGTTGACTTTGTCCGATCCTGTCACTGCTTTCCAAGTGCTCTGCTATTACATCTTTTATAATAGACTCTAGCATTTTCCCCACTACCGATGTCAAGCTTACCGGCCTATAATTCCCCGCTTTTTCTCTGCCACCTTTTTTGAATAGTGGGGTAACATTAGCTACCCTCCAATCCATGGGTACCGTTCCAGAGTCTATCGAGTTCTGGAAGATGATCAGTAATGCATCTACTATCTCTAGGGCCACTTCCTTAAGTACCCTGGGATGTAGACCATCAGGCCCTGGGGATTTATCAGCCTTCAGTCCCATCAATTTTCCTAACACCATTTTCCTACAAATACTGATTTCTTTCAGTTCCTCTCTTTCATCAGACCCTATGTTCCCCGGCATCTCTGGGAGGTTATTTGTGTCCTCCTTTGTGAAGACAGAACCAAAGTATGTATTTAGTTGGTCTGCCATTTCCTTGTTTCCCATTATAAATTCCCCTGATTCTGACTGTAAGGGACCTACGCTTGACTTCACTAATCTTTTTCTCTTCACATATCTATGAAAGCTTTTACAGTCAGTTTTTATGTTCCCTGCGAGCTTACTCTCATATTCTATTTTCCCTTTCTTAATTAATCCCTTTGTCCTCCTTTGTTGATTCCTAAACTGCTCCCAATCCTCAGGATTATTGCTTTTTCTAGCCAATTTATATGTCCTCTCCTTGGATCTTATGCTATCCCTAATTTCCCTTGTTAGCCATGGTTGAGTCACCTTTTTTGTTTTATTTTTATGCCAAACTGGGATGAACAAATTCTGTAGCTCAGCCATTCGGTCTTTGAATGTTTGCCATTGCCTATCCACCGTCAACCCTTTGAGCGCCATTCCCCACTCAATCCTACCCAACTCGCTCCTCAGACCATCGTAGTTTCCTTTATTTAAATTGAGGACCCTTGTCTCTGAGTCAACTACTTCATTCTCCATCTTAATGAAGAATTCGATCATATTATGATCGCTCCGACCCAAGGGGCCTCGTACAACAAGATTGCTAATTAATCCTTTCTCGTTACATAATACCCAGTCTAAGATGGCCTTGTTAAGTATGTGTATTGTATTGAACAATTAACACAAAGACTTAAACGTATAACTCAAACAGGTCTTTACTGGTTGGAGGTAGGGACTGCACGTAGGTCTTTACTTCATGCCCACAGGCTGGAACTGAGGGGAGATCAGTACCCACAGTACTATTTATACCCCTATGGCCAGGAGTGGTACTGCGTATCACTACGCCCTACAAGTAGTGCAGTCCTGTCCATAGGTTCAAAGTAGCACACATATTACATACACAACATTCCTCCCTTCTTAGCTTTACAGTCATCTCCCCATTTAACATAACGTAATAACATATATACATATATAACTTCAGGTTTACATAACAGAATAACATAGATACATAGATAACTTCATGTCAAAACAGATCACAGATTCAGTCTCTGCGGAAAACAGTTCACAGATTCAATCTCTGTGGTGTAGTCGGTTCACGTTGCTGGAGTGACTCATTCACTAGTCCTTCCATGGATTTAACAGTTTGAACTTCCGAACTGAATTGGCTCCGTTCGGAGGGACCACGTGTGTGATCTGGTAGAGGTAATAATGGTTCAGATGGGTCATCTTCTGTTTCGACTTTTCCTTTTCTGCTTCTTGGAGACTCTCTGGGCTCCACTGTCAGCTGCCAGCTGCATGCGCAGTTCCTCCTTCTCTTCCTCCTTTTTCCGTAGTAGAGCCACCTTCTCCCGATGTTCCGTAGACTTTCGGTGCTCCTCCATGATTTCTGTATGGTGGGAGTCGAAGTTACAAGTTGGGCAGGACAGGACATAGTAATATTCGGTGTCGTCCTGATCTAGACCAGCGAGAGGGTCTTCTATTTCCTCCATACCCAATTTGTGTGCACTGAGCTCCGGTGACCGTAGCTGCATTACTGCCGTGCCTCTCGCTGCGACTTTGTGTGCTGCTGCCATAGTGACCGCCTTCTCAAGCGTCAGCTCATTCTCCTCGAGCAGTCGCTTTTGTGTATCCTGTTTAAATAAACCACACACAAATTTGTCTCGTAGTGCATCTGTCAGTCCCGTTCCAAACTGGCAATATTTCGCTAATTTACGCAATTCCAGCAAATATTCAGCATTGCTTTCATGCTGTAGCTGCCTTCTGTCGTAAAATTTAAATCGTTCTGCTAGCATCAGCGGCGTGGGGTTTAGATGATCTTTCAGGACAGTAACAATCTCATCGAACGTCTTATCCGCCGGTTCATCTGGTGATAACAGGTGTTTCAATTGCCCGTATGTCTTCGCACCCATTAAATTTAATAATGTTAGAGCTTTATCTTGGTCACGAATTTTATTGGCCTTACAATAATTGTTTACTCTTTCAACATATATGGCCCAATCTTCGAGGTCACTATCAAAGGTGCTAATATTCCCGTGTTTAGGCATTGTAGATTTGCAATTTCTCAGATTTTATTTTCTTTACTTGTTATCAAAGATGGCGGCTTCCCGCTCTTGCCGTCGTCCTCCACCCACAAAATGGCGGTTTTCCCGCGCTTGGCGGTCTTCACCCGTCCCCCGACGCCGTCTCCCTTCAGCCCCCGAGTGCGGCCCTTATCTTCGCCGCGATCGCCCGAGTGTGGCCCTTATCAGCGGATGCGATCGCTGGATCGCGAAGTGGCTCCCGACCGAAGCGGCTCTCGGCCCTTATCTTCTGTGCGATCGATAGCCCGCGCTGTGCACCGCGGCTCTCGCACCTTGAGCTTCTGCAGCCGCCGCGCCTTTCAGTCCGAGTGCGGCCCTTATCTTTGGTCCCGATCGCTGGCCCGCGCTGCGCCTCGCACTTGAAGGCGGCCCGGCCTTATCTCCGATCGCGATCGATGGCCCTTATCTGCTCCGACTTCCCCAGCCCTGTCTTTGCAGCCAACGCTGCACGGCTTACCCCACCACCTAGGTTGAACAAGGAAACTGCAGAAAGACTTCTGTCAGTCGCTGGAAGCTGTCAGGATGGCTGCTGCACTCCAGTGCTCAGTCGCTGATGGAGGCTTCAGAGTCCTAAGCCTGTCGCTTCTAGTGGGGTGGTGAGGTTTGAAACCTCTCTTCAACTGCCGCAGGGTAAGAACCTGACTCGTCGCCAGTGTTAAGTATGTGTATTGTATTGAACAATTAACACAAAGACTTAAACGTATAACTCAAACAGGTCTTTACTGGTTGGAGGTAGGGACTGCACGTAGGTCTTTACTTCATGCCCACAGGCGGGAACTGAGGGGAGATCAGTACCCACAGTACTATTTATACCCCTATGGCCAGGAGTGGTACTGCGTATCACTACGCCCTACAAGTAGTGCAGTCCTGTCCATAGGTTCAAAGTAGCACACATATTACATACACAACAGGCCTGATCTCTGGTTGGTTCCTCGACATATTGGTCCAGGAAACCATCCCGTAAACACTCCAGGAATTCCTCCTCCACAGTATTGTTACTAATTTGGTTGGCCCAATCTATATGTAGATTAAAGTCACCCATGATGACTGCTGTGCCCTTATTGCACGCTTCTTTAATTTCCCTTTTAATGCCATCCCCAACCTCCACCTTACTGTTTGGAGGTCTATATACCACTCCCACTAATGTTTTTTTCCCCTTAGTATTTCTCAATTCTACCCATACAGATTCCACATCATCAGAGCTAATATCCTTCATTACAATTGTATTAATCCCTTCTTTAACCAGTAATGCTACCCCACCTCCCTTTCCTTTTTGCCTATCTTTCCTGAATATCGAATACCCCTGGATGTTGAGTTCCCAGTCTTGGCCATCCTTGAGCCACGTTTCTGTAATCCCAACTAAATCGTATTCGTTTACCTCTATTTGCGCAGCCAATTCATCCACCTTATTACAAATGCTCCTCGCATTAAGACACAAAGCCTTCAGGCTTGGTTTTTTAATGCTCTTAGACCTATTAGAATTATTATTTACTGTGGCCACGTTTGATTTAAACCGTTGATTTCTCTGACTGCCACTTTTGTTTTTCTCCTTCCTATCTTTTGCTTTTATCCCTGTTTTCCTTTCCTCTGTCTCCCTGCTCAGGTTCCCAACCCCCTGCCATTTTAGTTTAAACCTCCCCGCAAGGATATTTGTTCCGCTCTGGTTCAGGTGCAACCCGTCCGACTTGTACAAGTCCCACCTTTCCCAGAAGCAGGCCCAGTGATCCAGGAAACTAAAGCCCTCCCTCCTGCACCAACTCTTTAGCCACGCATTCATCTGCTCTATCCTCCTATTCCTATACTCACTAGCACGTGGCACCAGGAGTAATCACCCCTCAACCTTCTACCCTCGCGGGAATACAAGCCCAGTCTGTGGAACCTGTCCTCGTAATTTAACCCTTTCAGCCCCGGTATCATTCTGGTGAATCTGCGCCGCTCCCCCTCCAGGGCCAGTGTATCCTTCCTGAGGGGCGGGGCCCAGAACTGAACCCAGTGTCCAGGTGGGGCCTGACCAGAGCTCTGTACAACTGAAGCTTCCACCAAGAAACAAAACTTGGGGCCTAGATTCAAACAAAACCATGATTTAAATAGCAGGAACTGAAAGCTGCCCGTAACTGGGGAAAGAGTTGAGCTGAATCTCGCTGGGTATAAACCGTTCACAAAGGATAGGGAAGAAAGGAAGGCAGGAAGGTGTCGGGTATTCATTAGACACAATGGCCTAGAAATTCATCGCTTTATTGAAACAGCTTGGCCAGGGGGGCAGCTAGTTCTGGTGCCCAGGTCTTCAGCACTTGAACCGGGCTATTGTCAGGGCCCGCTGCCTTCACGGTGTCCAGTGCACCCAACCATGTCTTATCATCACGCGAGTGAGCCACATTGGATGAACACTGATCTCTATTATAGTGGGGTCCGCAGGAGGAGGCCGAATGGGATCATCCACTAACCTTCTCTGTTCTAATGAAAAGTGCCCCAGTTTCTCCAGTCTCGCCTCGTTAAGTGAAATACCTCGCCCCTGCAATCAACTCAGCCAATCTCTTTTGCACCCTTTCCATGGCCCTGACATCCTTCCTAAAGTAAGGTGCCCAAAAGGACAATAAAAGAGAATAAGACTAATGATCTGGAGAGGTAAGTTCAAATCTCACCACCGCAGCTGGGGAATTGAAATTCAGTTCATTAAATAAATCTGGAATTAAAAAGCCAGTATCAGTAATGGTGACCATGAAACTATCGATTGTCGTAAAAACCCATCTGGTTCACTAATGTCCTTTAGGGAAGGAAATCTGCCGTCCTTACCCGGTCTGGCCGATATGTGACTCCAGACCCACAGCAATGTGGTTGACTCTTAACTGTCCTCTGAAATGGCCCAGCGAGACCACTCAGTTGTAACAAACCGCTACAAATAATTATACTAAGACCTTCACCACACAGACTGCAGCGGTTCAAGGCGGCGGCTCACCACCACCTTCTCAAGGCCAATTAGGGATGTGCAATAAATGCTGGCCTTGCCAGCGACGCCCACATCCATGAAATAATTTTTTAAAATGCAGGTGTAACCTTTATACTGAAAGGGCGGTGAGAGTGTGGAACAGAGTACCGGCGCCGGTGGTGGGACGAGAGACTTTAATAGGTTTCAGGAAGAAACTAGACAGGCTCTAGTCAATAAATGGGATTCAGGGTTATCAGAACACTGGGGATAGGCGGGCTAGAAGGGCCAAAGGTCTTCGCCTGTCTGAAACTGTTACTGTGCTCACTGCCGACCTTTCTTCACACCCCCTCTTCCCCATTCTAATCTTTTATTACATAGGATTACATGGCATGTACAGCACAGAAACAGGCCATTCGGCCCAACTGGTCCGTGCCGGTGTTTAAACTCCACACCAGCCTCCTCCCACCCTAACTCATCTCACCCTATCAACATATCCTTCTATTCCCTTCTCCCTCATGTGTTTAACCAGCCTCCCCTTAAATGTATCTGTGCTATTTGCCTCGACCACTCCCCGTGGTAGCGAGTTCCCCATTCTCCTCACTCTCTGGGTGAAGAGATTTCTCCTGAATTCCCCATTGGATTTATTAGTGACTATCTTATATATTTATAGTTCTGGTCTCCCCCACAAGTGGAAACGCTTTCTCTGTGTCTACCCTTCATTATCTTAAAGACCTCGATCAGGCCACCCCTCAGCCTTCTCTTTTCTAGAGAAAAGAGCCCCAGTCTGTCCTCATAGTTAGAAGCTCTCCGTTCTATTCTCCCTGTTAGATTTTCTATGCTCAAGTCTCTTCTCTCAGCTGTCTCTCTCTTTAAATCTCATTATAATTTGAATTTCTCTGCTCATCCAATGAGCCCCAGCTTTGCTGAACCTCCCATTACTTCTGTGTCCTGGGGCCAATATTTATCCCTCAACCAACATCACCAAAACACAAATGATGTGGCCATTTATCTCACTGCTATTTGTGGGATCTTGCTGTGCACAAATTGGCTGCCACGTTTCCTACATCCCAACAGTGACCACACCTCGAAAGTACTTCATTGTGCACAAATCGTTGAAGGTGGCAGGGCAGGTTGAGAAAGCAGTTAAAAAAGCTTACGGGATCCTGGGCTTCATAAATAACCTGGTGTTGTGTGACTTCCTACATTCATAAATAGAGGTATAGAGTACAAAAGCAGGGAAATTATGAAGAACCTGTATAAAACACTGGTTCGGCCCCAACTGGAGTATTGTGTCCAATTCTGGGCACCGCACTTTAGGAAGGATGTGAAGACCTCGGAGAGGGTGCAGAAAAGATTTACAAGAATGATTCCAGGAATGAGGGACTTCAGTTACGTGGATAGACTGGAGAAGCTGGGGTTGTTCTCCTTGGAGCAGAGAAGATTGAGAGGAGATTTGATCGAGGTGCTCAAAATCATGAGGGGCCTGGACAGAGTAGAGAGAAACTGTTCCCATTGGCGGAAGGGTCGAGAACCAGAGGACACAGATTTAAGGTGATTGGCAGAAGAACCAAAGGCGACATGAGGAAAAACATATTTACGCAGCGAGTGGTGAGGATCTGGAATGCACTGCCTGAAAGGGTGGTGGAGGCAGATTCAATCGTGGCTTTCAAAAGTGAATTGGATAAGTACCTGAAGGGAAAATGTTTGCAGGGCTACGGGGAAAGGGCGGGGGGAGTGGGACTGGCTGAAGTGTTCTTGTAGAGAGCCGGCACGGGCTCGACGGGCTGAATGGCCTCCTCCTGTGCTGTAACTGTTTTGATTTCTTTTTGGGTTCAATAAAGACTCATTTCTGAAAGAGAATGTTGTTTAATCTAAAGTCTTGTTCAAGACTTTCTACAGCTTTTTACAGAACACACTATGCTGTGATGCATCTAGAAAGAAACTGAAAGTAAAACTCCTCTGGACTGCTTGTCTCTCACATGACCTCTGCTGGTCAGGCACAAGTAATCAAAAACACAGACAAATATGCTGTAAGGCATAAGTAATCAAACACAGACAAATATCATCACTATTTGCTGATATCATTACAGTAACCATTCTATGATTCTAAACGCTTTGGGACATCCTGAGGTCGTGAAAGGCGCTGTAGAAAATGCAATTTCCCTTTCTAACTCATTAAAATGAACTCTTAGTGAAATCCCTTTATTTTTACTGTTTTCTCAATGCCCCTCATCCCTTACATTTCAGGCTGCCCCACTTTATTTCCTCTCCCCTTATCCTGCAGACACCATATAAGGCTTTCAGTATTCCGTGATCCAGAGATTGATTGAACATGACATCAATTCAGAGTGCCCAGCCTTACTAAGGAAAACTAATGTATCACAGAAGATATCAATGGACTGGTCAGGTGGGCAGAACAGTGGCAAATGGAATTCAATCCGGAGAAGTGTGAGGTAATGCATTTGGGGAGGGCTAACAAGGCAAGGGAATACACATTAAATGGTAGGACACTGAGTAGTGTAGAGGAACAAAGGGACCTTGGAGTGCATGTCCACAGATCCCTGAAGGTAGCAGGACAGGTAGATAAGGTGGTTAAGAAGGCATACGGAGTACTTGCCTTTATTAGCCGAGGCATTGAATACAAGAGCAGGGGGATTATGCTTCAACTGTATAAAACACTAGTTAGTCCGCAACTAGAGTACTGCGTGCAGTTCTGGTCACCACATTACAAGAAAGATGTGATTGCACTAGAGAGGGTACAGAGGAGATTTATGAGGATGTTGCCTGGGCTGGGGAATTTTAGCTATGAGGAAAGATTGGAGAGGCTGGGGTTGTTTTCTTTGGAACAGGGGAGGCTGAGTGGAGACTTAATGAGGTGTATAAAATTATGAGGGGCCTGGATAGAGTGGATAGGAAGGACCTATTTCCCTTAGCAGAGAGGTCAATAACCAGGGGGGCATAGATTTAAAGTAATTGGTTAGAGGTTTAGAGGGGATTTGAAGAGAACGGGGTCGATTTTCATTGTGCCGTGAGGTGGGCTTTTAGGCGTGCGTGGGGGCTAAAATCCCGAATTCGGGGGTCCCGACACCATCCCGCCCAAAACCCGCCTCCATGTAAGTTTCAAAGGAGGCGGGTACCCGCCCCGCACTGGGACCTGCCGACCCGAGGCGGGAAGGGATTAGTGTCAATTAACTGCCTGTTAACAGGCAGTTTTTAGCCTAATCCCTATTTTGAAGGTTGCCGTGTGGGATTCCCGACGGCTCCAAACCACGCCAGGTTAGAGGAGTCGGGCCGTCGGGTTGAAGGACTTGGAGGGGTCGAGATGTCGGTGTTCAGGTGAGTGATGTGTGCATGAGTGCAAAGGTAAGTGTGTTTGGTGTTTCTAAAGTGTGTAAAGAAGTTTAAATTACCTGTACTTACCTTTACAGCCTTCCTTCCTTTAGGTTTCGGGAGTCCATCATCTAACCGGCACAGAAAGCAGAATGGCTGCAAACTGTCAAAAGTGACAGCCTGCAGCTTTCTGTGCCAGCGAGATTTCTAACTGAATCTGTGTAGAAGGACTCAGGTTAGAAGTAAGACTGTCAGGAGTAGATTTTCCCGAACCTGTCAGGAAGAAGGCAGGACTTCCCCTTTCGGGTTTTTGACCCGCCTACTTCGACGTCCGGCCAATCTGCGCGATTTTCCCTTGATTGACATTGTTGAGCCCGCCCAGCGGGCTCAGCAGGCCAATTAAGGGCCACCCGGCAACAGGTGACGTCACAGACTGCAATTTCATCTGTCAAGAGTTCTTGACAGATGAAATATCAGTGTTTCACAGCTGTTTGAAGCTGTCAAACACTGACAGTCTGAGTTCTACCATGAGTCATTCTGCACAGACTCAGTTAGAACTCTCAGCAGCACTGAAAGCTGAAGGCTGTCACTTTTCACAGATCGCAGCCGTTCAGCTTTAAGTGCCGGCTGAGTGATGCGCTCCCGACGGCTACAGGAAGAAAGGCTGTTAAGGTAAGTACAGGTAAGTAAAAGTTCTTTACACACTTTACACACACCAAACACACTTACCTTTGCACTCATGCACCCATCACTCACCTGAACACCGACATGGTCGGAGCGATCATAATATGATCGAATTCTTCATTAAGATGGAGAGTGAAGTAGTTGACTCGGAGACTAGGGTCCTCAATTTAAATGAAGGAAACTATGATGGTCTGAGGAGCGAGTTGGGTAGGATTGATTGGGGAATGGCACTCAAAGGGTTGACGGTGGATAGGCAATGGCAAACATTCAAAGACCGAATGGATGAACTACAGAATTTGTTCATCCCAGTTTGGCATAAAAATAAAACAAAAAAGGTGACCCAACCGTGGCTAACAAGGGAAATTAGGGATAGCATAAGATCCAAGGAGAGGACATATAAATTGGCCAGAAAAAGCAATAACCCTGAGGATTGGGAGCAGTTTAGGATTCAACAAAGGAGGACAAAGGGATTAATTAAGAAAGGGAAAATAGAATATGAGAGTAAGCTTGCAGAGAACATAAAAACTGACTAAAAGCTTTTATAGATATGTGAAGAGAAAAAGATTGGTGAAGTCAAGCGTAGGTCCCTTGCAGTCAGAATCGGAGGAATTTATAATGGGGAACAAAGAAATGGCAGACCAACTAAATACATATTTTGGTTCTGTCTTCACAAAGGAGGACACAAATAACCTCCCAGAGATGCCGGGGAACATAGGGTCTGATGAAAGGGTGGAACTGAAAGAAATCAGTATTTGTAGGGAAATGGTGTTAGGACAATTGATGGGACTGAAGGCCGATAAATCCCCAGGGCCTGATAATCTACATCCCAGGGTACTTAAGGAAGTGGCCCTAGAAATAGTAGATGCATTGCTGGTCATCTTCCAGAACTCGATAGACTCTGGAACGGTACCCATGGATTGGCGGGTAGCTAATGTTACCCCACTATTCAAAAAAGGTGGTAGAGAAAAGGTGGGGAATTATAGACCGGTAAGCCTGACATCGGTAGTGGGGAAAATGCTAGAGTCCATTATAAAAGATGTAATAGCAGAGCACTTGTAAACAGTGACAGGATCGGACAAAGTCAACATGGATTTACAAAAGGTAAATCATGCTTGACTAATCTACTGAAATTTTTTGAGGATGTAACTGGTAAAATAGATAAGGGAGAACCAGTGGATGTGGTGTATTTGGACTTTCAGAAGGTTTTCATAAGGTCCCGCATAAGAGATTAGCGTGCAAAATTAAGGCACATGGGATTGGGGGCAAGGTATTGACTTGGATAGAGAACTGGTTGGCGGACAGAAAACAAAGACTTGGAATAAACGGGTCGTTTTCCGAGTGGCAGGCAGTGACTAGTGGGGTACCGCAAGGATCGGTCCTAGGACCTCAGCTGTTCACAATATATATTAATGATCTGGACGAGGGAATTGGATGTAATATCTCCAAATTTGCAGACGACACAAAGCTGGGGGGGAGGATATGCTGTGAGGAGGATGTCGTGAAACTCCAGCACGATTTGGACAGGATGGGTGATTGGGCAGAAACATGGCAAATGCACTATAATGTGGATAAATGTGAGGTTATCCACTTTGGTGGCAAAAACAGGAAGGCAGATTATTATTTGAATGGTAATAGATTGGGAGAAGGGGAAGTGCAAAGAGACCTGGGTGTTCTTGTACACCAGTCGCTGAAGGTAAGCATGCAGGTGCAGCAGGCGGTTAAGAAGGCAAATGGTATGTTGGCCTTCGTAGCAAGAGGGTTCGAGTACAAGAACAAGGATGTCTTGCTGCAGTTGTACAGGGCCTTGGTGAGACCACACCTTGAGTATTGTGTGCAGTTTTGGTCGCCTTACCTGAGGAAGGACTTCCTTGCCATGGAAGGAGTGCAGCGAAGATTCACCAGGCTGATACCTGGGATGGCAGGAATGACGTATGAGGAGAGATTGTGTCGATTGGGCTTATACTCACTGGAGTTTAGAAGATTGAGAGGGGATCTCATCGAAACTTATAAAATTCTGTCAGGCCTGGACAGACTAGATGCAGGAAGGATGTTTCTGATGGCCGGGGAGTCCAGCACCAGGGGTCATAGTCTAAGGATAAGGGGTAAGCCATTTAGGACTGAAATGAGGAGGAATTTCTTCACCCAGAGAATGGTGAACCTGTGGAATTCTCTGCCACACAGGGCAGTTGAGGCCAATTCATTAAATATATTCAAGAAGGAGTTGGATATATTTCTTAAGGCTAAAGGGATCAAGGGATATGGGGAGAAGGCAGGGACAGGGTACTGAATTTGGATGATCAGCCATGATCTCATTGAATGGCGGAGCAGGCTCGAAGGGCCGAATGGCCTACTCCTGCTCCTATCTTCTATGTATCTATGTATCGCGACCTCTCCAAGTCCTTCAACCCGACGGCCCGTCTGCTCTAACCTGGCGTGGTTTGGAGCCGTCGGGAAACCCACACGAAACCCCTCAAAATAGGGATTAGGCTAAAAACTGCCTGTTAACTACCTGTTAACAGGCAGTTAATTGGCACTAATCCCTTCCCGCCTGGTTTCGGCGGGTCCCAGTGTGGGGCGGGTACCCGCCGTCCCTGAAACTTACGTGGGGCGGGGTTTTGGGCGGGATGGTGTCGGGACCCCCAAATTCGGGATTTCCCCCCCCCCACACGCCTGAAACCCCACCTGACAGCTCCACGAAAATCTAGCCCTCGGTGTTTGACAGCTTCAAACAGCTGTGAAACGCTGATATTTCATCTGTCAATACCTCTTGACAGATGAAATTTCAGTCTGTGACGTCACCTGTTGCCGGGTGGCCCTTAATTGGCCTGCTGAGCCCACTGGGCAGGCTCGACAATGTCAATCAAGTGAAAATCGCGTGGATTGGCCGCAGCTCGATGGAGGCGGGACTACTACCTGAAAGTTGTAGTCCTGCCTCCTTCCTGACTTCTGAATGAAATCCAGCCCAACGTTTTTCACCCAGAGGGTGGTGGGGGTCTGGAACTCACTGCCTGAATGGGTGGTAGAGGCAGAAACCCTCATCGCATTTAAACAGTACTTGGATATGCACCTGAAGTGCCGTAACCTACAGGGCTATGGACCAAGAGCTGGGAAGTGGGATTAGGCTGGATCGCTCTTTGTCGGCCGGCACAGACACGATGGGCCGAACGGCCTCCTTCTGTGCCGTAAATTTCTATGATACAGATTCATAGCAATAGAATTGAGTAGACTAGGCCTATACTCTCTAGAGTTTAGAAGAATGAGAGGTGATCTCATTGAAACATACAACATTCTTACAGGGTTTGACAGGGTAGATACAGGGAGGATGTTTCCCCTGGCTGGGGAGTCTAGAACCAGGGGTCACAGTCTCAGGATAAGGGGTCGGCCATTTAGGACTGAGATGAGGAGAAATTTCTTCACTCAGATGGCGGTGAATCTTTGGAATTCTCTACCCCAGAGGGCTGTGGAGGCTCAGTCGTTGAGTATATTCAAGGCTGAGATCGATAGATTTTTGGGAACTAAGGGAATTAAAGGATATGGGGATAGTGCAGGAAGGTGGAGATGAGGTAGATCAGCCATGATCTTATTGAATGGCGGAGCAGGCTCGAGGGGCCGTATGGTGGAGCGGGCTCACGGGGCTGTGTGGCGGAGCGGGCTCGAGGGGCCGTGAGGCGGAGCGGGCTCGAGGGGCCGTATGGTGGAGCAGGCTCGAGGGGCCGTATGGTGGAGCGGGCTCGAGGGGCCGTATGGTGGAGCGGGCTCACGGGGCCGTGCGGCGGAGCAGGCTTGAGGGGCTGTGTGGTGGAGCAGGCTCGAGGGGGAATGGAGGAGCGGGCTCGAGGGGCCGTGTGGTGGAGCGGGCTCACGGGGCCGTGTGGCGGAGCAGGCTCGAGGGGCCGTGTGGCGGAGCAGGCTCGAGGGGCTGTGTGGCGGAGCAGGCTCGAGGGGCCGTGTGACGGAGCAGGCTCGAGGGGCCGTGTGACGGAGCAGTCTCGAGGGGCCGTATGGCGGAGCAGGCTCGAGGGGCCGTGTGGCGGAGCGGGCTCGAGGGGCCGTGTGGCGGAGCGGGCTCGAGGGGCCGTGTGGCGGAGCGGGCTCGAGGGGCCGTGTGGCGGAGCGGGCTCGAGGGGCCGTGTGGCGGAACGGGCTCGAGGGGCCGTGTGGCGGAGCTGGCTGGAGGGGCCGTGTGGCGGAGCGGGCTCGAGGGGCCGTGTGGCGGAGCGGGCTCGAGGGGCCGTGTGGCGGAGCGGGCTCGAGGGGCCGTGAGGCGGAGCGGGCTCGAGGGGCCATGTGACGGAGCTGGCTCGAGGGGCCGTGTGGCGTGGCAGGCTCAAGGGGCTGTGCGGCGGAGCAGGCTCGAGGGGCCGTGTGGCGGAGCGGGCTCGAGGGGCCGTGTGGCGGAGCGGGCTCGAGGGGTCATGTGACGGAGCAGGCTCGAGGGGCCGTGTGGCGGAGCGGGCTCGAGGGGCCGTGTGGCGGAGCAGGCTCAAGGGGCCGTATGGTGGAGCAGGCTCGAGGGGCCGTATGGTGGAGCGGGCTCGAGGGGCCGTATGGTGGAGCGGGCTCACGGGGCCGTGTGGCGGAGCAGGCTTGAGGGGCTGTGTGGCGGAGCAGGCTCGAGGGGGAATGGAGGAGCGGGCTCGAGGGGCCGTGTGGTGGAGCGGGCTCACGGGGCCGTGTGGCGGAGCGGGCTCGAGGGGCCGTGTGATGGAGCAGGCTCGAGGGGCCGTGTGGCGGAGCAGGCTCGAGGGGCCGTGTGGCGGAGCAGGCTCGAGGGGCCGTGTGGCGGAGCAGGCTCGAGGGGCCGTGTGACGGAGCAGGCTCGAGGGGCCGTGTGACGGAGCAGTCTCGAGGGGCCGTATGGTGGAGCAGGCTCGAGGGGCCGTATGGTGGAGCAGGCTCGAGGGGCCGTATGGTGGAGCAGGCTCACGGGGCCGTGTGGCGGAGCAGGCTCGAGGGGGAATGAAGGAGCGGGCTCGAGGGGCCGTGTGGTGGAGCGGGCTCACGGGGCCGTGTGGCGGAGCGGGCTCACAGGGCCGTATGGTGGAGCAGGCTCACGGGGCCGTATGGTGGAGCGGGCTCACGGGGCTGTGTGGCGGAGCGGGCTCGAGGGGCCGTGTGGAGGAGCAGGCTCGAGGGGGAATGGCGGAGCAGGCTCGAGGGGCCGTGTGGCGGAGCGGGCTCGAGGGGCCGTGTGGTGGAGCAGGCTCGAGGGGGAATGGAGGAGCGGGCTCGAGGGGCCATGTGGTGGAGCAGGCTCGAGGGGCCGTGTGGCGGAGCGGGCTCGAGGGGCCGTGTGGTGGAGCAGGCTCGAGGGGGAATGGAGGAGCGGGCTCGAGGGGCCGTGTGGTGGAGCAGGCTCGAGGGGGAATGGAGGAGCAGGCTCGAGGGGCCGTATGGTGGAGCGGGCTCACGGGGCCGTGTGGCGGAGCAGGCTCGAGGGGCCGTGTGGCGGAGCAGGCTCGAGGGGGAATGGAGGAGCGGGCTCGAGGGGCCGTGTGGTGGAGCGGGCTCGAGGGGCTGTGTGACGGAGCAGGCTCGAGGGGCCATGTGACGGAGCAGGCTCGAGGGGCCGTATGGTGGTGCGGGCTCGAGGGGCCGTATGGTGGAGCGGGCTCGAGGGGCCGTATGGTGGAGTGGGCTCACGGGGCCGTATGGTGGAGCGGGCTCACGGGGCCGTATGGTGGAGCGGGCTCACGGGGCCGTGTGGCGGATCGGGCTCGAGCGGCCGTGTGGAGGAGCAGGCTCGAGGGGGAATGGAGGAGCAGGCTCGAGGGGGAATGGCGGAGCAGGCTCGAGGGGCCGTGTGGCGGAGCAGGCTCGAGGGGCCGTGTGGTGGAGCAGGCTCGAGGGGGAATGGAGGAGCAGGCTCGAGGGGCTGTGTGGCGGAGCAGGCTCGAGGGGCCGTGTGGCGGAGCGGGCTCGAGGGGCCGTGTGGTGGAGCAGGCTCGAGGGGGAATGGAGGAGCAGGCTCGAGCGGCCGTGTGGCGGAGCAGGCTCGAGGGGCCGCATGGCCGACTCCTGCTCCTATTTCTGATGTTCTTATAGCGCCTTTCACAACCTCCCAAAGCACTTCAGAGCCAGTGAAGTCTTTTTTGAAGTGTAGATACAATCCAGTACCTTTAATTGTCATTTTTCTGGATTCCAGCCCTCAAATGACCAGATTTATTGAATTCACTTTCACAACTTGTCCTGCTGGACTTTGAACTCACGCCCTGTGGGGTGCTGCTGGCCCAAGACCAGCACCAGTAGGCTGCAGTGGGGGAAGGGAGCGGGCTCAGTTTCTGGAGGGACGAGTTGGGATGGGCAATGTTATGGAGGTGGAAGTAGGCGGTCTCTGTGACGGTCTTCCTCCTCTGTATCGATCTTGTGGGTTCTGTTTCCTCCCCCGACGACCCTCCTCACTTGCTCCCTCTTTTAACCTGTGCCTCCCCCCGCTCCCCTCCCCAGGGATTCCAACCCTTCACCCCAGGGAGCGATTTGCCCGGATAAAGTTTTGACAAATTGCCCTTTGTAATTTTATAAACTGCGATCAGGCCACTTCCAAGTCCCTGCTTTTCTACAAGAAAACAAAGGCCTAGAAATTCA
Organism: Somniosus microcephalus; assembly: GCF_052327205.1. NCBI lineage: Eukaryota > Metazoa > Chordata > Chondrichthyes > Squaliformes > Somniosidae > Somniosus > Somniosus microcephalus. The sequence continues at coordinate 247,092,374 of NC_140995.1, read as the reverse complement.
GTTGGTTGCGCCAGCCGTTAGCGCCTTAGGAGGAGTAGATGTCGGGCGCTAGGCGGGTAGCGCCCGGGCGCAGCGCGAACTGCGCCTCGCCCCAACTTCACTAGAGATTTAGCGGCGGCGCAAAGTCTTTGCACGCGCTCAGCTGCGCGCGCAGATCATGACGTCATTTCCTCGTGCAACGCCCTTTGTGCGCCCCCAACCGGAACTTCAGTGGCGACGCCCCATTGTGCGCCTGGCGCCCCTAGCGACTGTTAGAGTGGAACGGTGCTCAGCCGATGCGGGGCGCGGGGGGGCGCAAATTAAAGGGCACGCCTCCTGCAATATAAAAGGCTGCCATTTCGCAGCACACCTTCTTGCGAAACGGATCTTTGGAGAGAGACCAAGGTAGATAGCTTTCTGCTTTGGCCCAACACTCGGATAGGTACTTCTGGCTTCAGGCCACAGCTTTCCACTAGTCTTTGCCTTCATTGACATCTCATTGTTTGCCAGCATATTATGGGGGCTGCAATGGGTGTCAACGCTGGCTTTCTCAATTACATCCAAAGGGCTCACAGACGTCGTGAGAGAGTGGCAGCCCTAGCTAGACGGAGAGGGGGCAACAGGTGTCGGCAAAGGAGGCCTTACCCACCCAGGGTATACCGCCAGCAGTTCTCCTATCTCAACATGTCTGAGGAGCAGTGTGTTCGGAGGCTGCGATTCAGAAGGGACGTGGTCACAGAGATCTGCCAGCTGCTTGGCGGTGATCTGCAGCCACAGCTGAGGAGCAGGACGTCTCTGTCGGTGGCAGTGAAGGTGACGGTGGCTCTCAACTTCTATGCCACCGGCTCCTTCCAATCCACTACTGGGGACATTGCCAACATCTCCCAGTTCGCCGTGCATTGCTGCATCCGCCAGGTGACCAATGCCCTTTTCAGAAGGAGACGTCAGTTCATCTCCTTCTCCATGGCCCTTGCCAAGCAGCAACAGCATGCAATGGGCTTTGCAGCATTCGCGGGCTTCCCCATGGTGCAGGGCGCCATTGACTGCACGCATGTGGCTTTGCGGGCACCTCTGGAGAATGCCGAGGATTACCGCAACCGGAAGGGCTACCATTCGCTGAACGTCCAGCTGGTGTGTGACCACAGGCAGCTCATCCTAGCTGTCAATGCCCGCTTTCCAGGCAGCAGCCACGATGCCTTCATCCTGCGCCAGACTTCTGTGGCAGACATGTTCCAGGCACAGCCTCACCCACGAGGATGGCTTATCGGGGACAAAGGCTATCCTTTGTGTACCTGGCTGATGACCCCGCTCCGTGCGCCCAGCACCCCTGCTGAAGAGGGATACAACGAGAGCCATCAAGCGACCAGGAACATCATCGAACAAACAATCGGCGTCCTGAAGCAACGGTTCCGCTGTCTGGATCGTTCCGGTGGAGCCCTACAGTATTCGCCGGAGCGAGTCTCCCATTTCGTGGTCGTTTGCTGCATGCTGCACAACCTGGCTATCCGCAGGACTCAGGCACTGCCGCCACAGATTGGAGGACCACCTGAGGAGGAGGAGCAGGAGGAGGAGGAGGAGGACCAGCACAGGAGGGAGGCACAAAGTGCAAGGGCCGCCCGTCGCCGGCTTATTGAACGTCGGTTCTAGGCCCCGTCTCAGGGACTGGCTTGTGCCAATGTCAGCAGATGAATGTAGCCGCTCCACAAGCCCTCAGCCGAGCAGGGCAACCAGGACTTAACCAAAAAACCATGCACACTGCAATTTAACAACAATAATTTATTGAAAACCTCTGCCCTTCCCACATTACATGCTCATGTGGAGAAGCCCCCTCCAAAAACAAAACTACCAGTCTCGGCCTTACAAAAAGAAAGAAAGACACCAGTCTCGGCCTTACACAAAGAAAGAAAGACACCAGTTTCGGCCTTACACAAAAACAACTGCACCACTGTCGGCCTTACAACAAGCACCAGGCATTTGTGCATACCTCTACTTTTTGTCCTGCGAGGGCGATGCCTTGCGCATCCTTGCCTGGCCCCTGCCCGCCCTGCTGCTCCTCCTCAATGGGAGCCCAGTGGCTGCAGCAAGGCTGGGGGAAGGCTGCTGAGGGGCAGATGGCGAGACGGCAGATGCCCTTGGGGGTCGGCCTGCACCAGCTCTGGCCTTGGAGTGTCCGGCTGCTGACTGCTCCAACTCTGGCTGGGCGGCAACAGTCTGTCCAGCAGCTCATGGCAGCTGCAATGGCGGAGTGGCAGTGTCGGCTGCAGGAATGGTGGCAACCTGGCAGATCGCAGGTGCTCGCTGGTCGCCTGACACATTGGCACTCGCACGGGCCAGCACTGCAGCATGCGCAACAAACAGCTGAAGGACAGACTGCTGGGCTGCTGCTGCGTGGCGAGTGCCCTGGCGATGCCTGACTGATCCAGCGAGGGTGGCAGCAGTTAGTGCCCGTGTGGCCCTGGTCTGTGTCCGAATGACACCAGCCAGTGAATGGACGGCACGACTGAGCACTTGGCTAGAAGCCGACTGTGCTGCCGCGAAGTCCTGCAGACTCCTGGCCTGTGCTGCCGCGATGTCCTGCAGACTCCTGGCCTGTGCTGCATTGAATTGTTCCAGACTCCTGGCCTGTGCTGCACTGAATTGTTGCAGACTCCTGGCCTGTGCTGCCCCGAATTCCTGCACACTCCTTGCCAGTGACTCTATGGAGTCAGGCATCCTTGCCACTGCAGCCATGAGCTCAGTGTGCCTGCGCTCAGCCTGGATGGCCATTTCCTCTAGGAGGCGCACCTCCTCTGCGCTGACCATCGCAGGACTGGAGGCCGCACTCACCCTCTGGGGAGAAGTCCGCCGAGCTTCCCCACCCCTCCCGCGTTGCTGCAGGCCGCTGGGCCCCGGAGCTTCACTCTCCTCCGACCCTTCCCCCCGGCTCCCCTCCAGGGAAGACTTGTCCCCTACATCGCCATGGGCTGGCGCGGCTGAGGGTGGCACTGATGGGCCGGCTTCCTCTTCCTCCTCCTCGTCTTCCGAAGGGCTGACAGTGGCAGCTTGAGGGCCCGCCTCCTCACCTGGCGATTCACCATCTGAAAGCAGGAAGGCACAAGAGTAGATTTAGAGTGAGGACAGGGCGGCAGCGAGGGAGGCATGAGTGGTGCCATTCACCGCATTGGTCGGACAGTGGCAAAGGATGCTGATCTGATGCGCAAGTGGAACGAGAGAGGCCCAAAAGGTGATGCCCTTACCATTGGTGCCCAGAACAGGGTCGGCATCTCCACTGGCGACGGGGCCAATCAGCCGGCCTCCCATAATGCGCTCCACACACTGGTCGAGGTCGGAGAGCTCTTTGAGGTCAGGACGGCCTCCCCCGGTCTCAGTTCGGTTGCGCCGGTTGTGCGCAACCTTGGCCTGCAAGAGAAAGGACGGCCTCTAAGTACAGTGTGAAGCCCTGATCTTGTCTGCACTGCCTCCCATGGTCGAATAGCTAGTACAGTGTGAAGCCCTGATCTTGTCTGCACTGCCTCCCATGGTCGAATAGCTAGTACAGTGTGTAAAGTGCTGAATGTGCAATTGATTTTCATGCCAGTCCCATAGCTGCTGGATGAGGGCTGGCCATTAGGGCTTTCAGGTCCCTTTGCCCATAAAGTGAGGTGCACATGCAAGGATGAGGAGGACACTGGAAAGGGTACTCACCCTGACAACCCGAGTGAGGTCGTTGAACTTCTTCCGGCATTGTACAGGAGTCCTGGCAACCACGCTGTTGGAAGACACCCTGTTGGACACCTCCCTCCAGGCTTTCCGGTAGGCGCTGGGCAGCGGCCTCTTGCCACCTTCTGGGAACAAAACATGGCGCCTGCGCTCCACTCCGCCAACCAGCAGCCTCAGGTCACTGTCGCTGAAGCGCTGCGCTCTCTCCCTGGCCTTCTCCATAGCCCTGGGCGTTGTGCAGGTGAAGCTGAAGTGGTCAGGCCTAGGTTGAGGGCTGCAGTGTGCAGGGCGTGGCAGGCAAACAAATCCACCCTCCCCCTTTAAGAGCTGACCGGCGCCAGAGTGTCTGCCGTCAATCAAGAACTCGCCGCACCTGCGCTGCGCCCGGCCTCGGGGCTATCGCTCAGCACCGCCGGCTTAGCGCCTAAAGATAGTCGTGCATTGCCTGTTTTTGCGCAGCAGCAACCTTTTGGGGCGATGCGACTGAATATCGGCGAAGCGGGCGCGACTTTGCGCCGGGCGCAAACTTTAGCGGCCGCCTGACTTTACCGCCCCAAAAGTGGCTATACTGAATTTCTAGGCCAAAGTCCCTTAACCATCCCGCAAAACCTAACTTCCCGACCCCCGGAATTATCCCCCTTGCATTTCTGATTTCGGACCAAAGTCTTGGGCGAAATGACAGCGGCAGAGCGGAAATTCCCGGCCTCAGCGAAATAAAAAAATGGCAGAGGGTCGGGTGCTGTAATGTGTGCTGTCTGCCACCGAGGGGCAGTCTCGCACTGGGTACGCCTTGGACATGAGGCAAGAATCAGCAACCTTTTAATATTTGATGATGGGAAAGGACCACAACCCTGAACTGAGCTGCCAAACCCCGTATCCTCGGCATCACAAAGACCACCGACTCCACCTCCGTAACATCGCCCGGCTCCACCCATCCTCAGCCCATCTGCTGCTGAAACCCTCATCCACGCCTTTGTTACCTCGAGACTATTCCAACGCACCCCTGGCTGGCCAGCCTCCACTCTCTGTAAACTTCAGCTCATCCCAAACTTTGCTGCCCCGTGTCCTAACTCACACCCAGTCCCATTCACCCATCACCCCCTGTGCTCACTGCCCCGTGTCCTAACTCACACCCAGTCCCGTTCACCCATCACCCCCTGTGCTCACTGCCCCGTGTCCTAACTCACACCCAGTCCCGTTCACCCATCACCCCCTGTGCTCACTGCCCCGTGCCCTAACTCACACCCAGTCCCGTTCACCCATCACCCCCTGTGCTCACTGCCCTGTGTCCTAACTCACACCCAGTCTCGTTCACCCATCACCCCCTGTGCTCACTGCCCCGTGTCCTAACTCACACCCAGTCCCGTGCACCCATCACCCCCTGTGCTCACTGCCCCGTGTCCTAACTCACACCCAGTCCCGTTCACCCATCACCCCCTGTGCTCGCTGCCCCGTGTCCTAACTCACACCCAGTCCCGTTCACCCATCACCCCCTGTGCTCACTGCCCCGTGTCCTAACTCACACCCAGTCCCGTTCACCCATCACCCCCTGTGCTCACTGCCCCGTGTCCTAACTCACACCCAGTCCCGTTCACCCATCACCGTCGCTGCTCACTGCCCCGTGTCCTAGCTTACACCCAGTCCCGTTCACCCATCACCCCCTGTGCTCACTGCCCCGTGTCCTAACTCACACCCAGTCCCGTTCACCCATCACCCCCTGTGCTCACTGCCCCGTGTCCTAACTCACACCCAGTCCCGTTCACCCATCACCCCCTGTGCTCACTGCCCCGTGTCCTAACTCACACCCAGTCCCGTTCACCCATCACCCCCTGTGCTCACTGCCTCGTGTCCTAACTCACACCCAGTCCCGTTCACCCATCACCCCCTGTGCTCACTGCCCCGTGTCCTAACTCACACCCAGTCCCGTTCACCCATCACCGTCGCTGCTCACTGCCCCGTGTCCTAACTCACACCCAGTCCCGTTCACCCATCACCGTCGCTGCTCACTGACCTACACTGGCTCCTGGTCCAGCAACGCCTCAATTAAATAATTCGCATCCTCATGTTCAAATCCTTCCATGGCCTCGTCCCCCCCTCACTATCTTTGTAACCTCATCCAGCCCTTGTACGGTAATGGTCCCGCGCAGGCCGCTCACCGGCTTTACCACTGTAAATACCGCGCAGACGCAGAAATTTAAAAGGACTGTGCATTAAAAGCAATCGGCCGCACAGGGAACAGGCAGCTTACTGGGAACATTGCCTACAACCTCCCCGAGATCTCTGCACTCCTCCAATTCTGGCCTCTTCTCCACCACCGATTTCCATCACTCCATCATTGGCGGCCGTGCCTTTGCTGCCGGGGCCCCGAGCTCTGGAATTCCCTCCCTAAACCTCTCCGCCTCTCCACCTCTCTCTCCTCCTTTAAAACGCTCCTTAAAACCGACCTCTTTGACCAAGCTTTTGGCCACCTCTCCTAATATCTCCTTATGTGGATCGATGTCAAAGTTTGTTTGAGTACGCTCCTGTGAAGCACCTTGGGATACTTTATTACGTTAAAAGCGCTATATACTTAAGGAAGTGGCCCTAGAAATATTAGATGCATTGCTGGTCATCTTCCAAAACTCGATAGACTCTGGAACAGTTCCCATGGATTGGAGGGTAGTTAATGTTACCCCACTATTCAAAAAAGGTGGTAGAGAGAAAGCGGGGAATTATAGGCCAGTAAGCCTGACGTCGGTAGTGGGGAAAATGCTAGAGTCCATTATAAAAGATGTAATAGCAGAGCACTTGGAGAACAGTGACAGGATCGGACAAAGTCAACATGGATTTACAAAAGGTAAATCGTGCTTGACTAATCTACTGGAATTTTTTGAGGATGTAACTGGTAAAATAGATAAGGGAGAACCAGTGGATGTGGTGTATTTGGCCTTTCAGAAGGCTTTCGATAAGGTCCCACATAAGAGATTAGCGTATAAAGTTAAGGCACATGGGATTGGGGGCAAGGTACTGACTTGGATAGAGAACTGGTTGGCAGACAGGAAGCAAAGAGTTGGAATAAACGGGTCTTGGCAGGCAATGACTAGTGGAGTACCGCAGGGATCGATCCTAGGACCCCAGCTATTCACAATATATATAAATGATCTAGACGAGGGAACTAGATGGAATATCTCCAAGTTTGCAGATGACACAAAGCTGGGTGGGCGTGTGTGCTGTGAGGAGGATGCCGAGAAACTCCAGTATGATTTGGAGAGGTTGGGTGATTGGGCAGAAGCATGGCAGATGCAGTATAATGTGGATAAATGCGAGGTTATCCACTTTGGTGGCAAAAACAGGAAGGCAGATTATTATCTAAATGGCAATGGATTGGGAGAAGGGGAAGTGCAACGAGACCTGGGTGTCCTTGTGCACCAGTCGCTGAAGGTAAGCATGCAGGTGCAGCAGGCGGTTAAGAAGGCAAATGGTATGTTGGCTTTCATTGCAAGAGGGTTCGAGTACAGGAGCAAGGATGTCTTGCTGCAGCTGTACAGGGCCTTGGTGAGACTACACCTTGAGTACTGTGTGCAGTTTTGGTCGCCTTATCTGAGGAAGGATGTTCTTGCCATGGAGGGAGTGCAGCGATGATTCACCAGACTGATTCTGGGATGGCAGGAATGACGTATGAGGAGAGATTGGGTCGACTAGGCCTGTATTCAGTAGAGTTTAGAAGAATGAGAGGGGATCTCATTGAAACATATAAAATTCTGACAGGGCTGGACAGACTAGATGCAGGAAGGATGTTTTCCCTGGCTGGGGGCTCTAGAACGAGGGGTCACAGTCTCAGGAGACGGGGTAGGACATTTAGGACTGAGATGAGGAGAAATGTCTTCACTCAGAGGGTGGTGAACCTGTGGAATTCTCTACCACAGAAGGCTGTGGAGGCCAAGTCACTGAATATATTTAAGAAGGAGATAGATAGATTTCTAGACACAAAAGGCATCAAGGGGTATGGGGAGAGAGCGGGAATGTGGTATTGAGATAGAGGATCAGCCATGATCATATTGAATGGCGGAGCAGGCTCGAAGGGCCGAATGGCCGATTCCTGCCCCTATTTTTCTATGTTTTTATGTTTCTATGTTTCTATTAGCTGTCCACCAGTCCTCTGGCACTATTCCTTTCTCTACTGAATTTTTATATATGGATACAGGTGCCCCTGCTATCTCCTCCCCAGTTTCTGTAGGTGCAATCCATCCGGACCCTCGAGTCTTGGCCTCCTTTAGTGTGTCCAGAGCCTCCTGGTTTTCTACACTCTTGTACTGTCCCTCTTGACCTCTACTCCTGTCATTTCCTCTGTTAACCTCTTCAGCGCAAACTGAGGCAAAGTGTTTGTTCAGTGTCCCTGCCATTTCAGGCTCACCTCCCGTGAACTTATCTTACTCAACTCTTCACCGTCCTATCCCTATCCCTCTTAGCCCTGGCTCAGTGGGTGGCACCCTCGCCTCTGAGTCAGACTCGGAGTCAGAAGGTTATAAGAACATAAGAACATAAGAAATAGGAGCAGGATCAGGCTACACGGCCCCTGGGCCCGCTCCGCTACCCACAGGGCCATGTCCGATCCGAACCTAAACTCATGTCCAAATTCCTGCCCGCTCCCTGTAACCCTTAATTCCCTTTACTTCTAGGAAACTGTCTATTTCTGTTTTAAATTTATGTAATGATGTAGCTTCTACAGCTTTTTGGGGCAGCATATTCCATGGACCTACCACCCTCTGAGTGAAGTAGTTCCTCCTCATCTCAGTTTTGAAAGAGCAGCCCCTTATTCTAAGACTATGCCCCCTAGTTCTAGTTTCACCCATCATCGGGAACATCTTCCCCGCATCCACCCGATCCGACCCCTTCACAATCTTATATGTTTCAATAAGATCGCCTCTCATTCTTCTGAACTCCAATGAGTAGAGTCCCAATCTACTCAACCTCTCCTCGTATGTCCATCCCCTCATCCCCGGGATTAACCGAGTGAACCTACTTTGTACTGACTCGAGAGCAAGTATGTCCTTTCTTAAGTATGGTTGTGGGTTCAAGTCCCACTCCAGAGACTTGAGCTCAAAAACCCAGGCTGACCCTCCAGTGCAGTGCTGAGGGAGTGCTGCACTGTCGGAGGTGCCGTCTTTCAGATAAGATGTTAAACTGAGGCCCCGTCTGCTCTGTCAGGTGGACGTATAAGATCCTGTGGCACTATTTCGAAGAGCGGGGAAGTTCTCCCCGGTGTCCCGGCCAATATTTATCCCTCAATCAACATCACAAAAACAGATGATCTGGTCGTTGTCACATTGCTGTTTGTGGGAGCTTGCTGTGCACAAATTGTCAGCTGCGTTTCCCACATTACAACAGTGACGGCACTGCAAGAAGTACCTCATTGGCTGTAACGGGCTTTGGGATGTCCAGTGGTGGTGAAAGGTGCTACAGAAATGCAGGTCTGTCTGTTTTACTTTCTTCTCTGTGACGGGATTCCCGTTTGTCCCTTTCACCTTGTTACATCTCTGATTTTTCCCAGTTCTGACCGAGGGTCATTGACCTGAACCGTGAACTCTGTTTCTCTCTCCACAGATGCTGCCTGACCTGCTGAGTAGTTCCAGCATTTTCTGATTTTATTTCTGATTTCCAGCAGCTGCAGCATTTTGCTTTTGTATTAGTGTTCTTATCTGAAGTGGAATATATTTCTCCTGAAGATTATTGATCTCCCCTTTAAATATTGCCCCTCTACCTTTTTATCTGCCAGTATTTCCTCTAGTTTCCCTTCCTTAGCTCCATTCTCATTCCATCAAAGTTGGCTATTTCCCAATCTATTACTTGGTCTTTCTACTAACTATAGTGCTCACGATCATTATTGTAAACTCCATTAAGTTGTGATCATTACTCCCTAGATGTTCTCCCACGCATACTTCTCTTATCTTCATTTCCCATCACTGCATCCATCAGTTGGGCCGCTTATACAGGAGTCTGAAACTCACTGCAAAAACTCCATAATCTCCTCCCCTTTCATTCCTTTTCCCTGCCAGTTTATAGGGAGTGAGAGCGATAGGGAGAGTGTCAGAGGATAGGAAGAGAGAGAGGATCGGGAGAGTGTCAGAGGATAGGGAGAGAGAGGATAGGGAGAGAGAGAGGGGATAGGGCGAGAGAGGACAGGGAGAGAGAGAGAGGATAGGGAGAGAGAGAGAGAGGATAGGGAGAGAGAGAGAGAGGATAGGGAGAGAGAGAGGATAGGGAGAGAGAGAGGATAGGGAGAGAGAGAGGGGATAGGGAGAGAGAGAGGGGATAGGGAGAGAGAGAGGGGATAGGGAGAGAGAGAGGATAGGGAGAGAGAGAGGGGATAGGGAGAGAGAGAGAGGATAGGGAGAGAGAGAGGGGATAGGGAGAGAGAGAGAGGATAGGGAGAGAGAGAGGGGATAGGGAGAGAGAGAGAGGATAGGGAGAGAGAGAGGGGATAGGGAGAGAGAGAGGGGATAGGGAGAGAGAGAGAGGATAGGGGGAGAGAGAGAGGATAGGGAGAGAGAGAGAGAGAGGATAGGGAGAGAGAGAGAGGATAGGGAGAGAGAGGGGATAGGGAGAGAGAGAGAGGATAGGGAGAGAGAGAGAGGAACCCAAACAGGACCACCAATGTCCCCCACCCCCCTTTACAAAACCAACAACAGAACCCAAGACCCCCCTCTAGACCACAGACTGTAGACCAAGAACTGAGAAAGATCATGACGATGCTGAACAGCCTGATAGAAAGCCGGAGAAATTATTAATATTGTTATTTATCATTATCATTATTGTTATCTCATCAGTATTATTACTACTATTAGATAGATATATGTGCATGCCTCATGAAATTTATACTAAATCATCATTTAGCATTATAGAAAATAGTGTTTCCACACTCATCCCACAAAATAGGTCCATTTTATTTCGTTTTATTGAACTATATAAATGCGTTCTTTCCACATAAGCTGCTGGAATATCCAGGGCCTCCGCTCCTCAACTTTTGGGATGAAGAGTACAGACCCTGAATTCCTAAAAGCTATAAAAGACATTGATATAATTGTGTTAACAGAAACATGGTGCCAAAAGGACATGCCGACCCACTGTCCCCCAATGTACCATGAAATTATTGTGCCTTCAGTAAAGAACATTAAGACACGCAAGGGCAGAACCTCCGGGGGAATCCTGGTGTGGTATAAAGGAGAACTGAACAAACACATCTCACCGATAAAACAGGGAAAATCACACGTATGGCTAAAATTAGATAAAAATATAGGAATAGAAAAAAACGATGTTTACTTATGTGCGATCTACATACCTCCAATAGAATCGCCATATTTTGAAGAGGAGATATTTGACACTCTCCACATGGAAATCAGCCATTTCCAGGCCCAAGGAAAGGTGCTACTATGTGGGGACCTAAATGCAAGGACAGGATGTGAACCTGACTTCATAGACCCACAGGGCAACAACCATGTGTTTGGCCAGACCCCTCTATATGTCACACCAGCCATCGCAAACCGAAACAACCTCGATTGTGAAATAAATAAAAGCGGTAGGGAGGTAGTGCAACTCTGCCGAGCCTTAGGCCTGTACATAGTTAACGGTAGGTTCAGAGGGGACTCCTTAGGGAGACTCACATATTCCTCAACTCTTGGGTCTAGTGTGGTGGATTATACAATCACTGACCTGGACCCCTGCGATATCAACGCATTCACTGTCAGGCAGCAATCCCCCCTCTCAGACCATAACCAAATAAATGTGTACCTTAAACTTTCTGCCCAAACTACAGACACAAAAAAGGAACCCAGTAAGCTACATAAAATAAACCAGACATACAGATGGGCCCCAGACAGTGGAGATAAATTCATCACAGCACTAAATTCACCTGATCTCACAAGTAAAATTTCAAAATTTAAAGAAAATCTATATGAGATCACCAGAGATGGGGTAAACATGGCCATAGAGGATATAAATATGATCTTTCATGAGGCAGCTGTAAAAGCCGACCTCGTGAAACAGAAGAGGAAGAGTCACAAAAGACAAAATAAAAATAAGAAATGGTTTGACCACGAATGCAAAAATGCCAGAAAAGACCTGAGAAAAATATCAAACCAAAAGCATCGCCAACCAAACAATCCGGACCTACGTACTAGATACAATGAAACCCTCAAAAGATATAAACACACCATTAGGAACAAAACACAAAACTATACCCACAAAATACTAGAAGAAATTGAAAACTCCACCAACCCAAAACAATTCTGGGAAATGTGGAATAACCTGAGTACAACACAATTGCAAGCATTACCAATCCAAGATGGCGACATCTGGAGAACACATTTTGAAAACCTCTACAAAGACATCCCAATAAACGAAACAAACCCAAGTCAACATCAGGTCACAGAAAAACTCCACACATTAGAAGCAACAATCAAAGACAACCAAAACCCTCTAGACTCCCCAATCACATGGAAAGAAATGGCCACAAAAACAAAATCTCTCCACCTAAAGAAAGCCTGTGGCCCAGACAACATCAAAAATGAAATGCTCAAGTTCAGCAATATGGAGATGCAGGGTGCGGTACTCAAATTATTCAACATCATATTACGTTCAGGCTGTTTTCCCGATATCTGGTGCCAAGGACTAATCTCCCCCATATATAAAAGCGGAAACAAATCAGACCCAAATAACTACCGCGGCATCTGTGTCAACAGTTGTCTAGGGAAGTTATTCTGCAGTATTCTAAATAGTAGATTACTTGATTTTCTTAACAAACATAATATCCTCAGAAAAAACCAAATAGGCTTTCTTCCAAAACACCGCACCGCCGACCATATCTATACCCTTCACACCCTCATTGAAAAACATATACACCAAACAAAAAATGGGAAAATATTCGCCTGTTTCATCGACTTCAAGAAAGCCTTTGACTCTATATGGCACGAAGGGCTCTATTATAAACTTCTTCAATGTGGAATAGGGGGCAAAGTCTATGACCTTATTAAATCAATGTATCTGAAAAACAAATGCGGGGTCAAAATTGGAGACAAACGCACCGATTTCTTCACCCAGAGAAGAGGCGTCCGGCAGGGCTGCAATTTGAGCCCGACCCTGTTCAACATATACATAAATGAATTAGCAGACATGCTGGAGCAAAGCGAGTCACCAGGTCTCCGTCTCCTAGATGGAGAAGTGAAATCCCTGTTCTATGCGGACGACCTGGTTCTGCTGTCTCCCACAGAACAGGGATTACAGCAACAACTAGACCTACTCGACAAATACTGCCAAAATTGGGCTCTAACAGTAAATCTAAAGAAAACCAACATCATGATTTTTCAAAAAAGGCCCAGATGTCAGGAAAACAAATACCAGTTTACCCTCAGTGATACCACTATAGGACACACTATGAGCTACACCTACCTTGGTCTAACTATTACAGCATCAGGGAGCTTCAGCATAGCAGTGAATGCACTAAAAGAAAAAGCCCGAAGAGCCCTATATGCAATAAAAAGAAAATTCTACAACATCCAAATCCCAATCAAAATCTGGCTCAAAATATTTGACAGCATAATCCTGCCCATTGCACTGTACGGTAGTGAAGTATGGGGCCCGCTAAATCACCAAAGCTACACTAAATGGGAAAAACATACAATAGAAGCCCTACATGCAGAATTCTGCCGAAGCATCCTTCGCACCCAAAGGAAAACGCCAACAAATGCATGCAGAGCCGAACTAGGCAGATACCCACTGATAATAAACATCCAAAAACGAGCACTAAACTTCCTAAATCACCTCAAATCTAGCTCCCCAGACACCCTTCATTTCAAAGCCTTTCAGACCCAAGAGCTAAACCCAGAAAAGAGTCCCCTGAGTCAGCTGCTACGGAAACTAAGTACTCAGCCGGACCCTGACCAGCCCCAGACCAACACAGCCGCCCAAACACCAATCCGAGTGAACCAAATCATTAAAAAATGCAAAGAAACCTACCTGGAACATTGGAACAAAATAACCGAAAGCCAAAGCAGATTAGAATGTTACCGGGCCCTAAAAAGAGAATATAAACTGGCAGACTACCTCACGACCATCAGAGACACAAAACAGAGACAGACCCTCACCAGGTACAGACTAAGCGACCACCAACTGGAAATTGAAAAAGGCAGATACAAGAAATCCTGGCAGCCTAGAGAGAATAGAATATGCGATCAATGTCTGGCTGGCGAGGTTGAAACAGAAATGCATTTCCTCCTAAAATGCGAAAAATTCAACACATCAAGAAACATATTATTCAACAAGCTAAGCCAAACAACCCCAGATTTCAAGGAATTGGATGATCTGTCAAAATTGAGATTAGTCCTAGGAGAAGGAGACAGACCATACCTTGGGGCCAAATATGTAACAACATGTCACAACCTGAGGACTGTTTAAAATTAAGACTGTTTAAAATTAATATTGAACGTACCAAATGAAGTACAAAGACTGTTTAAAATTAATATTGTTTAAAAGTAATATTGTATGTACCCAACAAATGTCAAATCGATTGACACCTGCAGAATGTTGGAAAACTGTACCTTTTTGCTATGTAAGCTTTGGCAATATGGTTCTCTGTAAACTTTCATGCCAATAAAGCATTTTAATTGGAAAATTGGAATTGGATAGGGAGAGAGAGAGAGGATAGGGAGAGAGAGAGGATAGGGAGAGAGAGAGGATAGGGAGAGAGAGGGGATAGGGAGAGAGAGAGGATAGGGAGAGAGAGAGGGGATAGGGAGAGAGAGAGGGGATAGGGAGAGAGAGAGAGGATAGGGAAGAAAGAGAGAGGATAGGGAGAGAGAGAGGGGATAGGGAGAGAGAGAGGGGATAGGGAGAGAGAGAGGGGATAGGGAGAGAGAGAGAGGATAGGGAGAGAGAGAGGGGACAGGTAGAGAGAAGGGATAGGGAGAGAGAGGATAGGGAGAGAGAGGGGATAGGGAGAGAGAGAGGGGATAGGGAGAGAGAGAGGGGATAGGGAGAGAGAGAGAGGATAGGGAGAGAGAGAGGATAGGGAGAGAGAGAGAGGATAGGGAGAGAGAGAGAGGATAGGGAGAGAGAGAGGATAGGGAGAGAGAGAGAGGATAGGGAGAGAGAGAGAGGATAGGGAGAGAGAGGATAGGGAGGGAGAGAGGGGATAGGGAGAGAGAGAGGGGATAGGGAGAGAGAGAGGATAGGGAGAGAGAGAGAGGATAGGGAGAGAGAGAGGGGATAGGGAGAGAGAGAGAGGATAGGGAGAGAGAGGATAGGGAGGGAGAGAGGGGATAGGGAGAGAGAGAGGGGATAGGGAGAGAGAGAGGATAGGGAGAGAGAGAGAGGATAGGGAGAGAGAGAGGGGATAGGGAGAGAGAGAGGATAGGGAGAGAGAGAGAGGATAGGGAGAGAGAGAGGATAGGGAGAGAGAGAGAGGATAGGGAGAGAGAGAGAGGATAGGGAGAGAGAGGATAGGGAGGGAGAGAGGGGATAGGGAGAGAGAGAGGGGATAGGGAGAGAGAGAGGATAGGGAGAGAGAGAGAGGATAGGGAGAGAGAGAGGGGATAGGGAGAGAGAGAGGATAGGGAGAGAGAGAGAGGATAGGGAGAGAGAGAGAGGATAGGGAGAGAGAGAGGATAGGGAGAGAGAGAGAGGATAGGGAGAGAGAGAGGGGATAGGGAGAGAGAGAAAGGATAGGGAGAGAGAGAGAGGATAGGGAGAGAGAGAGGGGATAGGGAGAGAGGATAGGGAGAGAGAGAGAGGATAGGGAGAGAGAGGGATAGGGAGAGAGAGAGGATAGGGAGAGAGAGAGAGGATAGGGAGAGAGAGAGAGGATAGGGAGAGAGAGAAAGGATAGGGAGAGAGAGAGAGGATAGGGAGAGAGAGAGAGGATAGGGAGAGAGAGAGAGGACAGGGAGAGAGAGAGAGAGGATAGGGAGAGAGAGAGGATCGGGAGAGAGAGAGGATAGGGAGAGAGAGAGGATAGGGAGAGAGAGAGGATAGGGAGAGAGAGAGGATAGGGAGAGAGAGGATAGGGAGAGAGAGAGAGGATAGGGAGAGAGAGAGAGGATAGGGAGAGAGAGAGGATAGGGAGAGAGAGAGAGGATAGAGAGAGAGAGAGAGGATAGGGAGAGAGAGAGAGGACAGGGAGAGAGAGAGAGAGGATCGGGAGAGAGAGAGGATAGGGAGAGAGAGAGGATAGGGAGAGAGAGAGGACAGGGAGAGAGAGAGGATAGGGAGAGAAAGAGGATAGGGAGAGAGAGAGGATCGGGAGGGAGAGAGGATAGGGAGAGAGAGAGGATCGGGAGGGAGAGAGGATAGGGCGAGAGGGAGAGGATAGGGAGAGAGAGAGAGAGAGGACAGGGAGAGAGAAGGGGTCAGGGAGAGAGAGAGGATAGGGAGAGAGAGAGAGAGAGAGGATAGGGAGAGAGAGAGAGAGGATAGGGAGAGAGAGAGGATCGGGAGGGAGAGAGGATAGGGCGAGAGGGAAAGGATAGGGAGAGAGAGAGAGAGGACAGGGAGAGAGAGAAGGGGTCAGGGAGAGAGAGAGAGGATAGGGAGAGAGAGAGGATCGGGAGAGAGAGAGGATCGGGAGGGAGAGAGGATAGGGAGAGAGAGAGAGAGGACAGGGAGAGAGAGAAGGGGTCAGGGAGAGAGAGAGGGAGGAGAATGAACTGTCTCCCCTGCAGTCTGGCTGGCACTGTCTTGGCTGGTTTGAGCTTGGTGAAATGTACAGCAGCCATGCTGCATCCACTGGGGTAGCACTGTATAGGAGCACCAGCAAAAGCAGACGCCAGACAGTCACTCAGGGAATGCACAAGGCTGATTAGTTGATTTTTTTGATGTAATATTGGATGCATATGTGGATAAAGTTGGATTGGAACGTTTGCTTTGTGGTGCCTTTTATTTCAGCATTGTGTCCAAGAGGACGCTGTGATGGTCAGTAACAAAGTGCAGGTAAGCTGTGGGACGAATGTTGAAAGGGGAATTGGGTTGTGTTCACTGCTATGCAGACGAATGATTCCATCGCGGATATCCCAGCCCGAAAGGGGCTGTCTGGGTTGCCTCCTTCCGCTTCCTCCTCCTCCTTCCTCTGCGAGCAGCTTGTCCCCTTTGCTGCCTCTGCTCCTTCTCCAGGTCATACTGCAGCCCAAGGGGGACTGCAACTAGAGCCCTCAGGACTGGGAGCAAGTGGTGATCTCGCAGACCTTCCTTCAAGAGCCAAAGCCTCCCACCATCCAGGACACTTTAACAACGTTTTTAATGTATTGCACCAAGCCACTTCTCCAATAAAATGTAAAAACCAGTCCAAAAGCTAAAATCTAAACCTAGCTGAAAGTTGCATGTGTCCCCTTTCCGAAGCGCTGGCAGCGTCTCTGTCGTACTGTTGCACGTGCGTTCTGCTGTGTGTGGTTTGGAGAGGGCGCTAAGAGTGGCGTCGTCCAAACTCACAGATTGTGCGTCAATTCAGGCCTTGCACGCCCATTGACATCACGACCTGGATCATTTAAGTATTTGCAGCGAGTGCTGGCAACAGCAGCGCCGCCGACCTGCCCAAAATGGTGGCCGCCGCGTTCCACGGTGGAAGCGAGGCGGCCACCATTTTTTCTTCCAAACCGGCCTTAACGGCCGACGCTAAGGACTTCAATTCCGCAGCCCTGGTCTCCATATTATAAAAAGGATATAGAGGCACTGGAGAGAGTGCAGAGGAGATTCACACGGAGGATACCAGAACTGAGGGGTTATACCTATCAGGAAAGATTGAAGTCTAAGGGGTGACCTGATAGAGGTCTTTAAGGTAATGAAAAGGTTCGATAGGGTAGATGTAGGGAATGTTTGCACTTGTGGGGGAGACCAGAACTAGGGGCCATCCATATAAGACAGTCACTAATAAATCCAATGGGGAACTCAGGAGAAACATCTTCACCCAGAGAGTGGTGAGAATGTGGAACTCGCTACCACAGGGAGTGGTTGAGGCAAATAGCACAGATACATTTAAGGGTAACGAGAAAACACACGAGGGAGAAAGGAATAGAAGGAGATGTTGATGGGGTGAGATGGAGAGGGGTTGGAGGAGGCTGGTGTGGAGTTTAAACACCGGCACGGACCAGTTGGGCTGAATGGCCTTGTAATGAAATCTGTTTGTCTTGATCCTGTATTCGTTTTGCACTCATGTATATTACCCTCCCCCACTGTGTATAGTTTCACTTCCTCTTTCCCGACTAACCTGGGAGGTTCCAGGTCTTGGCTCTTGGCTCCGCCCCTGACTTCTCTTACATAAAGATCCCAGGATCTGTATGACTCATTCCTGTGAACCAGTCGGCGTGTTGAGATGTTAGCTCTGATCTTAGTGATTAAAAGCCAACGTGTATAAGTCTATAACTTCTAGTTTTGTGGTTATTGAAGGCCCATCAGGCCTGTTTCTGTGCTTTAGACTCGATGTAACTGACTTCCAGTGGCAGAAGGGTCGGTTTCAAGAGGACACAGATTTAAAGTCATTGGGAAAAGAATCAGAGGGGAGATGAGAATCTTCTTTACACAGTGAGTTGTTGTGATCTGGAACGTGCTGCCTGAAAGGGCGGTGGAAGCAGATTCAATAGTAACTTTCAAAAGGGAATTGGATAAATACTTGAAGGGGAACATTTTCAGGGCAATGGGGAAAGGACAGGGCAGTGGGACGAATTGGAGAGCTCGTTCAAAGAGCCGGCACAGGCTCGATGGGCTGAATGGCCTCCTTCTGAGCTGCAAGATTTGTCGATTGTATTTGGCCGTTGTACTGAGGTGTGCGAGTTACAACATGACGACACCAGCAGGGATTAGACTGCATGCTGTATTTTATACATATATGTAGCATAAAAATATACTCAGTGTATTAAAACTATTTGAAAGAGTTATTGCTGAGGTCCTGTCCTCCGACAGACTCATGTCACCTGGGGCCCCTGCTTACTAATATACCTTGGCTTATAATATTGTTTAATACTGTTGGAGGTCCTCTCCCACCTCTTCTGTTAGTCGTAGAGAGATTAATAAATGTTAGTCCGGCTTGGGGGTTTGCAGCCTGAACCCCCACTCCACTCCCATCCTTAAAGATTGCTGTAAGAAATCACACAACACCAGGTTATAGTCCAACAGCTTTATTTGAAATCACAAGCTTTCGGAGCGCTGCTCCTTCTTCAGGTGAAGAAGGAGCAGCGCTCCGAAAGCTTGTGATTTCAAATAAAGCTGTTGGACTATAACCTGGTGTTGTGTGATTTCTTACATTTGTCCACCCCAGTCCAACTCCGGCATCTCCACACCATAAAGATTGCTGGTTGACGAGAGTGCAGCCCAGTGTGTTGGTGGGGTTCGTGCTTTGGGCAGGACCTCCTGAACCCCTGCACTGGTACCAGAGAGGTGGGGGGAGTGGTGGGGGGTTACCTGAGATTCCCAGGTAATAGGATAGACATAAGTTCATAAGAAATAGGAGCAGGAGTAGGCCATTCGGCCCCTCGAGCTTCCCCATCACTGTCCCTGGGAGTGGGGAATGTTCATTCCCAGCCACGGCCAAGAGGAGATGGGAGGGTATATGGGGAGAGAGGGAGGGAAGGAGGGAGAGAGGGAGGGAAGGAGGGAGGGAGAGACCATTGTGCTTGGCCTCTGTCCCTATGACACTGCCCTGCGATTGCCTGGACTTCCCTTGGATCAAAGTGACTGGGCCTGCAGCTGCAGTGGGCACTGGCCCAGTGTAAGGGTGGTACTGAGGACTACTATCTCATCCAAGAGGAGGCCTGATCCTCACCAGTGAAGCTGGCCATGGGGCTTGCGCTGGGACCCAGGGGGGTCCCGGCTGTGTAGGTGTCAGCACTGTCCAGGGTTGCTGATGTCTCCTTCCTCCCTCCCCCTGGTAACCTTCGCACCTCATGGCCTATTGGCCGCTGCTCCAACTCATTGGCTGGGTAGTACTGAGGTGGGTAGGGAGAGTGGGGAGGAGAAGAGAAGGTGGTCGGTCGTGTCTCAGAGGTCTGCACCTGAGCGAGGGAGCTGCACAAAGGGCGGGGAGGGAGGGGTGGAGGGAGGTAGGGTGGAGGGGAGGGAGGGTGGAGGGGAGGGGTGGGGGAAGGGCGATAGGGGTGGGATGGAGGGAAGGGGGTGGGGAGGGGTGGAGGGAAGGGCGGAGGGGTGGAGGGAAGGGGGGAGGGGTGGAGGGAAGGAGGGAGGGGTGGAGGGGAGGGAGGGGTGGAGGGAGGTGGGGAGGGACGGGTGGAGTGGAGGGCGGGGTGGAGGGAGGTGGGGAGGGAAGGGTGGAGGGGAGTGGTGGAGGGAGGGGTGGAAGGAGGGGTGGAGGGAGGTTGGGTGGAGGGGAGGGGTGGACGGGAGGTGGGGTGGATGGAGGGGGGGTGGAGGGAGGTGGGGAGGGGAGGGGTGGAGGGCGGGGTGGAAGGAGGGGTGGAGGGAGGTGGGGTGGAGGGGAGGGATGGAGGGAGGGGTGGGGTGGAGGGGAGGGGAGCGGAGGTAGGGGTGGGGTGGAGGGGTGGGGTGGGGTGGAGGGGAGGGGTGGAGGGAGGGAGGGGAGGTGTGGAGGGGTGGGGATAGGGGTGGAGGGAGGTGGGGTGGAGGGAGGGGAGGGGTGGAAGGAGGGGTGGAGGGGAGGGAGGGGAGGGAGGGGTGGAGGGGAGGGAGAGTGGGAGGGGGAGGGGAGGGAGGGGGGTGGAGGGGAGGGGTGGAGGGGAGGGGTGGAAGGGAGGGTGGAGGGAGGTGGTGTGGAGGGAGGGGGTGGAGCGAGGGTTGGAGGGGAGGGGAGGAAGGGGAGGGGAGGGAGGGGCGGAGGTAGGTGGGGTGGAGGGGAAGGGTGGGGTGGAGTGAGGGGTGGAGGGAGGGTTGGAGGGGAGGGGGGAGGGTTGGAGGGGAGGGGAGGGAGGGGCGGAGGGAGGTGGGGTGGAGGGGAGGGGTGGGGTGGAGGGAGGTGGGGTGGAGGGGAGGGGTGGGGTGGAGGGAGGGGTGGAGGGAAGGTTGGAGGGGAGGGGGGAGGGGAGGAATGGAGGGGAGTGGAGGGAGTGAGGGGTGGAGGAGGAGGAGTTGCCGCTAGCCCCAACCCCCACCCCCACCCCCACCCTCGGTGCAGGGTTGAGCTTACCAGTCACACACACACACACGATGAGAATTAGAAAGTCGTTGGCACAATGAGAAATAACACATGTTAAACCACAGGAGCCGATAGGGGAGATGTCGGTTTTCTGCAGCCCTGGCCCGTGTCTCCAGTGGTGGGAAGCTGTCGCTCCATCAGACCAGTCCCCGGAACAGGAAGGATATGCAGGCTCCAGCCGCCAGGCCGAGGGACAGGAAGAAGGACATGATGGCCCCAGCCATTTCTGCCTCCTTCGCACTGACGCTCCTGTCGGTGAATGAATCAATTCATTAGTCAGTCAATCAGCACAGGCCCCGCCCCATCACACACACAGGCCCCGCCCCAATCACACACACAGGCCCCACCCCTAATCACACACACAGGCCCCGCCCCAATCACGCACACAGGCCCTGCCCCAATCACACACACAGGCCCCGACCCTAATCACACAAACAGGCCCTGCCCCAATCACACACACAGGCCCCGCCCCTAATCACACACACAGGCCCCGCCCCTAATCACACACACAGGCCCCACCCCTAATCACACACACAGGCCACGCCCCCAATCACACTCACAGGCCCCACCCCAATCACACACACAGGTCCCGACCCTAATCACACACACACAGGCCCCGCCCCAGTCACACACACAGGCCCCACCCCAATCACACACACAGGCCCCGCCCCTAATCACATACACATGGGCCCCACCCCTAATCACACACACAGGCCCCGCCCCGAACCACACACACAGGCCCCGCCCCGAATCACACACACAGGCCCCGCCCTGAATCACACACACAGGCCACGCCCTGAATCACACACACAGGCCCGCCCCTAATCACACACACAGGCCCCACCCCAATCACACACACAGGCCCCGCCCCTAATCACACACACGGACCCCGCCCCAATCACACACACAGGCCCTGCACCTAAACACACACACAAGCCCCGCCCCTAATCACAAACACAGGCTCCGCCCCTAATCATACACACAGGCCCCGCCCCTAATCACACACACAGGCCCCGCCCCTAATCACAGACACAGGCCCCGCCCCTAATCACACACACAGGCCCCGCCTCTAATCAGACAAATGGGCCCCGCCCCTAATCACACACACAGGCCCCGCCCCTAATCACACACACAGGCCCCGCCCCTAATCACACACATGGGCCCTGCCACTAATCACACACTCAGGCCCCGCCCCTAATCACACACACAGGCCCCGCCCCTAATCACACACACAGGCGCCACCTCTAATCACACACACGGGCCCCGCACATAATCACACACAGGCCGCTCCTCTAATCACACACACGGGCCCCGCCCCTAGTCACACACACAGGCCCCGCCCTAATCACACACACAGGGCCCGCCCCTAATCACACACACAGGCCCTGCCCCATCACACACACACATGCCCCGCCCCAATCACACACACAGGCCCCACACCTAATCACACACAGGCCGCGCCTCTAATCACACACACGGGCCCCGCCCCTAGTCACACACACAGTCCCCGCCCTAATCACACACACAGGGCCCGCCCCTAATCACACACACAGGCCCCGCCCCATCACACACACAGGCCCTGCCCTGAATCACACACACAGGCCACGCCCCTAATCACACACATGGGCCCCGCCCCTAATCACACACACAGGTCCCGCCCCTAATCACACACATGGGCCCCGACCCTAATCACATACACAGGTCCCACCGCTAATCACACACATGGGCCCCGCCCCTAATCACACACACAGGTCCCGCCCCAATCACACACATGGGCCCCGCCCCTAATCACACACACAGGTCCCACCCCTAATCACACACACGGGCCCCGCCCCTAATCACACACGCAGGCCCCGCACTAATCACACAAACAGGCCCCACCCTAATCACACGCAGAGGCCCCGCCCCAATCACACACACAGGCCCCGCCCCATCACACACACAGGCCCCGCCCCTAATCACACACACAGGCCCCGCCCTAATCACACACACAGGGCCCGCCCCTAATCACACAAACAGGCCCGCCCCTAATCACACACACAGGCCCCACCCCATCACACACACAGGCCCTGCCCCTAATCACATACACATGGGCCCCACCCCTAATCACACACACAGGCCCCGCCCTGAATCACACACACAGGCCCCGCCCCGAATCACACACACAGGCCCCGCCCCAAATCACACACACAGGCCCCGCCCCGAATCACACACACAGGCCCCGCCCCGAATCACACACACAGGCCCGCCCCTAATCACACACACAGGCCCCACCCCAATCACACACACAGGCCCCACACCTAATCACACACAGGCCCCGCCCCTGGTCACACACACAGGCCCCGCCCCTAATCACACACACCGGCCCCGCCCCTAGTCACACACACAAGCCCCGCCCCTAATCACACACACAGGCCCCGCCCTAATCACACACACAGGGCCCGCCCCTAATCACACAAACAGGCCCGCCCCTAATCACACACACAGGCCCCGCCCCATCACACACACAGGCCCCGCCCCTAATCACATACACATGGGCCCCACCCCTAATCACACACACAGGCTCCGCCCTGAATCACACACACAGGCCCCGCCCCGAATCACACACACAGGCCCCGCCCCAAATCACACACACAGGCCCCGCCCCGAATCACACACACAGGCCCCGCCCCGAATCACACACACAGGCCCGCCCCTAATCACACACGCAGGGCCCACCCCAATCACACACACAGGCCCCGCCCCTAATCACACACACGGGCCCCGCCCCAATCACACACACAGGCCCTGCCCCTAAACACATACACATGGGCCCCACCCCTAATCACATACACAGGCCCCACCCCTAATCACACACACAGGGCCCGCCCCTAATCACACAAACAGGCCCGCCCCTAATCACACACACAGGCCCCGCCCCATCACACACACAGGCCCCGCCCCTAATCACATACACAGGCCCCACCCCTAATCACACACACAGGCCCCGCCCCGAATCACACACACAGGCCCCGCCCCGAATCACACACACAGGCCCCGCCCCGAATCACACACACAGGCCCCGCCCCGAATCACACACACAGGCCCGCCCCTAATCACACACACAGGCCCCACCCCAATCACACACACAGGCCCCGCCCCTAATCACACACACGGGCCCCGCCCCAATCACACACACAGGCCCTGCCCCTAAACACACACACAAGCCCCGCCCCTAATCACAAACACAGGCCCCGCCCCTAATCATACACACAGGCCCAGCCCCTAATCACAGACACAGGCCCCGCCCCTAATCACAGACACAGGCCCCGCCCCTAATCACACACACAGGCCCCGCCTCTAATCACACAAATGGGCCCCGCCCCTAATCACACACACAGGCCCCGCCCCTAATCACACACATGGGCCCTGCCACTAATCACACACACAGGCCCCGCCCCTAATCACACACACAGGCCCCGCTCCTAATCACGCACACAGGCCCCGCCCCTAATCACACACACAGGCCCCGCCCCTAATCACACACACAGGCCCCGCCCCTAATCACACACACAGGCCCCGCTCCTAATCACACACATGGGCCCTGCCTCTAATCACACACACAGGCCCCGCCCCAATCACACACAGAGGCCCCGCCCCTAATCACACACACACATGCACCGCCCCAATCACACACACAGGCCCCACACATAATCACACACAGGCCGCTCCTCTAATCTCACACACGGGCCCCGCCCCTAGTCACACACACAGGCCCCGCCCTAATCACACACACAGGGCCCGCCCCGTATCACACACACAGGCCCCGCCCCATCACACACACACATGCCCCGCCCCAATCACACACACAGGCCCCACACCTAATCACACACAGGCCGCGCCTCTAATCACACACACGGGCCCCGCCCATAGTCACACACACAGTCCCCGCCCTAATCACACACACAGGCCCCGCCCCATCACACACACACATGCCCCGCCCCAATCACACACACAGTCCCCGCCCTAATCACACACACAGGGCCCGCCCCTAATCACACACTCAGGCCCCGCCCCATCACACACACAGGCCCTGCCCTGAATATCACACACAGGCCACGCCCCTAATCACACACATGGGCCCCGACCCTAATCACATACACAGGTCCTACCGCTAATCACACACATGGGCCCCGCCCCTAATCACACACACAGGTCCTGCCCCAATCACACACATGGGCCCCGCCCCTAATCACACACACAGGTCCCACCCCTAATCACACACACGGGCCCCGCCCCTAATCACACACGCAGGCCCCCCTAATCACACAAACAGGCCCCGCCCTAATCACACACACAGGCCCCGCCCCTAATCACACACACAGGCCCCGCCCCATCACACACACAGGCCCCACCCCCAATCACACACACAGGCCCCGCCCTAATCACACACACAGGCCCTGCCCCTAATCACAAACACATACCCCGCCCCAATCCCACACACAGGCCCGCCCCGAATCACACACACAGGCCCCGCCCCAATCACACACACAGGCCCCTCCCCAATCACACACACAGGCCACGCCCCTAATCACACACACAGGCCCCGCCCCTAATCACACACACGGGCCCCGCCCTTAATCACACACACAGGCCCCGACCCTAATCACACACACACAGGCCCCGCCCCAATCACACACACAGGCCCCACACCTAATCACACACAGGCCCCGCCTCTAATCACACACACAGGCCCCGCCCCTAATCACACACACGGGCGCCGCCTCTAATCACACACACGGGCCCCGCCCATAATCACACACACAGGCCCCGCCTCTAATCACACACACGGGCCCCGCCCATAATCACACACACAACCCCCACCCATAATCACACACAGGCCCCGCCCCAATCACACACATGGGCCCCGCCCCTAATCACACACACAGGTCCCATCCCTAATCACACACACGGGCCCCGCCCCAATCACACACACAGGCCCTGCCCCTAAACACATACACATGGGCCCCACCCCTAATCACATACACAGGCCCCACCCCTAATCACACACACAGGGCCCGCCCCTAATCACACAAACAGGCCCGCCCCTAATCACACACACAGGCCCCGCCCCATCACACACACAGGCCCCGCCCCTAATCACATACACAGGCCCCACCCCTAATCACACACACAGGCCCCGCCCCGAATCACACACACAGGCCCCGCCCCGAATCACACACACAGGCCCCGCCCCGAATCACACACACAGGCCCCGCCCCGAATCACACACACAGGCCCGCCCCTAATCACACACACAGGCCCCGCCCCTAATCACACACACAGGCCCCGCCCCTAATCACACACACAGGCCCCGCCCCTAATCACACACACAGGCCCCACCGCAATCACACACACAGGCCCCGCCCCTAATCACACACACGGGCCCCGCCCCAATCACACACACAGGCCCTGCCCCTAAACACACACACAAGCCCCGCCCCTAATCACAAACACAGGCCCCGCCCCTAATCACAGACACAGGCCCCGCCCCTAATCACAGACACAGGCCCCGCCCCTAATCACACACACAGGCCCCGCCTCTAATCACACAAATGGGCCCCGCCCCTAATCACACACACAGGCCCCGCCCCTAATCACACACATGGGCCCTGCCACTAATCACACACACAGGCCCCGCCCCTAATCACACACACAGGCCCCGCTCCTAATCACGCACACAGGCCCCGCCCCTAATCACACACACAGGCCCCGCCCCTAATCACACACACAGGCCCCGCCCCTAATCACACACACAGGCCCCGCTCCTAATCACACACATGGGCCCTGCCTCTAATCACACACACAGGCCCCGCCCCAATCACACACAGAGGCCCCGCCCCTAATCACACACACACATGCACCGCCCCAATCACACACACAGGCCCCACACATAATCACACACAGGCCGCTCCTCTAATCTCACACACGGGCCCCGCCCCTAGTCACACACACAGGCCCCGCCCTAATCACACACACAGGGCCCGCCCCGAATCACACACACAGGCCCCGCCCCATCACACACACACATGCCCCGCCCCAATCACACACACAGGCCCCACACCTAATCACACACAGGCCGCGCCTCTAATCACACACACGGGCCCCGCCCATAGTCACACACACAGTCCCCGCCCTAATCACACACACAGGCCCCGCCCCATCACACACACACATGCCCCGCCCCAATCACACACACAGGCCCCACACCTAATCACACACAGGCCGCGCCTCTAATCACACACACGGGCCCCGCCCATAGTCACACACACAGTCCCCGCCCTAATCACACACACAGGGCCCGCCCCTAATCACACACTCAGGCCCCGCCCCATCACACACACAGGCCCTGCCCTGAATATCACACACAGGCCACGCCCCTAATCACACACATGGGCCCCGACCCTAATCACATACACAGGTCCTACCGCTAATCACACACATGGGCCCCGCCCCTAATCACACACACAGGTCCTGCCCCAATCACACACATGGGCCCCGCCCCTAATCACACACACAGGTCCCACCCCTAATCACACACACGGGCCCCGCCCCTAATCACACACACAGGCCCCGCACTAATCACACAAACAGGCCCCGCCCTAATCACACACACAGGCCCCGCCCCTAATCACACACACAGGCCCCGCCCCATCACACACACAGGCCCCACCCCCAATCACACACACAGGCCCCGCCCTAATCACACACACAGGCCCCGCCCTAATCACACACACAGGCCCTGCCCCTAATCACAACCACAGTCCCCGCCCCTAATCACACACACAGGCCCGCCCCGAATCACACACACAGGCCCCGCCCCAATCACACACACAGGCCCCTCCCCAATCACACACACAGGCCACGCCCCTAATCACACACACAGGCCCCGCCCCTAATCACACACACGGGCCCCGCCCTTAATCACACACACAGGCCCCGACCCTAATCACACACACACATGCCCCGCCCCAATCACACACACAGGCCCCACACCTAATCACACACAGGCCCCGCCTCTAATCACACACACAGGCCCCGCCCCTAATCACACACACGGGCGCCGCCTCTAATCACACACACGGGCCCCGCCCATAATCACACACACAGGCCCCGCCTCTAATCACACACACGGGCCCCGCCCATAATCACACACACAACCCCCACCCATAATCACACACAGGCCCCGCCCCAATCACACACATGGGCCCCGCCCATAATCACACACACAGGTCCCATCCCTAATCACACACACGGGCCCCGCCCCTAATCACACACGCAGGCCCCGCCCTAATCACACAAACAGGCCACGCCCTAATCACACACACAGGCCCCGCCCCTAATCACACACACAGGCCCCGGCCCATCACACACACAGGCCCCACCCCCAATCACACACACAGGCCCCGCCCTAATCACACACACAGGCCCCGCCCTAATCACACACACAGGCCCCGCCCCTAATCACACACACAGGCCCCGGCCCATCACACACACAGGCCCCACCCCCAATCACACACACAGGCCCCGCCCTAATCACACACACAGGCCCCGCCCTAATCACACACACAGGCCCCAAACTCATCAGACAAACAGGCCCTGCCCCTAATCACAAACACAGTCCCCCCCCAATCCCACACACAGGCCCCGCCCCTAATCACACACACAGGCCCCGCCCCATCACACACACAGGCCCCGCCCCTAATCACAAACACAGTCTCCGCCCCAATCACACACACAGGCCCCGCCCCATCACACACACAGGCCGCGCCCCGAATCACACACACAGGCCGCGCCCCTAATCACAAACACAGTCCCCGCCCCAATCACACACACAGGCACCGCCCCTAATCACACACACAGGCCCCACCCCTAATCAAACACACAGGCCCCGCCCCAATCACACACACAGGCCCCGCCCCTAATCACACACACAGTCCCCGCCTCTAATCACACACACAGGCCCCGCCCCAATCACACACACAGGCACCGCCCCTAATCACAAACACAGTCCCCGCCCCAATCACACACACAGGCACCGCCCCTAATCACACACACAGGCCCCGCCCCTAATCAAACACACAGGCCCCGCCCCAATCACACACACAGGCCCCGCCCCTAATCACACATACAGGCCCCGCCTCTAATCACACACACGGGCCCTGCCCCAATCACACACACAGGCACCGCCCCTAATCACACACACAGGCCCCGCCCTTAATCACACACACAGTCCCCGCCCCTAATCACACACACACATGCCCCGCCCCAATCACACACACAGGCCCCACACCTAATCACACACAGGCCCCGCCTCTAATCACACACACCGGCCCCGCCCCTAATCACACACACAGGCCCCGCCCCTAATCACACACACACAGGCCCCACCCCTAATCACACACACAGGCTCCGCCCCTAATCACACACACAGGCTCCGCCCCTGATCACACACAGGCCCCACCTTAATCACACAAACAGGCCCCGCCCTAATCACACACACAGGCCCCGCCCCAATCCCACACACAGGCCCCGCCCTAATCACACACACAGGCCCCGCCCCATCACACACACAGGCCCCGCCGCTAATCACAAACACAGTCCCCGCCCCAATCACACACACAGGCACCGCCCCTTCACACACCCAGGCCCCGCCCCTAACCACACACACAGGCCCCACCCCTAATCACACACACACAGGCCCCGCCCCTAATCACGCACACAGTCTCCGCCCCTGATCACACACATGCCGCGCCCCTAATCACACACAGGCCCTGCCCCAATCACACACACAGGCCCCGCCCCAATCACAGACACAGGCCACCCCCCCAATCACACTCACAGGCACCGCCCCAATCACACACACATGCCCTGCCCCCAATCACACGCACAGGCGACGCCCCAATCACACACACAGGCCCCACCCCTAATCACACTCACAGGCCCCACCCCTAATCACACACAGGCCCCCACCCCAATCACACACACAGGCCCTGCCCCAATCACACAGGCCCCGCCCCTAATCACACACAGGCCTCGCCCCTAATCACACACACAGACCCGCCCCTAATCACACACACGGCCCCGCCCCTAATCACACACAGTCCACGCCCCATATCACACACAGGCCCCGCCCCTAATTACACACACAGGCCCGCCCCTAATCACACACACATGCCCCGCCCCTAATCAAACATATAGGTGCCGCCCCTAATCACACGAACAGGCCCCGCCCCTAATCACAAACACAGTCCCCGCCTCTAATCACACACACAGGCCCCGCCCCTCACCACAGACACAGGACCCGCCTCAATCACACTCACAGGACCCGCCCCTAATAATACACACAGGCCCCGCCCCAATCACAAGCACAGGCCCCGCCCCTAAAAACACACACAGGCCCCGCCCCAAATCACACACATAGGTGCCGCCCCTAATCTCACGCACAGGCCCCGCCCCTAATCACACAAACAGGCCCCGCCCCTAATCACAAACACAGTCCCCACCCCAATCACACACACAGGCCCTGCCCCTAATCACACGCACTGGCCCCGCCTCTAATCACACACACAGGCCCCGCCCCTCACCACAAACACAGGACCGGCCCCAATCACACACACAGGACCCGCCCCTAATAACACACACAGGCCCCGCCCCAATCACAAGCACAGGCCCCGCCCCTAAAAACACACTGGCCCCGCCCCTAATCACACAAACAGGCCCGCCCCTAATCACACACACAGACCCCGCCCCTAATCACACACACAGGCCCCGCCCCAAATCGCACACACAGGCCCCGCCCCTAAAAACACACACAGGCCCGCCCTAATCACACACACAGGCCCCGCCCTAATCACACAAACAGGCCCCGTCCTAATCACACAAACAGGCCACGCCCCTAATCACACAAACAAGCCCCGCCCCTAATCACACACACAGGCCCCACCGCTAATCACAAACACAGTCCCCGCCCCAATCACACACAAAGGCCCTGCCCCCCAATCACACACACAGGCCCTGCCTCTAATCACACACACAGGCCCCGCCCTAATCACACACGCAGGCCCCGCCTCTAATCACACACACAGGCCCCGACCTAATCACACACGCAGGCCCCGCCTCTAATCACACATACAGGCTCCGCCCCTAATCACACACAGGCCCCACCACCAATCACACACACAGGCCCCACCCCAATCACACACATAGGCCCCGCCCCCAATCACACACACAGGCCCCACCTCTAATCACACACACAGGCCCCGCCCCAATCACACACACAGGTCCCGCCCCTAATCACACACAGGCATTGCCCCATTCATAGACACAGGCCACGCCCCAATCACACAAAAAGGCCCCACCCCTAATCACACTCAGGCCCCGCCCCCAATCACACACACAGGCCACGCCCCTAATCAGACACACAGGCCCCGCCCCAATCACACACACAGGCCCCGCCCCAATCACACACACGGGCCCCGCCTCTAATCACACACACAGGCCCCGCATCTAATCACACACACAGGCCCTGCTCCAATCACACACATGGGGCCCGCCCCTAATCACACACAGAGGCCTCGCCCCAATCACACACACGGGGCCCGCCCCAATCACACACACAGGCCCTGCCCCAATCACACACACAGGCCCTGCCCCAATCACACACACAGGCCCCGCCCCATATCACACACACAGGCCCCGCCCCATATCACACACACAGGCCCGCCCCTAATCACACACACAGGCCCCGCCCCTAATCACACACACAGGCTCCGCCCCAATCACACACACAGGCTGCGCCCCAATCACACACATCGGCCCCGCCCCTAATCACAAACACAGGCCCCACCCCTAATCACACACACAGGTCCCGCCCCTAATGACACACATGGGCCCCACCTCTAATCACACACACAGGCCCCGCCCCGAATCACACACACAGGCCCGCCCCAATCACACACACGGGTCCCGCCTCTAATCACACACACAGGCCCCGCCCCTAAACCCACTCACATGCTCCGCCCATAATCACACCCTTGCACGGGATAAGTGAGTTTGGGAAACAGGCTCATGCTTGATGAGGAGAATGTGGGCAACACTCTCCTCATATCAGCATCACACCACCCTGTGCCAGCCTCCAACCTTCCTGCACCTGAACCCAAACCCGCCCAGCCCATCCTAATC
The DNA here is from genome assembly GCF_052327205.1 of Somniosus microcephalus. Lineage (NCBI taxonomy): Eukaryota > Metazoa > Chordata > Chondrichthyes > Squaliformes > Somniosidae > Somniosus > Somniosus microcephalus. The sequence continues at coordinate 247,060,351 of NC_140995.1, read as the reverse complement.
CACCCGCCTCAGGCCAGCCCAGCCCAGCCCACCCTCCAGTGTGTGCCCCTCCTAATCCACCCGCCTCTGGCCAGCCCAGCCTGACCCTCCAGTGTGTGCCCCTCGTCCCACCCTGCCTCAGCCCAGCCCACCCCCCAGTGTGTGCCCCTCCTAATCCACCCCGCCTCAGCCCAGCCCAGCCTGACCCTCCAGTGTATGCCCCTCGTCCCACCCCGCCTCAGCCCAGCCCACCCTCCAGTGTGTGCCCCTCCTAATCCACCCCGCCTCAGGCCAGCCCAGCCTGACCCTCCAGTGTGTGCCCCTCGTCCCACCCCGCCTCAGCCCACCCCACCCTCCAGTGCCTGCCCCTCGTCCCACCCCGCCTCACCCCAGCCCAGCCTAACCCTCCAGTGTGTGCCCCTCCTAATCCACCCCGCCTCAGGCCAGCCCAGCCTGACCCTCCAGTGTGTGCCCCTCGTCCCACCCCGCCTCAAGCCAGCCCACCCTCCAGTGTGTGCCCCTCCTAATCCACCCGCCTCAGCCCAGCCCAGCCTGACCCTCCAGTGTGTGCCCCTCGTCCCACCCCGCCTCAGGCCAGCCCACCCTCCAGTGTGTGCCCCTCCTAATCCACCCGCCTCAGCCCAGCCCAGCCTGACCCTCCAGTGTGTGCCCCTCGTCCCACCCCGCCTCAGCCCAGCCCACCCTCCAGTGTGTGCCCCTCCTAATCCACCCGCCTCAGGCCAGCCCAGCCTGACCCTCCAGTGTGTGCCCCTCGTCCCACCCCGCCTCAGCCCAGCCCACCCACCAGTGTGTGCCCCTCGTCCCACCCCGCCTCAAGCCAGCCCACACTCCAGTGTGTGCCCCTCCTAATCCATCCGCCTCAGCCCAGCCCAGCCTGACCCTCCAGTGTGTGCCCCTCCTAATCCACCCGCCTCAGGCCAGCCCAGCCCACCCTCCAGTGTGTGGCCCTCGTCCCACCCCGCCTCAGCCCAGCCCACCCTCCAGTGCGTGCCCCTCGTCCCACCCCACCTCAGCCCAGCCCACCCTCCAGTGTGTGCCCCTCCTAATCCACCCCGCCTCAGGCCAACCCAGCCTGACCCTCCAGTGTGTGCCCCTCGTCCCACCCCGCCTCAGCCCAGCCTGACACTCCAGTGTGTGCCCCTCGTCCCACCCCGCCTCAGCCCAGCCCACCCTCCAGTGTGTGCCCCTCCTAATCCACCCCGCCTCAGGCCAGCCCAGCCTGACCTTCCAGTGTGTGCCCCTCGTCCCACCCCGCCTCAGCCCACCCCACCCTCCAGTGCCTGCCCCTCGTCCCACCCCGCCTCACCCCAGCCCAGCCTGACCCTCCAGTGTGTGCCCCTCCTAATCCACCCCGCCTCAGGCCAGCCCAGCCTGACCCTCCAGTGTGTGCCCCTCGTCCCACCCCGCCTCAGCCCAGCCCACCCTCCAGTGCGTGCCCCTCGTCCCACCCCACCTCATCCCAGCCCGCCCTCCAGTGTGTGCCCCTCCTAATCCACCCGCCTCAGCCCAGCCCACCCCACCCTCCAGTGCCTGCCCCTCGTCCCACCCCGCCTCAGCCCAGCCCAGCCTGACCCTCCAGTGTGTGCCCCTCATCCCACCCAGCTCAGGCCAGCCCAGCCCAGCCCACCCTCCAGTGTGTGCCTCTCGTCCCACCCCACCTCAGCCCAGCCCACCCTCCAGTGTGTGCCCCTCCTAATCCACCCCGCCTCAGGCCAGCCCAGCCTCACCCTCCAGTGTGTGCCCCTCGTCCCACCCCGCCTCAGCCCAGCCTGACCCTCCAGTGTGTGCCCCTCGTCCCACCCTGCCTCAGCCCAGCCCACCCTCCAGTGTGTGCCCCTCGTCCCACCCCGCCTCAGCCCAGCCTGACCCTCCAGTGTGTGCCCCTCGTCCCACCCCACCTCAGCCCACCCCACCCTCCAGTGCCTGCCCCTCGTCCCACCCCGCCTCAGCCCAGCCTAGCCCACCCCACCCTCCAGTGCCTGCCCCTCGTCCCACCCCGACTCAGCCCAGCCCACCCTCCAGTGTGTGCCCCTCGTCCCACCCCGCCTCAGCCCAGCCCACCCTCCAGTGTGTGCCCCTCGTCCCACCCCGCCTCAGCCCAGCCCACCCTCCAGTGCCTGCCCCTCGTCCCACCCCGCCTCAGCCCACCCTCCAGTGCCTGCCCCTCGTCCCACCCCGCCTCAGCCCAGCCCACCCTCCAGTGTGTGCCCCTCGTCCCACCCCGCCTCAGCCCAGCCCACCCTCCAGTGTGTGCCCCTCATCCCACCCCGTCTCAGCCCAGCCCACCCTCCAGTGTGTGCCCCTCGTCCCACCCTGCCTCAGCCCACCCCACCCTCCAGTGCCTGCCCCTCGTCCCACCCCGCCTCAGCCCAGCCTGACCCTCCAGTGTGTGCCCCTCCTAATCCACCCCGCCTCAGGCCAGCCCAGCCTGACCCTCCAGTGTGTGCCCCTCGTCCCACCCCACCTCAGCCCAGCCCACCCTCCAGTGTGTGCCCCTCCTAATCCACCCCGCCTCAGGCCAGCCCGGCCTGACCCTTCAGTGTGTGCCCCTCGTCCCACCCCACCTCAGCCCAGCCCACCCTCCAGTGTGTGCCCCTCCTAATCCACCCCGCCTCAGGCCAGCCCAGCCTGACCCTCCAGTGTGTGCCCCTCCTAATCCACCCGCCTCAGGCAAGCCCAGCCCACCCTCCAGTGTGTGCCCCTCGTCCCACCCCGCCTCAGCCCAGCCCACCCTCCAGTGCCTGCCCCTCGTCCCACCCCGCCTCAGCCCACCCTCCAGTGCCTGCCCCTCGTCCCACCCCGCCTCAGCCCAGCCCACCCTCCAGTGTGTGCCCCTCGTCCCACCCCGCCTCAGCCCAGCCCACCCTCCAGTGTGTGCCCCTCATCCCACCCCGTCTCAGCCCAGCCCACCCTCCAGTGTGTGCCCCTCGTCCCACCCTGCCTCAGCCCAGCCTGACCCTCCAGTGTGTGCCCCTCGTCCCACCCTGCCTCAGCCCACCCCACCCTCCAGTGCCTGCCCCTCGTCCCACCCCGCCTCAGCCCAGCCTGACCCTCCAGTGTGTGCCCCTCCTAATCCACCCCGCCTCAGGCCAGCCCAGCCTGACCCTCCAGTGTGTGCCCCTCGTCCCACCCCGCCTCAGCCCAGCCCACCCTCCAGTGTGTGCCCCTCCTAATCCACCCCGCCTCAGGCCAGCCCAGCCTGACCCTCCAGTGTGTGCCCCTCGTCCCACCCCGCCTCAGCCCAGCCCACCCTCCAGTGTGTGCCCCTCCTAATCCACCCCGCCTCAGGCCAGCCCAGCCTGACCCTCCAGTGTATGCCCCTCGTCCCACCCCGCCTCAGCCCAGCCCACCCTCCAGTGCGTGCCCCTCGTCCCACCCCACCTCAGCCCAGCCCACCCTCCAGTGCCTGCCCCTCATCCCACCCCGCCTCAGCCCAGCCCACCCTGACCCTCCAGTGTGTGCCCCTCGTCCCACCCAGCTCAGGCCAGCCCACCCTCCAGTGTGTGCCCCTCGTCCCACGCCGCCTCAGCCCACCCCACCCTCCAGTGTGTGCCCCTCGTCCCACCCCGCCTCAGCCCACCCCACCCTCCAGTGCCTGCCCCTCGTCCCACCCCGCCTCAGCCCAGCCTAGCCCACGCCACCCTCCAGTGCCTGCCCCTCGTCCCACCCCGCCTCAGCCCAGCCCACTCCCCAGTGTGTGCCCCTCGTCCCACCCCACCTCAGCCCAGCCCACCCTCCAGTGCCTGCCCCTCGTCCCACCCCGCCTCAGCCCAGCCCACCCTCCAGTGCCTGCCCCTCGTCCCACCCCGCCTCAGCCCAGCCCACCCTCCAGTGTGTGCCCCTCGTCCCACCCCCGCCTCAGCCCAGCCTGACCCTCCAGTGTGTGCCCCTCGTCCCACCCCGCCTCAGCCCAGCCCACCCTCCAGTGCCTGCCGCTCCTCCCACCCCGCCTCAGCCCAGCCCACCCTCCATTGTGTGCCCCTCGTCCCACCCCGCCTCAGGCCAGCCCACCCTCCAGTGCCTGCCCCTCGTCCCACCCCGCCTCAGGCCAGCCCGGCCCACCCCACCCTCCAGTGCCTGCCCCTCGTCCCACCCCGCCTCAGCCCAGCCTAGCCCACCCCACCCTCCAGTGCCTGCCCCTCGTCCCACCCTGCCTCAGCCCAGCCCACCCTCTAGTGTGTGCCCCTCGTCCCACCCCGCCTCAGCCCAGACCACCCTCCAGTGCCTGCCCCTCGTCCCACCCCGCCTCAGGCCAGCCCAGCCCAGCCCACCCTCCAGTGTGTGCCCCTCGTCCCACCCCGCCTCAGGCCAGCCCAGCCCAGCCCACCCTCCAGTGCCTGCCCCTCGTCCCACCCCGCCAGTCCGAGGCAAACAAAGCCAAAGACTCACTTGGGTCCGTAGCACATGCAGAGACTGGCCAGATAGCCATTGGAGAAGGCGAAGAAGATCATGAAGACAATGTACCAGGCATCGTGGGCGAAGAACACTGGCATTTGGCGGGGATGCACATTACACAGCATGAAGAGCGGGATGAAGATTACCCGAGCAATCACAAAGACTGGCAGGAACTTGCTGTCTTTCCCAGGCTGAGAAGGAAGAGGAGAGAAGAAGAGTTTAATCCCCTCACTGAGGTGCCAGCAATGTCCAGGAATCCCAAACTATTGAACTGCTGAAGCCTCCGAGTCTCAGAGAGGTTCACGCCCCACTCAAGAGAATTGAGCCTTATGATCCAGGTCAACCTGCCAATGCACTACTGAGGGAGCACTGCACCGTCGGAGGGACAGTACTGAGGCTGCACTGTCGGAGGGGCAGTACTGAGGCTGCACTGTCGGAGGGGCAGTACTGAGGCTGCACTGTCGGAGGGGCAGTACTGAGGGAGCGCTGCACTGTCGGAGGGGCAGGACTGAGGGAGCGCTGCACTGTCGGAGGGGCAGGACTGAGGGAGCGCTGCACTGTCGGAGGGGCAGTACTGAGGGAGCGCTGCACTGTCGGAGGGGCAGGACTGAGGGAGCGCTGCACTGTCGGAGGGGCAGTACTGAGGGAGCGCTGCACTGTCGGAGGGGCAGTACTGAGGGAGCGCTGCACTGTCGGAGGGGCAGTACTGAGGGAGCGCTGCACTGTCGGAGGGGCAGTACTGAGGGAGTGCTGCACTGTTGGAGGGGCAGTACTGAGGGAGTGCTGCACTGTCGGAGGGGCAGTACTGAGGAAGCGCTGCACTGTCAGAGGGGCAGTACTGAGGGAGTGCTGCACTGTCGGAGGGGCAGTACTGAGGGAGTGCTGCACTGTCGGAGGGGCAGTACTGAGGGAGCGCTGCACTGTCGGAGGGGCAGTACTGAGGGAGCACTGCACTGTCGGGTCAGTACTGAGGGAGCGCTGCACTGTCGGAGGGGCAGTACTGAGGGAGTGCTGCACCGTCGAGGGGCAGTACTGAGGGAGCGCTGCACTGTCGGGGGGCGGTACTGAGGGCGCGCCACACTGTCGCAGGGGCAGTACTGAGGGAGTGCTGCACTGTCGGAGGGGCAGTACTGAGGGAGCGCTGCACTGTCAGAGGGTCAGTACTGAGGGAGCGCTGCACTGTCAGAAGGGCAGTACTGAGGGAGAGCTGCATTGTCGGAGGGGCAGTACTGAGGGAGCGCTGCACTGTTGGAGGAACAGTACTGAGGGAGTGCTGCACTGTGGGAGGGGCAGTACTGAGGGAGCGCTGCACTGTCAGAGAGTCAGTACTGAGGGAGCGCCGCACTGTGGGAGGGGCAGTACTGAGGGAGCGCTGCACTGTCGGAGGGGCAGTACTGAGGGAGCGCTGCAATGTCAGAGGGGCAGTACTGAGGGAGCGCTGCACTGTTGGAGGGGCAGTACTGAGGGAGCGCTGCACTGTCGGGTCAGTACTGAGGGAGTGCTGCACTGTGGGAGGGGTAGTCCTGAGGGAGCGCTGCACTGTGGGAGTGGCAGTACTGAGGGAGCGCTGCACAGTCAGAGGGTCAGTACTGAGGGAACGCTGCATTGTTGGAGGGGCAGTACTGAGGGAGCGCCGCACTGTCAGAGGGTCAGTACTGAGGGAGCGCTGCACTGTCGGAGGGGCAGTAGTGAGGGAGCACTGCACTGTCGGAGGGGCAGTACTGAGGGAGCGCTGCACTGTCGGAGGGGCAGTACTGAGGGAGCGCTGCACTGTTGGAGGAACAGTACTGAGGGAGTGCTGCACTGTGGGAGGGGCAGTACTGAGGGAGCGCTGCACTGTCGGAGGGGCAGTACTGAGGGAGCGCTGCACTGTTGGAGGGGCAGTACTGAGGAAGCGCTGCACTGTCAGAGGGGCAGTACTGACGGAGTGCTGCACTGTCAGAAGGGCAGTACTGAGGGAGAGCTGCATTGTCGGAGGGGCAGTACTGAGGGAGCGCTGCACTGTTGTAGGAACAGTACTGAGGGAGTGCTGCACTGTGGGAGGGGCAGTACTGAGGGAGCGCTGCACTGTCAGAGAGTCAGTACTGAGGGAACGCTGCATTGTTGGAGGGGCAGTACTGAGGGAGCGCAGCAATGTCAGAGGGTCAGTACTGAGGGACCGCTGCATTGTTGGAGGGGCAGTACTGAGGGAGCGCCGCACTGTCAGAGGGTCAGTACTGAGGGAGCGCTGCACTGTCGGAGGGGCAGTAGTGAGGGAGCACTGCACTGTCGGAGGGGCAGTACTGAGGGAGCGCTGCACTGTCGGAGGGGCAGTACTGAGGGAGTGCTGCACTGTTGGAGGGGCAGTACTGAGGAAGCGCTGCACTGCCAGAGGGGCAGTACTGAGGGAGTGCTGCACTGTCGGAGGGGCAGTACTGAGGGAGTGCTGCACTGTCGGAGGGGCAGTACTGAGGGAGCGCTGCACTGTCGGAGGGGCAGTACTGAGGGAGCGCTGCACTGTCGGGTCAGTACTGAGGGAGCGCTGCACTGTCGGAGGGGCAGTACTGAGGGAGTGCTGCACCGTCAGAGGGGCAGTACTGAGGGAGCGCTGCACTGTCGGGGGGCGGTACTGAGGGCGCGCCACACTGTCGCAGGGGCAGTACTGAGGGAGTGCTGCACTGTCGGAGGGGCAGTACTGAGAGAGCGCTGCACTGTCAGAGGGTCAGTACTGAGGGAGCGCTGCACTGTCGGGGGGCGGTACTGAGGGCGCGCCACACTGTCGCAGGGGCAGTACTGAGGGAGTGCTGCACTGTCGGAGGGGCAGTACTGAGAGAGCGCTGCACTGTCAGAGGGTCAGTACTGAGGGAGCGCTGCACTGTGGGAGGGGTATTCCTGAGGGAGCGCTGCACTGTGGGAGTGGCAGTACTGAGGGAGCGCCGCACTGTGGGAGGGGCAGTACTGAGGGAGCGCTGCACTGTCGGAGGGGCAGTACTGAGGGAGCGCTGCACTGTCGGAGGGGCAGTACTGAGGGAGAGCTGCATTGTCGGAGGGGCAGTACTGAGGGAGCGCTGCACTGTTGGAGGAACAGTACTGAGGGAGTGCTGCACTGTCGGAGGGGCAGTACTGAGGGAGAGCTGCATTGTCGGAGGGGCAGTACTGAGGGAGCGCTGCACTGTTGGAGGAACAGTACTGAGGGAGTGCTGCACTGTCGGAGGGGCAGTACGGAGGGAGCGCCGCACTGTGGGAGGGGCAGTACGGAGGGAGCGCTGCACTGTCGGAGGGGCAGCACTGAGGGAGCGCTGCACTGTCAGAGGGTCAGTACTGAGGGAATGCTGCATTGTTGGAGGGGCAGTACTGAGGGAGCGCTGCACTGTTGGAGGGGCAGTACGGAGGGAGCGCTGCACTGTCGGGTCAGTACTGAGGGAGTGCTGCACTGTGGGAGGGGTAGTCCTGAGGGAGCGCTGCACTGTGGGAGTGGCAGTACTGAGGGAGCGCTGCACTGCTGGAGGGGCAGTACTGAGGGAGCGCCGCACTGTCAGAGGGTCAGTACTGAGGGAGCGCTGCACTGTCGGAGGGGCAGTAGTGAGGGAGCACTGCACTGTCGGAGGGGCAGTACTGAGGGAGCGCCGCACTGTGGGAGGGGCAGTACTGAGGGAGCGCTGCACTGTCGGAGGGGCAGTACTGAGGGAGCGCTGCACTGTCGGAGGGGCAGTACTGAGGGAGCGCTGCACTGTTGGAGGGGCAGTACTGAGGGAGCGCTGCACTGTTGGAGGGGCAGTACTGAGGGAGTGCTGCACTGTCGGAGGGGCAGTACTGAGGAAGCGCTGCACTGTCAGAGGGGCAGTACTGAGGGAGTGCTGCACTGTCGGAGGGGCAGTACTGAGGGAGTGCTGCACTGTCGGAGGGGCAGTACTGAGGGAGCGCTGCACTGTCGGAGGGGCAGTACTGAGGGAGCACTGCACTGTCGGGTCAGTACTGAGGGAGCGCTGCACTGTCGGAGGGGCAGTACTGAGGGAGTGCTGCACCGTCGAGGGGCAGTACTGAGGGAGCGCTGCACTGTCGGGGGGCGGTACTGAGGGCGCGCCACACTGTCGCAGGGGCAGTACTGAGGGAGTGCTGCACTGTCGGAGGGGCAGTACTGAGGGAGCGCTGCACTGTCAGAGGGTCAGTACTGAGGGAGCGCTGCACTGTGAGAAGGGCAGTACTGAGGGAGAGCTGCATTGTCGGAGGGGCAGTACTGAGGGAGCGCTGCACTGTTGGAGGAACAGTACTGAGGGAGTGCTGCACTGTGGGAGGGGCAGTACTGAGGGAGCGCTGCACTGTCAGAGAGTCAGTACTGAGGGAGCGCCGCACTGTGGGAGGGGCAGTACTGAGGGAGCGCTGCACTGTCGGAGGGGCAGTACTGAGGGAGCGCTGCAATGTCAGAGGGGCAGTACTGAGGGAGCGCTGCACTGTTGGAGGGGCAGTACTGAGGGAGCGCTGCACTGTCGGGTCAGTACTGAGGGAGTGCTGCACTGTGGGAGGGGTAGTCCTGAGGGAGCGCTGCACTGTCAGAGGGTCAGTACTGAGGGAGCGCTGCACTGTGGGAGTGGCAGTACTGAGGGAGCGCTGCACAGTCAGAGGGTCAGTACTGAGGGAATGCTGCATTGTTGGAGGGGCAGTACTGAGGGAGCGCCGCACTGTCAGAGGGTCAGTACTGAGGGAGCGCTGCACTGTCGGAGGGGCAGTAGTGAGGGAGCACTGCACTGTCGGAGGGGCAGTACTGAGGGAGCGCTGCACTGTCGGAGGGGCAGTACTGAGGGAGCGCTGCACTGTTGGAGGAACAGTACTGAGGGAGTGCTGCACTGTGGGAGGGGCAGTACTGAGGGAGCGCTGCACTGTCGGAGGGGCAGTACTGAGGGAGCGCTGCACTGTCAGAGGGGCAGTACTGACGGAGTGCTGCACTGTCAGAAGGGCAGTACTGAGGGAGAGCTGCATTGTCGGAGGGGCAGTACTGAGGGAGCGCTGCACTGTTGTAGGAACAGTACTGAGGGAGTGCTGCACTGTGGGAGGGGCAGTACTGAGGGAGCGCTGCACTGTCAGAGAGTCAGTACTGAGGGAACGCTGCATTGTTGGAGGGGCAGTACTGAGGGAGCGCAGCAATGTCAGAGGGTCAGTACTGAGGGACCGCTGCATTGTTGGAGGGGCAGTACTGAGGGAGCGCCGCACTGTCAGAGGGTCAGTACTGAGGGAGCGCTGCACTGTCGGAGGGGCAGTAGTGAGGGAGCACTGCACTGTCGGAGGGGCAGTACTGAGGGAGCGCTGCACTGTCGGAGGGGCAGTACTGAGGGAGTGCTGCACTGTTGGAGGGGCAGTACTGAGGAAGCGCTGCACTGCCAGAGGGGCAGTACTGAGGGAGTGCTGCACTGTCGGAGGGGCAGTACTGAGGGAGTGCTGCACAGTCGGAGGGGCAGTACTGAGGGAGCGCTGCACTGTCGGAGGGGCAGTACTGAGGGAGCGCTGCACTGTCGGGTCAGTACTGAGGGAGCGCTGCACTGTCGGAGGGGCAGTACTGAGGGAGTGCTGCACCGTCAGAGTGGCAGTACTGAGGGAGCGCTGCACTGTCGGGGGGCGGTACTGAGGGCGCGCCACACTGTCGCAGGGGCAGTACTGAGGGAGTGCTGCACTGTCGGAGGGGCAGTACTGAGAGAGCGCTGCACTGTCAGAGGGTCAGTACTGAGGGAGCGCTGCACTGTCAGAAGGGCAGTACTGAGGGAGTGCTGCACTGTCGGAGGGGTATTCCTGAGGGAGCGCTGCACTGTGGGAGTGGCAGTACTGAGGGAGCGCTGCACTGTGGGAGGGGTATTCCTGAGGGAGCGCTGCACTGTTGGAGGGGCAGTACTGAGGGAGCGCCGCACTGTGGGAGGGGCAGTACTGAGGGAGCGCTGCACTGTCGGAGGGGCAGTACTGAGGGAGCGCTGCACTGTCGGAGGGGCAGTACTGAGGGAGAGCTGCATTGTCGGAGGGGCAGTACTGAGGGAGCGCTGCACTGTTGGAGGGGCAGTACTGAGGGAGCGCCGCACTGTGGGAGGGGCAGTACTGAGGGAGCGCTGCACTGTCGGAGGGGCAGTACTGAGGGAGCGCCGCACTGTGGGAGGGGCAGTACTGAGGGAGCGCTGCACTGTCGGAGGGGCAGTACTGAGGGAGCGCTGCACTGTCGGAGGGGCAGTACTGAGGGAGAGCTGCACTGTTGGAGGAACAGTACTGAGGGAGTGCTGCACTGTGGGAGGGGCAGTACTGAGGGAGCGCTGCACTGTCAGAGAGTCAGTACTGAGGGAGCGCCGCACTGTGGGAGGGGCAGTACGGAGGGAGCGCTGCACTGTCGGAGGGGCAGCACTGAGGGAGCGCTGCACTGTCAGAGGGTCAGTACTGAGGGAACGCTGCACTGTTGGAGGGGCAGTACGGAGGGAGCGCTGCACTGTCGGGTCAGTCCTGAGGGAGCGCTGCACTGTGGGAGTGGCAGTACTGAGGGAGCGCTGCACTGCTGGAGGGGCAATACTGAGGGAGCGCCGCACTGTCAGAGGGTCAGTACTGAGGGAGCGCTGCACTGTCGGAGGGGCAGTAGTGAGGGAGCACTGCACTGTCGGAGGGGCAGTACTGAGGGAGCGCCGCACTGTGGGAGGGGCAGTACTGAGGGAGCGCTGCACTGTCGGAGGGGCAGTACTGAGGGAGCGCTGCACTGTCGGAGGGGCAGTACTGAGGGAGCGCTGCACTGTCGGAGGGGCAGTACTGAGGGAGCGCTGCACTGTTGGAGGGGCAGTACTGAGGGAGCGCTGCACTGTTGGAGGGGCAGTACTGAGGGAGCGCTGCACTGTCGGGTTAGTACTGAGGGAGCGCTGCACAGTCGGAGGGGCAGTACTGAGGGAGCGCTGCACTGTCGGAGGGGCAGTACTGAGGGAGCACTGCACTGTGGGAGGGGCAGTACTGAGGGAGCACTGCACTGTCGGAGGGTCAGTACTGAGGGAGCACTGCACTGTCGGAGGGGCAGTACTGAGGGAGTGCTGCACTGTCGGAGGGGCAGTACTGAGGGAGCGCTGCACTGTCGGAGGGGCAGTAATGAGGGAGCGCTGCACTGTCGGAGGGGCAGTACTGAGGGAGCGCTGCACTGTCGGAGGGGCAGTACTGAGGGAGTGCTGCACTGTTGGAGGGGCAGTACTGAGGGAGCGCTGCACTGTCGGAGTGTCAGTACTGAGGGAGCGCTGCACTGTCGGAGTGTCAGTACTGAGGGAGTGCTGCACTGTCGGAGGGGCAGTACTGAGGGAGCACTGCATTGTCGGAGGGGCAGTACCAAGGGAGCGCTGCACTGTCGGAGTGTCAGTACTGAGGGAGCGCTGCACTGTCGGAGGGGCAGTACTGAGGGAGCGCTGCACTGTCGGAGGGGCAGTACTGAGGGAGCGCTGCACTGTCGGAGTGGCAGTACTGAGGGAGCGCTGCACTGTCGGGTCAGTATTGAGGGAGCGCTGCACTGTCGGGTCAGTACTGAGGGAGCGCTGCACTGTCGGAGGGGCAGTACTGAGGGAGCGCCGCACTGTCGGAGGGGCAGTACTGAGGGAGCGCTGCACTGTCGGCGGGGCAGTACTGAGGGAGCGCCGCACTCTGGGAGGGGCAGTAGAGGGAGCGCCGCACTGTCGGAGGTGCTGTTTTTCGGATGAGACGTTAAACCAAGGCCCTGCCTGGCCTCTCAGGTGGATGTAAAAGATTGCTTTCAAAAAAGAGCCAGGGTCAAGAGTTATCACTCACCCAACATCACGAGAACAGATTATCTGACCATTAGCACATTGTTTGTGGGATCTTACTGTGTGCAAGTTGTATGCCTACAAAACAGCGACTAAAATGGATGACAACAGCCTCTCTTCTGTTTGTCTCTCTCTCTGCCCCTCTGTTTCTCTCTCTATGTCTCCGTCTGTCTGTCTCAGTTTGTCTCTGTCTGTCTATATCTCTGTCTCTGTCTCTCTTTCGCTGTCTGTCTGTCTCTCGCTGTCTGTCTGTCTCTCGCTGTCTGTCTGTCTCTCGCTGCCTGTCTGTCCCTCGCTGTCTGTCTGTCTCTCGCTGCCTGTCTGTCTCTCGCTGTCTGTCTGTCTCTCGCTGTCTGTCTGTCTCTCGCTGCCTGTCTGTCTCTCGCTGTCTGTCTGTCTCTCGCTGTCTGTCTGTCCCTCGCTGTCTGTCTGTCTCTCGCTGCCTGTCTGTCCCTCGCTGTCTGTCTGTCTCTCGCTGTCTGTCTGTCTCTCGCTGTCTGTCTGTCTCTCGCTGTCTGTCTGTCCGTCGCTGTCTCTGTCTCTCTTTCGCTGTCTGTCTGTCTCTCGCTGTCTGTCTGTCTCTCGCTGTCTGTCTGTCCCTCGCTGTCTCTGTCTCTCTTTCGCTGTCTGTCTGTCTCTCGCTGTCTGTCTGTCTCTCGCTGTCTGTCTGTCCCTCGCTGTCTGTCTGTCTCTCGCTGCCTGTCTGTCTCTCGCTGTCTGTCTGTCTCTCGCTGTCTGTCTGTCTCTCGCTGTCTGTCTGTCCCTCGCTGTCTGTCTGTCCCTCGCTGTCTGTCTGTCCCTCGCTGTCTGTCTGTCTGTCTCTCGCTGCCTGTCTGTCTCTCGCTGTCTGTCTGTCTCTCGCTGTCTGTCTGTCCCTCGTTGTCTGTCTGTCTCTCGCTGCCTGTCTGTCCCTCGCTGTCTGTCTGTCTCTCGCTGTCTGTCTGTCTCTCGCTGTCTGTCTGTCTCTCGCTGTCTGTCTGTCCCTCGCTGTCTGTCTGTCTCTCGCTGTCTGTCTGTCCCTCGCTGTCTGTCTGTCTGTCTCTCGCTGTCTGTCTGTCTCTCGCTGCCTGTCTGTCTCTCGCTGCCTGTCTGTCTCTCGCTGCCTGTCTGTCTCTCGCTGCCTGTCTGTCTCTCGCTGTCTGTCTGTCTCTCGCTGTCTGTCTGTCTCTCGCTGTCTGTCTGTCCCTCGCTGTCTGTCTGTCCCTCGCTGTCTGTCTGTCTCTCGCTGCCTGTCTGTCTCTCGCTGTCTGTCTGTCCCTCGCTGTCTGTCTGTCCCTCGCTGTCTGTCTGTCTCTTGCTGTCTGTCTGTCTCTCGCTGTCTGTCTGTCCCTCGCTGTCTGCCTGTCTCTCGCTGTCTGTCTGTCCCTCGCTGTCTGTCTGTCTCTCGCTGTCTGTCTGTCTCTCGCTGTCTGTCTGTCTTTCGCTGTCTGTCTGTCTCTCGCTGTCTGTCTGTCCCTCGCTGTCTCTGTCTCTCTTTCGCTGTCTGTCTGTCTCTCGCTGTCTGTCTGTCTCTCGCTGTCTGTCTGTCCCTCGCTGTCTCTGTCTCTCTTTCGCTGTCTGTCTGTCTCTCGCTGTCTGTCTGTCTCTCGCTGTCTGTCTGTCTCTCGCTGTCTGTCTGTCTCTCGCTGTCTGTCTGTCCCTCGCTGTCTGTCTGTCTCTCGCTGCCTGTCTGTCTCTCGCTGTCTGTCTGTCTCTCGCTGTCTGTCTGTCTCTCGCTGTCTGTCTCTCGCTGTCTGTCTGTCCCTCGCTGTCTGTCTGTCTCTCGCTGTCTGTCTGTCCCTCGCTGTCTGTCTGTCTCTCGCTGTCTGTCTGTCTCTCGCTGTCTGTCTGTTTCTCGCTGCCTGTCTGTCTCTCGCTGCCTGTCTGTCTCTCGCTGCCTGTCTGTCTCTCGCTGCCTGTCTGTCTCTCGCTGTCTGTCTGTCCCTCGCTGTCTGTCTGTCTCTCGCTGTCTGTCTGTCTCTCGCTGTCTGTCTGTCCCTCGCTGTCTGCCTGTCTCTCGCTGTCTGTCTGTCCCTCGCTGTCTGTCTGTCTCTCGCTGTCTGTCTGTCTCTCGCTGTCTGTCTGTCTCTCGCTGTCTGTCTGTCTCTGGCTGTCTGTCTGTCCCTCGCTGTCTGTCTGTCCCTCGTTGTCTCTGTCTCTCTTTCGCTGTCTGCCTCTCGCTGTCTATCTGTCTCTCGCTGTCTGTCTGTCTCTCGCTGTCTGTCTGTCTCTCGCTGTCTGTCTGTCCCTCGCTGTCTGCCTGTCTCTCGCTGTCTGTCTGTCCCTCGCTGTCTGTCTGTCTCTCGCTGTCTGTCTGTCTCTCGCTGTCTGTCTGTCTCTCGCTGTCTGTCTGTCTCTGGCTGTCTGTCTGTCCCTCGCTGTCTGTCTGTCCCTCGCTGTCTCTGTCTCTCTTTCGCTGTCTGCCTCTCGCTGTCTATCTGTCTCTCGCTGTCTGTCTGTCTCTCGCTGCCTGTCTGTCCCTCGCTGTCTGTCTGTCTCTCGCTGTCTGTCTGTCCCTCGTTGTCTCTGTCTGTCTCTCGCTGTCTGTCTGTCCCTCGCTGTCTCTGTCTGTCTCTCGCTGTCTGTCTGTCCCTCATTGTCTGTCTGTCTCTCGCTGCCTGTCTGTCTCTCGCTGTCTGTCTGTCTCTGGCTGTCTGTCTGTCTTTCGCTGTCTGTCTGTCTCTCGCTGTCTGTCTGTCCCTCGCTGTCTCTGTCTCTCTTTCGCTGTCTGTCTGTCTCTCGCTGTCTGTCTGTCTCTCGCTGTCTGTCTGTCCCTCGCTGTCTCTGGCTCTCTTTCGCTGTCTGTCTGTCTCTCGCTGTCTGTCTGTCTCTCGCTGTCTGTCTGTCTCTCGCTGTCTGTCTGTCTCTCGCTGTCTGTCTGTCCCTCGCTGTCTGTCTGTCTCTCGCTGCCTGTCTGTCTCTCGCTGTCTGTCTGTCTCTCGCTGTCTGTGTGTCTCTCGCTGCCTGTCTGTCTCTCGCTGTCTGTCTGTCTCTCGCTGTCTGTCTGTCTCTCGCTGTCTGTCTGTCTCTCGCTGTCTGTCTGTCTCTCGCTGTCTGTCTGTCTCTCGCTGTCTGTCTGTCCCTCGCTGTCTGTCTGTCCCTCGCTGTCTGTCTGTCCCTCGCTGTCTGTCTGTCTCTCGCTGTCTGTCTGTCCCTCGCTGTCTGCCTGTCTCTCGCTGTCTGTCTGTCCCTCGCTGTCTGTCTGTCTCTCGCTGTCTGTCTGTCTCTCGCTGTCTGTCTGTCTCTCGCTGTCTGTCTGTCTCTCGCTGTCTGTCTGTCCCTCGCTGTCTGTCTGTCCCTCGCTGTCTCTGTCTCTCTTTCGCTGTCTGTCTCTCGCTGTCTATCTGTCTCTCGCTGTCTGTCTGTCTCTCGCTGTCTGACTGACTCTCGCTGTCTGTCTGTCTCTCGCTGTCTGTCTGTCTCTCGCTGTCTGTCTGTCTCTCGCTGTCTGTCTGTCTCTCGCTGCCTGTCTGTCCCTCGCTGTCTGTCTGTCTCTCGCTGTCTGTCTGTCCCTCGTTGTCTCTGTCTGTCTCTCGCTGTCTGTCTGTCCCTCGCTGTCTCTGTCTGTCTCTCGCTGTCTGTCTGTCTCTCGCTGTCTGACTGTCTCTCGCTGTCTGTCTGTCTCTCGCTGTCTGTCTGTCTCTCGCTGTCTGTCTGTCTCTCGCTGTCTGTCTGTCTCTCGCTGTCTGTCTGTCCCTCGCTGTCTGTCTGTCTCTCGCTGTCTGTCTGTCCCTCGTTGTCTCTGTCTGTCTCTCGCTGTCTGTCTGTCCCTCGCTGTCTCTGTCTGTCTCTCGCTGTCTGTCTGTCCCTCGTTGTCTGTCTGTCTCTCGCTGCCTGTCTGTGTCTCGCTGCCTGTCTCTGTTGAAGGACTGAACCTATTTGGCTTGAGTTGAGGAACAGAGGGGGAGCTGTTACATTGCGGGGAGTTTTTTCTAGAGCTCCAAACAGTGAGAAGGAGAGAGATGAGTAAATTTGTCAGCAAATTTCAAAGGTGTGCAACAAAAATAGAGCAGCGATGTTAGGAGACTTGAATTACCCGAATATAGACTGGGGAAATCATTGTGCTAAGGGTAGGGAAGGGAAAGAATCTCTGCTATGTGCACAGGAGAACTTTCTCAATCAATATGTCTCCAGTCCATCAAGGGAGGAAGCCGTGTTGGATCTGGTTCTGGGAAATGAAATAAGACAAGCGGAGTGTGTTACAGTCGGAGGTCATCCAGCTAACAGTGACCACAACATGATTCGGGTTAGAGTCATTATGGAAAGAGACCAGAAAGTATGGAAGGTAAAAGTGCTGAACTGGGGAAGAGCTCCTTTCAGTGATTTAAGAAGAGGTAGATTGGACAAGGTGCTTGCTGGGTAAAGCAGCAACTGAGCAATGGAGGGCATTCAGGGAAGAGTGAGTTCAGGTACAAACGAGGCAGATTCCTTTGAAGGGAAAAGGCAGAGCCTCCAAAGCGAATGCGCCCTGGATGACAAAGGAAATAAAAGTTCAAATAAAACAGAAAAAGGAGGCTTATGACAAATGGCCGGAGCAAGATTCAGTTAATAACCAGGAAGATTGTGGAAAATACAGATGGGTATTGAAAAAGTTAATATGGGAGGCAAAGAGAGGTTACGAGAAAAGATTAGCAGGCAACACTAAATAGAACTCTAAAACATTTTATAAACATATAGGAGGAGAACTCCGGTGTAGGGGTGCTAACATTTTAAAAGTTGAAAAATTAGCGCCAGGCACTAATCATTCTCGCTTCCCGCGAAATTCAGTTTTACCACTCCAAGAGCGAAGTGGCGCGCTAACCACTTCTCTTAGGGCAGGGCGGTAGCGACAGAGCGCTAAACCATTTCGAGCGCATTGTGAACGGCACTCTTTCATCACAGAGGCTGCGTCCCTCGCTTAAAGGGAAGGGCCAATGATGCTGCATGAGCTTGTTGTCGTCAGGTGACCTGGGAAACTGCCATTACAGCCCCAAACACTCTCACACAGTGGAGGGCTTGGACATCTTGCACCAATGAAGCATTCAAAACCTTGCGCCAGCACTAAACCGGCACTGAAGTTCATGGGCGTCGCTGCATTCTCCGCACCCGGGCACTAACCCCTTAGCGCTCCCACCAGGCACTAACGGGAGGCGCTAACACACTGAATTTCACAGCCACAAAGTGTAGGCGGTTAGCTAGGGCAAAGGTTGGGCCGATTAAGGACCCAAAGGGAAATCTTCATGTAGAGGCAGAGGACGTGGCTAATCTATTAAATGAGTACTTTGCATCTGTCTTCCCAAAGGAAGCGGATGATGTGGAGGTTACACTAGGAGAGGGAAGAGATGGACAGGATAGTAATTGATAGAGAAGATGTAATAAAAAGATTAGTATTACTGTAAGTTGGTAAGTCACCTGGTCCGGATGGAATACATCCTAGGTTGCTGAAAGAACCAAAGGTAGAAATACAGGAAACTTTGTGATATCCAGCACCGATGGGACCGAGCTGTTGCCGATCTATCAAAACTGCCGGACATACAAAGTTAATGTTGATGCACACGGAGGTTTTCATCTCCATATCTGACAACAAACACTGTTGCTTAACAACAGCTTCTAAACAGTCGGCTGCAGCTGCAAGCGTCTCTAGCTGAAGCTGTTGCTATAGCTACAGACCTTGCAGTGCCTGACTGGGGAAAAAAAAGCAACGAGAACTAAAAAAACTTATAGAAAACGGCTCCTGATTTTTGCCGTTAGATCAAAGTATTCCGGACATATAAGCTCCGGATAAACCAAAGTTTCCTGTAGCAGGGGTATTGGTCATAATGTTTTAATCCTCATTGGGTACTTGAGCAGTTGTGGAGGGTTGCTAATGTTATACCACTTCAAGAAAGGGGAGAGGGATAAATCAGGAAACTACAGGCCAGTCAGCCTAACATCGGTGGTGGGGAAGTTATTGGAAACCATTATCAGGGACAAAATAAACTTTCCTTTAGAAAGACATGGGTTAATCGAGGAGAGCCAGCATGGATTTGTTAAAGGCATTTAGTGTCTGACTAACTTGATTGAATTCTTTGACGAGGTAACAGAGAAGGTTGATCAAGGTAGTGCAGTAGATGTAGCTTATATGGACTTTCGGAAGGCATTTGACAAAGTACCACACAGGAGGCTTGTGAAGAAGATGGAAGCCCATGGAATTAAGGGGAAAGTGGTGGTATGGTTATGGAATTGGCACGGTGACGGGAAGCAAAGGGTGGTGATGGATGGACATGGAGAACCGGCAGTTTCAGGGCATGAATGAAAGGCCAACTAGGGCCTTCCAGATAGGCCAACCGGTTTTGGCCCGGGACTACCGTACTGAGAAATGGCAGCCTGGAACTATCTGCACACGATTAGGACCACTGATGTATACCGTGGACATCGGAGACAGCATAATAAGGCGCCATGCTGACCAAATCATCAAGTCATCCGAAAAGGGACAACCTACACCACCACTCTATACATCTAACGATGAAGTAGAGATACCCATATCTACCTCCGATCCGGTGATACTGGAGCCCGATGAACCCGACACTGGCCTTCAAGCCGAATCAGCCTTGCCAGAAGAACCTACTACACCACCAGAAACTACTACACCCCCGAGGCGTTATCCGGACCGAGTCAGGAAGCCTCCTGAGAGACTAACTTATAATTAATTAATACAGCAATGTATATTATTTTGCATATAACATGTAATTAATAATTACTTAAAATATGATGTACTAGTTAGCTAGAAGGGGAGGAATTGTGGTGTATGTGCCTTTAAGAGCAATTATGGTGTATGTGCCTTTAAGAGCCCCAGGTGTGCGTAATGCCGGTAATTGCCACTTGGGCTATATAAGCCTGTGTATTGTGTATATCCTTTAGAAACCCCCCCCAGACTTGCTTAGTAAATACCTATGAACCAACTCCTGTCTTCAGTGTCTTTATCTACACACGGACACTACATACAGGAAGAAGGATGTCTTGCTGCAGTTGTACAGGGCCTTGGTGAGACCACACCTTGAGTATTGTGTGCAGTTTTGGTCGCCTTATCTGAGAAAGGATGTTCTTGCCATGGAGGGAGTGCAGCGAAGATTCACCAGGCTGATACCTGGGATGGCAGGAATGACGTATGAGGAGAGATTGGGTCGATTGGGCTTGTACTCGCTGGAGTTTAGAAGAATGAGAGGGGATCTCATTGAAACTTATAAAATTCTAACAGGACTAGACAGACTAGATGCAGGAAGGATGTTCCCGATGGTTGGGGAGTCCAGAACCAGGGGTCACAGTCTAAGGATAAGGGGTAAGCCATTTAGGACAGAAATGAGGAGGAATTTCTTCACCCAGAGAGTGGTGAACCTGTGGAATTCTCTACCACAGAAGGCAGTAGAGGCCAATTCATTAAATATATTCAAGAAGGAGTTGGATATATTTCTTAAGGCTAAAGGGATCAAGGGATATGGAGAGAAGGCAGGGACCAGGTACTGAATTTGGATGATCAGCCATGATCTCATTGAATGGTGGAGCAGGCTCGAGGGACCAAATGGCCTACTCCTGCTCCTATCTTCTATGTTTCTATGTTTCTATGAACCTGAGGCGGGAGTTGAATGGCCATTGAATCAGCTGATTAGTTGACAGCTTAAAATGCGCTATAAAAGCTCCCCACCTCACAACTGTTCACTTTACAAGTGCAGAAGCTGTTGCTTACTGCATTTGGAAGTCAGATTGAGCTTTATGCAAGTGTTTGGAGTAAACTTTCCATCCAGTGTCACCTCATTGGAACAACCTCACTCCCCATTGACAGATCGCTCTGTCATCTCACGTTCGCCTGCTACCTATTCCAACAGCATCAGTACCCTTTATACTCTCTCACCTTGGTCCTCAGAATCCCACCACGATCAGCCCCAACACCAGCAGCACCAACAACAACACCAACCTTCTCCGCAATCACCTGATGCTGCACAGGACAGAGGGCACAAGCACCCATGCACATTGCTGCCCGGGAGGCCAGGGATGGCCTCACCATGGCCAGATTTACTTCACTTGACGCTGTACACCCTGGCTGCCACATGATGCGCCAGGTTGGCACTACCCCACACCAACACCATAAAGCATCCCGACAATGACCAAGCCATTCCTTTCACATTCACCACCATTGTGGGGGGTTCCATTATGTTTCACCATTCACTGCAACTCACTAGGCCACTTCCAAAGGTGCACATAAACCTGTCCAAGAACGCAAAGTGTTGAAAATAAAGTTTTCAATGTTTGACAGCACATTAACAGAAACTTTACTTGAACATTGGATAAAACACCCAAGTGCCTACCCTTGTGTGCTGTTAGTTGGTATGATTGCACTAAGATGAGGGTGAGTGTGAGGGCTGGCTACTGAGATGGGGATGTGATAATGTAGATGGAGAGGGATGGGTGGATGTGGTTTGAGTAAGGATGTGCAGGAGTAGGGGAGGGAAGGCAGAGTGATGGGGATGTAAGGAGATGTACAGGAGGATGAAGGTGAGTGTGGCTTTGTACTAATGTATTGTGATGTAATGAGATCATTGAAAGGTTTGTGCCACTGCACCAGGTCTTCCTGACCACATCCCTGCTTGGGTCCTCCTCTGCAATGTGCAACCGGGCACAGCATTGAGGGGCTGCAAACACTGACAATCACACACAGAGGTGCAGGGCTGCACTCAGGCTCTCCCATGACTCCCTCCATATGCTTACGCAGGGAGGTCCTCTTCCCTTCCCATGGGCAGAAGAGACCTCCCCAGAGACCAGGTAGAACACTGACAGCACAAATGTCAAACTAAATTTGGCCGTGGTCCCTGTGAGGAAACCGGCAGATAACACGTCATGAATTTTGTCACCAGACCCACTTCCTCTAATTGGCCCGGGAAATGCACTGGGCCGGGCTTAACAAGCCCTATTAACATAAATTCATTTTAGTCAGCGAGATGGAGCCAGCAGTGGGGCCGTGGCCCACCACCAACACCGCCCGCACCAGACCCGCTGAGGTGAGCAAAATCACAGCCTCTCATCTGTCTCTCTGTCTCTCTCTCCTTCTCTCTCTCTGTCTCTCTCTCTCTGTCTCTCTCTCTCCCCCTCTCTGTCTGTCTGTCTCTCTCTCTCTCTCTCCCTCTCTCTGTCTCTCTCTCTGTCTCTCTCTCTCTCTCTGTCTCTCTCTCTGTCTCTCTCTCTCTCTCCATGTCTCTCTGTCTCGCTCTCTCCATGTCTCTCTCTCTGGCTCTCTCTCCATGTCTCTTTCTGTCTCTCTATCTCTCTCCATGTCTCTCTCTCTCTGTCTCTCTCTCTCTCCATGTCTCTCTGTCTCTCTCTCTCTCCATGTCTCTCTCTCTGGCTCTCTCTCCATGTCTCTTTCTGTCTCTCTCTCTCTCCATGTCTCTCTCTCTGCCCCAATTCAATTCAATTCAAATTGCTTTATTGGCATGACAAGGTACATCTTATGTTGCCAAAGCACCGAAAAAACATGTATGGTTGAACACATAAACACAGATCTATCCATACAGTGTATAAACAGATATATCCCTGTGTGTATAAATATACACTCATATAATATGCATATAATCTTTTCTTAGGTTTAGTGGTTGTCCCTCTGCTTATGGCAAGCTGTAACATAGTTTGCCGCTAAAGTTACGCAATTTCTCTGTTCCCCTAATAGGTATGGGAGTTTTTGGTCATCATTCACATTTTTGAATTCAGGGCATATTCTTATGAATTTTGGGTAGAAATTCCCCCTTATGTCCTGATAGTTTCCACAAGTTGTGAGGGAGTGCATCTCTGTCTCCACCACTCCCCGACTGCAGTGAGAGCATATCCTGTCCTCTCTTGGCAGCCAGGTCTGTCTGTGTCTGCCTTTTTCGATGGCCAGGCTATGCTCACTAAGTCTGTACATAGTCAAGGTTTTTCTCAATTTGCTATCTTTTACCGTGGTCAGGTATTCAGCCATGTTGTATTGTCTGTTTAGGGCCAAATAGCAATTGAGTTTGTTTTGGGTTTTTGTTGTTTCTGTCCAATAGGTCAGATATTTTTCCTTTTGTTCAGTGACAATTGTGTTGGGTCGAATTCTCTTTGCTAGGATGTCACTGTCCTGGAGCTGGTTATTATTAGTAGTGTTAGTAGTTACTTTACTGAGTCCCAGGACTAGTTGACTGAGGGGATTCTTCTCTATGATCATCTCTTGGCATTTCAGGGCTTCATAATGATAGCAGTGGGGGTTGCTCATTTTTAGGTGTTTCCAAAATTTGGTGGCTCTTTTTTGGATATTAATTAGTAGTGGATATTGGCCTAGTTCTGCCCTGCATGCATTGTTTGCGGTTTTCCTCTGAGTCCGGAGGATACTTTTACAGAATTCTGCATGTAGGATCTCAATTGGGTGTTTGTCCCATTTTGCAAATTCTTGTTGTGTTAGCGGACCCCACACCTCATTGCCATAGAGTGCAATTGGTTCAATTACTAATTTAAAAATTTTGAGCCAAATGCCAATTGGGATTTCTATTTGGATTGACTTTTTAATGGCATAGAAAGCCCTTTTTGCTTTCTCTTGCAGTTCATTCACAGCCAGATGAAAATTTCCCGTAGAACTGATTTTTAAGCCTAAGTATGTGTAGTTTGTAGTTTGTTCAATTTTAGTTGCTCCTAATGTGAAGTTTATTCTGGGTCCCTGATGTCTGGATCTTTGCTGGAACACAAGAACTTTTTTTTTTTTTGGGGTTTATTGTCAGGGCCCAGGTCTGACAGAACGACTCTAGCAGATCCAGGTTCTGCTGTAGACCCTCCTCAGTTGGTGAGAGCAGAACCAGGTCATCTGCATAGAGGAGGAATTTAACCTTGGAGTCATATAGTGTGAGGCCAGGTGCTGTAGATTGTTCAAGTAGTTTTGCCAATTCATTTATGTAAATATTAAAGAGTGTCAGTGAGATGGGTGAGCCCTGCGACACGCCACGCCCCTGTGAGAAGTATTTTGTTTGTTTGTCTCCCATTTTAACTGCAATAAGTAAGGCGTAATTCCTTGTTTTCTGGTTGTCTGTGTTTTTGGTTTGATATTTTTCTGAGTTTTTTCCTAATGTTACTCTCTATCTCTGTCTCTCTCTCTCTGTCTCTCCCGGTCTCTCCGTCTCTCTGTCTCTCCATGTCTCTGTCTCTCTCTCTGTCTCTCTCTCTTTGTCTCTCAGTCTTTCTGTCTTTCTCTGTCTTTCTCTCTCTTTGTCTCCCTCAGTTTCTCTGTCTCTCTTTCTCTCTCTCTTTTTCTCTGTCTCTCTCTCTCTGTCTCTTTCTCGCTCTCTTTGTCTCACTCTCTCTGTCTCACTCTATCTCTCAGTCTTTCTCTCAGTCTCTCTCTCTGTGCCACAGTCTGGTTGCCAACTGGTGCCAGCTTGTAGAAATATTTCCACCCGGAGAGCAATGACAAGGAAATGATTTTTCCAAAGGAATGAATTCCAGTGTCTGAGGCCAGCATGGCATCAATAGCGCTGTTATTCAGTTTGTTATTTTGAAATGATCCCACAGAACCCAGCCACCCCCTCCCTCGCCACATCCCCTCGACAGGAACACTCAACCCATCAATTAAAATACATCTTTCACACGTCCCTGTGGCGAGTACAGCCTCAGATTTTAATCTATTCCAGAGTTCCTAAAATCTAATGCAAGGGGGGGTTTGTACTGACTGACTGGGATCGGCACAGCTCTCACCGTACCTCATCACCCCTCCCTCGCCTCATCGCACCTCCTCTCCCCTCCCTCACCTCATCGCAGCTCATCGCCCCTCCCTCACCTCACCGCACCGCATCTCCCCTCATCTCCCCTCCCGCACCTCCGCTCCCCTCCCTCACCTCATCGCCCCTCCCTCACCTCACCGCACCGCATCTCCCCTCCCTCACCTCACCGCATCCCCCCTCCCTCACCTCATCGCACCGCATCTCCCCTCCCTCACCTCCACTCCCCTCCCTCACCTCCCTCACCTCCTCTCCCCTCCCTCACCTCCGCTCCCCTCATCTCCCCTCCCTCACCTCCGCTCCCCTCCCTCACCTCATCGCACCTCATCTCCCCTCCCTCACCTCCGCTCCCCTCATCGCACCTCATCTCCCCTCCCTCACCTCCGCTCCCCTCATCGCACCTCATCTCCCCTCCCTCCCTCTACTCTCTCATCACCCCTCCCCTACCACCCCTCCCTTACCCTCCGCTCCCCTCATCGCACCTCCCCTCCCCTCCCTCACCGTCCACTCCCCTCCCTTACCCTCCGCTCCCTCCCCACCCTCAACGTCCACTCCCCTCCCTTACCCTCCCCTCCCTCCCCTCCCCTCCCGCTCCCCTCCCTTAACCCCTCCCTTCCCCGCACCTCCCTCCCTCCCTCCCCTCCTCTCCCTTTCCCTCCCCCTTCACCTCCACTCCCCTCATCTCCACTACCCTCCCTCCCCTCCCCTCCCGCTCCCCTCCTCTCCCCTCCCCTCCATTCCCCCTCATCTCCCCTCCCCTCCCGCTACCCTCCCTTAACCTCTCCTCCCTCCCCTCCCTTCCCTCCCCTCCCCTCCCGCTCCCCTCCCCTCCCCTCCCTTACCCTCCCCCTTCACCTCCACTCCCCTCATCTCCACTACCCTCCTCTCTCCTCACCTCATCTCCCCTCCCCTCATTCCCCTCCCCTCCGCGCCCCTCATCTTCCCTCCCTTCCCCTCCCCTCCCTTCCCCTCCCCTCCCGTGCCCTCCCCTCCCTTCCCCCTCACATCCCCTCCCCTCCCTTGCCCTCCCCTCCCTTGCCCACCCCTCCCTTCCCCCTCACATCCCCTCCCCTCCCTTGCCCTCCCCTCCCTTGCCCTCCCCTCCCTTCCCCCTTGCCACCCCTCCGCTCCCCTCCCTACTCTCCCCTGTTCCCCTCTCCTCATCTCCCCCCTCATTTCCCCACCCAATATCCCAAAGTCAATGAGGTACTTTTTGAAGTGTGGTCACTGTTGTAATGTAGGAAACGCGGCAGCCAATTTACGCACAGCAAGCTCCCACAAACAGCAATGTGATAATGACCAGATAACCTGTTTTTTAGTGTCCTGGGATCTTTTACGTCCACCTGAGAGGTTCATCGTCTCATCATATAGATTGATGATGGAGGGTGCTACCGAATCCTGGCTCATGGAGTCTCACTGCAGTGCTCTTAAAGGCCCTCTGATCATTAAAGAGCACTGCCTCCATTCAGAGGCCAGCCGTGGGCCAGTGGGTAGCACTCTCACCTCTCAGTCAGGGTCAGTACTGAGGGAGTGCTGCACTGTCGGAGGGGCACTACTGGGGGAGCGCTGCACTGTCGGAGGGGCAGTACTGAGGGAGCGCTGCACTGTCGGAGGGGCAGTACTGGGGGAGCGCTGCACTGTCGGAGGGGCAGCACTGAGGGAGCGCCGCACTGTCGGAGGGGCAGTACTGGGGGAGCGCTGCACTGTCGGAGGGGCAGTACTGAGGGAGCGCCGCACTGTCGGAGGGGCAGTACTGAGGGAGCGAAGCACTGTCGGAGGGGCAGTACTGGGGGAGCGCTGCACTGTCGGAGGGGCAGTACTGAGGGAGCGCTGCACTGTCGGAGGGGCAGTACTGGGGGAGCGCTGCACTGTCGGAGGGGCAGTACTGAGGGAGTGCCGCACTGTCGGAGTGTCAGTACTGAGGGAGAGCCGCACTGTCGGAGTGTCAGTACTGAGGGAGCGCTGCACTGTCGGAGGGTCAGTACTGAGGGAGAGCTGCACTATCGGAGGGGCAGTACTGAGGGAGCACTGCACTGCCGGAGGGGCAGTACTGAGGGAGCGCTGCACTGCCGGAGGGTCAGTACTGAGGGAGAGCTGCACTGTCAGAGGGGCAGTACTGGGGGAGCGCTGCACTGCCGGAGGGTCAGTACTGAGGGAGTGCTGCACTGTCGGAGGGCAGTACTGAGGGAGCGCTGCACTGTCGGAGGGTCAGTACTGAGGGAGTGCTGCACTGTTGGAGGGTCAGTACTGAGGGAGCGCTGCACTGTCGGAGGAGCAGTACTGAGGGTGTGCCGCACTGTCGGAGGGGCAGTACTGAGGGAGTGCTGCACTGTCGGAGGGAGTGCTGAGGGAGCGCTGCACTGTCGGAGGGGCAGTACTGAGGGAGCGCTGCACTGTCGGAGGGTCAGTACTAGGGGAGCGCTGCACTGCCGGAGGGTCAGTACTGAGGGAACGCTGCACTGTCGGAGGGGCAGTACTGAGGGAGCGCCGCACTGTCGGAGGGCAGTACTGAGGGAGCGCTGCACTGTCAGAGGGTCAGTACTGAGGGAACGCTGCACTGTCGGAGGGCAGTACTGAGGGAGTGCTGCACTGTCGGAGGGGCAGTACTGAGGGTGTGCCGCACTGTCAGAGGGGCAGTACTGAGGGAGTGCGGCACTGTCGGGGGGGGCAGTACTGAGGGAGCGTTGCACTGTCGGAGGGTCAGTACTGGGGGAGCGCTGCACTGTCGGACGGCATTACTGAGGGAGCGCAGCACTGTCGTAGGGGAGTACTGAGTGAGTGCTGCACTGTCGGAGGGGCAGTACTGAGAATGTGCTGCACTGCCGGAGGGGCAGTACTGAGGGAGCATTGCACTGTCGGAGGGTCAGTACTGGGGGAGCGCTGCACTGTTGGAGGGTCAGTACTGAGGGAGCGCCGCACTGTCGGAGGGGAGTACTGAGGGAGTGCTGCACTGTCGGAGGGGAGTGCTGAGGGAGCGCTGCACTGTCGGAGGGGCAGTACTGAGGGAGCGCTGCACTGTCGGAGGGTCAGTACTAGGGGAGCGCTGCACTGCCGGAGGGTCAGTACTGAGGGAACGCTGCACTGTCGGAGGGGCAGTACTGAGGGAGCGCCGCACTGTCGGAGGGCAGTACTGAGGGAGCGCTGCACTGTCAGAGGGTCAGTACTGAGGGAACGCTGCACTGTCGGAGGGCAGTACTGAGGGAGTGCTGCACTGTCGGAGGGGCAGTACTGAGGGTGTGCCGCACTGTCAGAGGGGCAGTACTGAGGGAGTGCGGCACTGTCGGGGGGGGCAGTACTGAGGGAGCGTTGCACTGTCGGAGGGTCAGTACTGGGGGAGCGCTGCACTGTCGGACGGCATTACTGAGGGAGCGCAGCACTGTCGTAGGGGAGTACTGAGTGAGTGCTGCACTGTCGGAGGGGCAGTACTGAGAATGTGCTGCACTGCCGGAGGGGCAGTACTGAGGGAGCATTGCACTGTCGGAGGGTCAGTACTGGGGGAGCGCTGCAATGTTGGAGGGTCAGTACTGAGGGAGCGCCGCACTGTCGGAGGGGAGTACTGAGGGAGTGCTGCACTGTCCGAGGGTCAGTATTGAGGGTGCGCTGCACTGCCGGAGGGCAGTACTGAGGGAGCGCCGCACTGTCGGAGGGGCAGTACTGAGGGAGCGCTGCACTGTCGGAGGGTCAGTACTGAGGGAGTGCTGCACTGTCGGAGGGCAGTACTGAGGGAGCGCTGCACTGTCGGAGGGTCAGTACTGAGGGAGTGCTGCACTGTTGGAGGGTCAGTACTGAGGGAGCGCTGCACTGTCGGAGGAGCAGTACTGAGGGTGTGCCGCACTGTCGGAGGGGCAGTACTGAGGGAGTGCTGCACTGTCGGAGGGGAGTGCTGAGGGAGCGCTGCACTGTCGGAGGGGCAGTACTGAGGGAGCGCTGCACTGTTGGAGGATCAGTACTAGGGGAGCGCTGCACTGCCGGAGGGGCAGTACTGAGGGAGCGCTGCACTGTCAGAGGGACAGTACTGAGGGAGCGCCGCACTGTCGGAGGGCAGTACTGAGGGAGCGCTGCACTGTCAGAGGGTCAGTACTGAGGGAACGCTGCACTGTCGGAGGGCAGTACTGAGGGAGTGCTGCACTGTCGGAGGGGCAGTACTGAGGGTGTGCCGCACTGTCGGAGGGGCAGTACTGAGGGAGTGCGGCACTGTCGGGGGGGGCAGTACTGAGGGAGCATTGCACTGTCGGAGGGTCAGTACTGGGGGAGCGCTGCACTGTCGGACGGCATTACTGAGGGAGCGCAGCACTGTCGTAGGGGAGTACTGAGTGAGTGCTGCACTGTCGGAGGGGCAGTACTGAGAATGTGCTGCACTGCCGGAGGGGCAGTACTGAGGGAGCATTGCACTGTCGGAGGGTCAGTACTGGGGGAGCGCTGCACTGTTGGAGGGTCAGTACTGAGGGAGCGCCGCACTGTCGGAGGGGAGTACTGAGGGAGTGCTGCACTGTCCGAGGGTCAGTATTGAGGGTGCGCTGCACTGCCGGAGGGCAGTACTGAGGGAGCGCCGCACTGTCGGAGGGGCAGTACTGAGGGAGCGCTGCACTGTCGGAGGATCAGTACTGGGGGAGCGCTGCACTGCCGGAGGGTCAGTACTGAGGGAGCGCTGCACTGTCGGAGGGGCAGTACTGAGGGAGTGCTGCACTGTCGGAGGGGCAGTACTGAGGGAGTGCTGCACTGTCGGAGGGGCAGTACTGAGGGAGTGCTGCACTGTCGGAGGGGCAGTACTGAGGGAGCTCTGCTCTGTCGCAGGGGCAGTACTGAGGGAGTGCTGCACTGAGCCTTGTTTTCAAATCCCTCCATGGCCTCGCCCCTCCCTATTTCTGTAACCTCCTCCAACCCCAGAACCCTCCGAGATATCTGTGCTCCTCCAATTCTGGCCTCTTTCGCATCCCCAATTTTAATATCTCCACCATTGGCGGCCGTACTTTCAGCTGCCGAGGTGCAAAGCTCTGGAATTCCCTCCCCAAACCTCTCTGCCTCTCTCCTTGTGCGCTAATGGATCTCTGGTTGAAACTTGTGAGTTTTGGCACCAAGCACAGGCTCAATCTCAGCCAGATTCTCACACGAAGACTCAGGCTACACAAATTGCTGCCTGTTACCCCGGCAACAGTGGTATCACCTTCAAAAGCAACAAAAGACCCGCCAAAAGACACATTAGCAACAGCGGCAGTGAAAGACTCGGGTTTTGTTTGGTAGGTACGAGCTCTCCCGCAGAGAATCCCACGGTCCCACATACTGCCGACACTGCCAATCCCGGCCTGCACCCCCGAGCACTTCAGTACGTGTGTCACAGCACTACACACTGCCAAAGACAAAAGCATCCGGCCCATTCCCACTCAGCCTAACACGCCATTAACCCCTTCCTGGCATCGGCTAGGCTGGACCAATCAATGAGAGAGAGAAAGGGAGAAAGAGAGACGGAGAGACAGAGAGAGAGACAGACAGAGAGGGAGACAGAGAAAGAAAGAGAGAGACAGACTGAGAGAGAGACAGAGAGAGACAGAGAGAGAGAGAGAGAGGGAACGAGAGAGTGAGACAGCGAAAGAGACAGACTGAGAGAGACAGAGAGAGAGAGACAGAGAGAGAGACAGAGAAACATGGAGAGAGAGACATGGAGAGAGAGGGAGAGAATGAGAGAGAGTCATAGGTGTAAAGTCTGTGGGTTGTGCAGTTAATAAATACACAGACTTCAGAAGTAACAAACAAACAGGTCTTTACTATTCGAAGGTCCGGGCGAATCTGCCCCAGCAATCCTGCTACAACACTTATATACTGGTGTGGTCACTATCGGTATTACAGTATACAGAAGCCAAACAAATAGTGCCACACCTAAAGTAGTTCCCTTAAAGGTGAACGGTTACATTCAATAGTTCCCTTAAAGGTAGACGGGTACATACACTACAATCCTCCCTTTTTAGCTTATTACTTACAGAGTCTCCGTTAAACATACATATCTTCAACTTCCTATAAAACAAATTACAGATATAATCTCGGTGGAGTCAATGTCATATAAAACAATTTACAAATATAATCTCGGTGGAAACAGTTCACAGGTTCAGTCTCTGCGGAAACATTTCATAGATTCAGTCTCTGATCTTGACTCGTTCCGAACAACATTTCTTTGGTGTAGCCGGTTCACCTGGCTAGCGTGACTCCTCCATAGCCTTTTTCTTGACGTAGCAGCTTGAACTTTCGTCCTGTTGAACCAGCAGTGCGGACTTTTACAACCAACTGGCTGTCTTGACATTTTCCAGTTTTCCAACTGATTTAGCTCCTTTCGTAATGTCCCGCCTGGAATGGTAGAAGTGCTAATATTTTAGACAGTTATTATCTTCTGCTTCTTCTTTTTCTTTTCTGCCTTTTTGAAACTCTCGGAGCTCCTTTCTCGGCTGCCAGCTGTAGCGCCACCAATTCTCTATGTTCCTTAGACCTTAAGTGCTTCATCCGGATTTCAGCACTTTGAGAGTTTTCATCACAAGCTGGGCAGACCACATCCTCGTAATATTCAGTGTCACTCAACAGGTCATGGTAATATTCGGGTTCGTCCTGAGTTAGGCCCGCTAGAGAGACTTCTTCTTCCTCCTCACCCGTCTGGACGTTAGCTGACGGTGGTTCCTTCCCTAAACATCTTTCTTGAAAAGCCTTCTTCATGCATTCATATTCATCCCGCTCTTCCTGGGTTATCTGCCATTCCTTCACGACGGACCTCATTTGTGAGTTCAATACCTTCCTTTCCATCGGTAATTGCGTTATCAGGCTATTTAACCCTTCTACTGAAGTAACGGTTTCCACATTCTTCTGTTCACCTTGACGTGATTCAACGTACTTTTGGCATCCTTGTAAAATTTGTATTGCCACCTCAGCTATCTCCGTGACTTTTGAGAGCTCCGAACTCGTTCCCCCTGAAGATTGAAGCTCGTGTTCAGATTGTTCCCCTTGCAGAGTCTTGTCCTGCAGCATATGAAGGAGTTGGCTGACCGTTAACTCTTCCCTGGGAACACGGTGGATCAGAGTCTTCTCCATTTCATCCACCTCTTTCTCCAATACTTCCACCTTACGTTCCTCTTGAACTTTGGCTTTCAGCGCTCGGAAAAGTTGCGTCCTGATGCTCTCTAGTTCATGTTCAGGGACCATTCTTACAGTGTCCTGTTCTTCCACTGAAAGGATTCCCAGTTGAATCTGTTCCTCAAGTTGTTGAACCTCGGTCATTGCCGCCTCATATTTGTCTTGGGTGTCCTTCAATGTTTTTATAAGTTCTTGGACATCCTGTCTTTCATGCTCTGCCATGATTTTCACCTCTAATTTCTCATCTATGGATGGAGCTTCTATCGATGAGTCTGTCTTGGCCTTGAGCTCATCAAGAATTTCCTGCAGCCTTTGGACTTCTTGCTCATGTTCAACCTTTAGTTGTTCATAAGCTTCTACTGAAACTAGCTTTTCGGAGGTTGCCGAGTTAACCCCCTCCAGAATTGTAGCCTGGGCCTGTTCATACTGTTCTTTCAACTTCTCACACTCTGCTTGTAAGGAGTCGTAGAGAAGAACTGGAATAAAATCCTGGCTCCCTGAAGATTCCTCTTCCTTTGGTTCATTCTGTAAATATTCTAGTTCCTGAACAGCATCAGGGGAATGTGATTGGTATTTGACCACGATGGCTCTATGGTCGCTCTCTGCTTGAGCTAGCTGTCTCTGTAGTCTTTCCAGGTTCTCCCATTCGGTGTCCCAGAACTTTTCCATATTTTTCATCTCTTGTATGAGACGGTCACTCAACTGTTCTAATTGTTGTCGTACTTTGACATAAGTTTGAGTCCGAACTCGGTGTTCTTCCGTCGTGGATGAATCCTTTGCTTGAACAGGCTCAGAATTCCCTGTCAACCTGGAGTTCTGCTCTGCAGCTTTATTCTTCTTGGTAACATAAGTCCTTCTGCATGTCTGCGTTTCCTTCCCCATCGTCGGCAAGTCCCTTTTAGCCTTGTCTTCCATATTTGCATTGGTCTTATCGTCATCCATTTCAGAATCTGAGCTGATAGCTTGCACCGAGTCCTCCCTCATTATGGCTTTTAGGTAGTGCCATTCCATATCTATTTTCTTAATCCACTCCCGTCCTAGAAGTGGTGGTCCTCCTTCAGGTACTACGTACAAATTCATTCTTGGGTGTTCTTTACCCCTATCTCTCACCTTGACTCTTATTTTCCCCACGGGGTATACGTTATGCCCCGTGTATGTCTGTAATACGAACTTGGTATTTCTTAAAGGTATGTGAGAGAATAGCCGGTGGTAGTCCCTTCGGTTGATGACTGATAGAGCTGATCCAGTGTCCAGCTCCATTCTTACTTGGACTCCAGCTATTTTTAGTATGACCCAGGTGGCCTGTAGATCTGTTTCTTTACCCACATTGTGGATTCTCAGACTACCCAGCTCCTGGTTGTTTGGGTCTGAGTCTGAATTCTGTTCGTCTGAACTCTTCTCAGCCACCTTGTGTACCTTGTTGTACTTTTCTTGTGGTGGCTTCCTTTGATTATTGGTCTTTTTCCCGGACCGGCATACCTTCGCGGTGTGACCCAGTTTGCCACATTTCCTACACTCTTGGTTCTTAAACCAGCATTGATTCTGGTCATGCGTTGTCTTCCCACAACGGTAGCATTTTGTTGTGCTTGAAGTAATTTGGTCCACCCCGAGTGCTGCCGCCTTTAGTTGCATTTCCGCCGTTCCTTTCGCTGCTGCTTCATGCGATGCAGCTATGAGGACAGCCCTGTCCAGTGTGAGGTCGTTTTCTTCCAGTAGTCGCTTCTGCGTTCCTTCTTTGGACAATCCGCATACGAACTTGTCCCGCAGTGCCTCTGTCAGATTCCCTCCGAACTGGCAGTATTTCGCCAGCCTACGCAGCTCGACCAAGTATTCCGCATTGCTTTCGTCTTTCTTCTGCGTTCTTGCGTAGAATTTGAATCGTTCAGCCAGCATCAGCGGTGTGGGGTTCAAGTGGTCCTTCAGCACAGCCACAATCTCTTCGAAGGTCTGATCCGCTGGTTTATTTGGTGCTATTAGATGCTTCAAGAGCCCGTATGTTTTTGCCCCCATCGAGTTTAGCAATGTTATCGCCTTGTCGTCTTCCTCTATTTTGTTGGCTTCGCAATAGATCTCTATGCGTTCCACGTACGTGGCCCAGTCTTCTATTTCAGAATTAAAGTCGTTAATATTCCCTCGCTTAGGCACCTTTCTTCCCTTGGGAGCAGCACCAGTATTTCTTTAAGTATTCTTATTCACTTGTTTGTTTCTAAGATGGCGGTTTTCCCGCGAAATCGGCGGTTTCCCGCTCTTCCCTTCTCTCCCCGCCCACTTCAATGGCGGTATGTCAATCAAGATGGCGGTTTTCCCGCGAAAATGGCGGTTTCCCGCTTCTGGCGTCTTCTCCGCCTAATGGCGGCTTCCCGCGTTTCTTCCCGGTGGAAGGGGTACGCTTCCCCCAGAGCGGACAGGTTCAGCCGCTGGCTGGCTACCGCACAGCTCCCCTTACTCGGCTATGTCTTTTCCTCCCGCCCGCATGGCTCTACCGGCGCTGGGTACACCCCGTTAACGGAGGACAGTTCAGCCGCTGGACTGGCTCTCGCGCAGTCTCTCTCTCCTTACCCGGCTCTGTCGCTCTCTCACCTGCACGTTCGGTGTTACCGGCCCTGGGTACCCCATTGGTGGAGAACAGCTCAGCCGCTGGACTGGCTCTCGCGCAGTCTCTCACCCCGTTTTCGGCTGTGTCTCTCACCCACTCCCGCACGTTCGGTTTTGCCGGCTCTGAGTATCCCGTTGGTGGAGAACAGCTCAGCCGCTGGACTGGCTCCTTGCAGTCTCTCTCTCCGCACCCGGCTCTCACCCGCACGGTTCCCGTTTGCCTCCCCAGCCCTCTCGCAGACCGGTGTTTCCCTCCCCGGCTGCGGCTGGGTTTCTCTTCCCGCGCCTACTCACAGGCTCAGCGCTTCGTGGCTGCGGTCGCTGCCCGGATTTTTCCCGCCGATCGCGGTCCGGCTGTCACCCGACGCCGTTGGACCCAACTTTTGGCCGGCACAGCTCCCCCTCGACCGAGGTCGAGTGCTCTGCCCTTATCCTCCGGATACTTCTACACCTTCCCCTACTCACAGTCTCTTCGGCCGCCTTGTTTCTTGCTGGTCGGCTCAGTCCGCACCGTGGCAGAAGGGTAGTCAGTGCCTGTTGCTGATACAGCTTTTGTTGTTAGTCTTCCTGCTTTCTGTTGTTGCAGCCTCGTGTTTTCTTTTGGTAGCACGACGAGGGCGGTTGTCTCTCTTCGACGCTCTTCGTTGCTTTTGGTAATCTTGCCGCAGGGTACGATCGGACTCGTCGCCACTGTAAAGTCTGTGGGTTGTGCAGTTAATAAATACACAGACTTCAGAAGTAACAAACAAACAGGTCTTTACTATTCGAAGGTCTGGGCAAATCTGCCCCAGCAATCCTGCTACAACACTTATATACTGGTGTGGTCACTATCGGTATTACAGTATACTGAAGCCAAACAAATAGTGCCACACCTAAAGTAGTTCCCTTAAAGGTGAACGGTTACATTCAATAGTTCCCTTAAAGATAGACGGGTACATACACTACAATAGGGAGTGCTGCACTGTCGGAGGGGCAGTACTGAGGGAGCGCCGCACTGTCGGAGGGGCAGTACTGAGGTAGCGCCACACTGTCGGAGGGGCAGTACTGAGGGAGCGCTGCACTGTCGGAGGGGCAGTACTGAGGGAGCGCCGCACTGTCGGAGGGGCAGTACTGAGGGAGCGTTGCACCGTCGGAGGGGCAGTACTGAGGGAGCGCTGCACTGTCGGAGGGGCAGTACTGAGGGAGCGCCGCACTGTCGGAGGGGCAGTACTGAGGGAGCGCTGCACTGTTGGAGGGGCAGTACTGAGGGAGTGCTGCAATGTTGGAGGGGCAGTACTGAGGGAGCACCGCACTGTTGGAGGGGCAGTACTGAGGGAGAGCTGCACTCTCAGAGGGGCAGTACTGAGGGAGTGCTGCAATGTTGGAGGGGCAGTACTGAGGGAGAGTCGCACTGTCGGAGGGGCAGTACTGAGGGAGCACTGCACTGTCGGAGGGGCAGTACTGAGGGAGCGCCGCACTGTCGGAGGGGCAGTACTGAGGGAGCGCTGCACTGTCGTGGGGCAGTACTGAGGGAGCGCTGCACTGTTGGAGGGGCAGTACTGAGGGAGCGCTGCACTGTCGGAGGGGCAGTACTGAGGGAGCGCTGCACTGTCGTGGGGCAGTACTGAGGGAGCGCTGCACTGTCAGAGGGGCAGTACTGAGGGAGTGCTGCAATGTTGGAGGGGCAGTACTGAGGGAGAGTCGCACTGTCGGAGGGGCAGTACTGAGGGAGTGCTGCACTGTCAGAGGGGCAGTACTGAGGGAGCGCTGCACTGTCGGAGGGGCAGTACTGAGGGAGTGCTGCACTGTCGGAGGGGCAGTACTGAGGGAGTGCTGCACTGTCGGAGGGGCAGTACTGAGGGAGCACTGCACTGTCGGAGGGGCAGTACTGAGGGAGCGCCGCACTGTCGGAGGGGCAGTACTGAGGGAGCGCTGCACTGTCGTGGGGCAGTACTGAGGGAGCGCTGCACTGTTGGAGGGGCAGTACTGAGGGAGCGCTGCACTGTCGGAGGGGCAGTACTGAGGGAGCGCTGCACTGTCGTGGGGCAGTACTGAGGGAGCGCTGCACTGTCAGAGGGGCAGTACTGAGGGAGTGCTGCAATGTTGGAGGGGCAGTACTGAGGGAGAGTCGCACTGTCGGAGGGGCAGTACTGAGGGAGTGCTGCACTGTCAGAGGGGCAGTACTGAGGGAGCGCTGCACTGTCGGAGGGGCAGTACTGAGGGAGTGCTGCACTGTCGGAGGGGCAGTACTGAGGGAGTGCTGCACTGTCGGGGGGGCAGTACTGAGGGAGCGCTGCACTGTCAGAGAGGCAGTACTGAGGGAGCGCCGCACTGTCGGAGGGTCAGTACTGAGGGAGTGCTGCACTGTCGGAGGGGCAGTACTGAGGGAGCAGTGCACTATCGGAGTGGTTGCCTTCTCAGGTGGATGTAAAAATCCCACAGCACTGTTTGAAGAAGAGCAGGGGAGTTATCCCCAGTGTCCTGGCCAATATTTACCCCTCAGTTAACATCACTAAAACTGGTCATTATCACATTGCTGTTTGTGGGAGCTTGCTGTGCAAAATTGGCTGCCATGTTTGCTATATTACAACAGTGACTACACTTCAAAAATACGTGGAATCACAGAATCATACAGCACAGAAGGAGGCCATTCGGCCCATTGTGCCTGTGTCGGCTCTTTGAAAGAGCTATCCAATTAGTCCCACTCCCCCATCTCTTTCCCCAGGGCCCTGCCCATTTTCCCCCTTCAAGTATTTATCGAATTCCCTTTTGAAAGTTACTATTGAATCTGCTTCCAGACAGTGCATTCCGGACCATAAAAACTCGCTACGGAAAAAGTGTCTCCTCATCTCACCACTGGGAAACAGCACTGCATACTTCCCTCCAGTCTAAGAAACAACCGTGCCCCACTGCATTCTGTCCGTCAGCGTGTTTCGAATCCACGCTGCCACTCTCCCTTTAATCCCATGGGCTTCAAACCTGATGGGGGTCTGGAATAGCCTGTCACCTCTGCCCCGCACAATCGAGAACATTTTCGTGCCCTGGCACCGACCCTTTGTGTGTCACTGAGTAATCCTTGACATATCCAGACTGGCTGTCTGGCAGCCGCTCAGCCCCCTGTACTCACTGTCCATTCCAATTGGCGCTCATGATTCAGGCTGTTGGGAACCAGCGAGGGGAGAAATCAAGGGCTTTTCATTTCAGTTTTTCAGGAGGGCCAGTTCCGTGAAGTCAAACCCAGCCCTTGAACTCTTCGCTTGGGCTCTCAAAAAATGATGCCCACGCAATTAGCATCAGTTTGTCTTCAATCCCGAACCCACACTCGGTTTCCAATCAGTCCCATTCCCCTGTGTCATCTCTCTGAACGAGTTCTCCTCAGTCCCATTCCCCTGTGCCCTCTCCCTGAACGCTCTCCTCGGTCCCATTCCCCTGTGCCCTCTCTCTGAACGCTCTCCTCAGTCCCATTCCCCTGTGCCCTCTCTCTGAACGCTCTCCTCAGTCCCATTCCCCTGTGCCCTCTCTCTGAACGCTCTCCTCAGTCCCATTCCCCTGTGCCCTTTCTCTGAACGCTCTCCTCAGTCCCATTCCCCTGTGCCCTCTCTCTGAACGCTCTCCTCAGTCCCATTCCCCTGTGCCCTCTCTCTGAACGCTCTCCTCAGTCCCATTCCCCTGTGCCCTCTCTCTGAACGCTCTCCTCAGTCCCATTCCCCTGTGCCCTCTCTCTGAACGCTCCCCTCAGTCCCATTCCCCTGTGCCCACTTTCTGAACGCTCCCCTCAGTCCCATTCCCCTGTGCCCTCTCTCTGTACGCTCCCCTCAGTCCCATTCCCCTGTGCCCTCTCTCTGAACGCCCCCCTCAGTCCCATTCCCCTGTGCCCTCTCTCTGAGCACTCTCCTCAGTCCCATTCCCCTGTGCCCTCTCTCTGAACATTCTCCTCAGTCCCATTCCCCTGTGCCCTCTCTCTGAACGCACCCCTCAGTCCCATTCCCCTGTGCCCTCTCTCTGAACGCTCTCCTCAGTCCCATTCCCCTGTGCCCTCTCTCTGAACACTCTCCTCAGTCCCATTCCCCTGTGCCCTCTCTCTGAACGCTCCCCTCAGTCCCATTCCCGTGTGCCCTCTCTCTGAACGCTCCCCTCAGTCCCTTTCCCCTGTGCCCTCTCTCTGAACGATCTCCTCAGTCCCATTCCCCTGTGCCCTCTCTCTGAACGCTCCCCTCAGTCCCATTCCCCTGTGCCCTCTCTCTGAACGATCTCCTCAGTCCCATTCCCCTGTGCCCTCTATCTGAACACTCCCCTCAGTCCCATTCCCCTGTGCCCTCTCTCTGAACGCTCTCCTCAGTCCCATTCCCCTGTGCCCTCTCTCTGAACGCTCCCCTCAGTCCCATTCCCCTGTGCCCTCTCTCTGAATGCTCTCCTCAGTCCCATTCCCCTGTGCCCTCTCTGAACGCTCTCCTCAGTCCCATTCCACTGTGCCCTCTCTCTGAATGCTCTCCTCAGTCCCATTCCCGTGCCCTCTCTCTGAACGCTCCCCTCAGTCCCATTCCCCTGTGCCCTCTCTCTGAACGCTCCCCTCAGTCCCATTCCCCTGCGCCCTCTCTGTGAACGCTCCCCTCAGTCCCATTCCCCTGTGCCCTCTCTCTGAACGCTCTCCTCAGTCCCATTCCCCTGTGCCCTCTCTCTGAACGCTCCCCTCAGCCCCATTCCCCTGTGCCCGCTCTCTGAAAGCTCTCCTCAGTCTCATTCCCCTGTGCCCTCTCTCTGAACGCTCTCCTCAGTCCCATTCCCCTGTGCCCTCTCTCTGAACGCTCTCCTCAGTCCCATTCCCGTGCCCTCTCTCTGAACGCTCCGCTCAGTCCCATTCCCCTGTGCCCTCTCTCTGAACGCTCTCCTCAGTCCCATTCCCCTGTGCCCTCTCTCTGAATGCTCTCTTCAGTCCCATTCCCCTGTGCCCTCTCTCTGAATGCTCTCCTCAGTCCCATTCCCCTGTGCCCTCTCTCTGAACGCTCCCCTCAGTCCCATTCCCCTGTGCCCTCTCTCTGAACGCTCTCCTCAGTCCCATTCCCCTGTGCCCTCTCTGTGAACGCTCTCCTCAGTCCCATTCCCCTGTGCCCTCTCTCTGAACGCTCCCCTCAGTCCCATTCCACTGTGCCCTCTCTCTGAACGCTCCCCTCAGTCCCATTCCCCTGTGCCCTCTCTCTGAACGCTCTCCTCAGTCCCATTCCCCTGTGCCCTCTCTCTGAACGCTCCCCTCAGTCCCATTCCCCTGTGCCCTCTCTCTGAACGCTCTCCTCAGTCCCATTCCCCTGTGCCCTCTCTCTGAACGCTCTCCTCAGTCCCATTCCCCTGTGCCCTCTCTCTGAACGTTCCCCTCAGTCCCATTCCACTGTGCCCTCTCTCTGAACGCTCCCCTCAGTCCCATTCCCCTGTGCCCTCTCTCTGAACGCTCTCCTCAGTCCCATTCCCCTGTGCCCTCTCTCTGAACGCTCTCCTCAGTCCCATTCCCCTGTGCCCTCTCCCTGAACGCTCTCCTCAGTCCCATTCCCCTGTGCCCTCTCTCTGAACGCTCCCCTCAGTCCCATTCCACTGTGCCCTCTCTCTGAACGCTCCCCTCAGTCCCATTCCCCTGTGCCCTCTCTCTGAACGCTCTCCTCAGTCCCATTCCCCTGTGCCCTCTCTCTGAACGCTCTCCTCAGTCCCATTCCCCTGTGCCCTCTCTCTGAACGCTCGCCTCAATCCCATTCCACTGTGCCCTCTCTCTGAACGCTCTCCTCAGTCCCATTCCCCTGTGCCCTCTCTCTGAACGCTCTCCTCAGTCCCATTCCCCTGTGCCCTCTCTCTGAACGCTCTCCTCAGTCTCATTCCCCTGTGCCCTCTCTCTGAACGCTCTCCTCAGTCCCAGTCCCCTGTGCCCTCTCTCTGAACGCTCTCCTCAGTCTCATTCCCCTGTGCCCTCTCTCTGAACGCTCTCCTCAGTCCCATTCCCCTGTGCCCTCTCTCTGAACGCTCTCAGTCCCATTCCCCTGTGCCCTCTCTCTGAACGCTCCCCTCAGTCCCATTCCCCTGTGCCCTCTCTCTGAACGCTCTCCTCAGTCCCATTCCCCTGTGCCCTCTCTCTGAACGCTCCCCTCAGTCCCATTCCCCTGTGCCCTCTCTCTGAACGCTCTCCTCAGTCCCATTCCCCTGTGCCCTCTCTCTGAACGCTCTCCTCAGTCCCATTCCCTGTGCCCTCTCTCTGAACGCTCTCCTCAGTCCCAGTCCCCTGTGCCCTCTCTCTGAACGCTCTCCTCAGTTCCATTCCCCTGTGACCTCTCTCTGAACGCTCTCCTCAGTCCCATTCCCCTGTGCCCTCTCTCTGAACGCTCTCCTTAGTCCCATTCCCCTGTGCCCTCTCTCTGAACGCTCTCCTCAGTCCCATTCCCGTGCCCTCTCTGAACGCTCTCCTCAGTCCCATTCCCCTGTGCCCTCTCTCTGAACGCTCTCCTCAGTCCCATTCCCCTGTGCCCTCTCTCTGAACGCTCTCCTCAGTCCCATTCCCCTGTGCCCTCTCTCTGAACGCTCTCCTCAGTCCCATTCCCCTGTGCCCACTCTCTGAACGCTCTCCTCAGTCCCATTCCCCTGTGCCCTCTCTCTGAACGCTCTCCTCAGTCCCATTCCCGTGTGCCCTCTCTCTGAACGCTCTCCTCAGTCCCATTCCCCTGTGCCCTCTCTCTGAACGCTCTCCTCAGTCCCATTCCCCGGTGCCCTCTCTCTGAATGCTCTCCTCAGTCCCATTCCCCTGTGCCCTCTCTCTGAACGCTCTCCTCAGTCCCATTCCCCTGTGCCCTCTCTCTGAACGCTCCCCTCAGTCCCATTCCACTGTGCCCTCTCTCTGAACGCTCCCCTCAGTCCCATTCTCCTGTGCCCTCTATCTGAACGCTCTCCTCAGTCCCATTCACCTGTGCCCTCTCTCTGAACGCTCTCCTCAGTCCCATTCCCCTGTGCCCTCTCTCTGAACGCTCTCCTCAGTCCCATTCCCCTGTGCCCTCTATCTGAACGCTCTCCTCAGTCCCATTCACCTGTGCCCTCTCTCTGAACGCTCTCCTCAGTCCCATTCCCCTGTGCCCTCTCTCTGAACGCTCTCCTCAGTCCCATTCTCCTGTGCCCTCTCTCTGAACGCTCTCCTCAGTCTCATTCCCCTGTGCCCTCTCTCTGAACGCTCTCCTCAGTCCCATTCCCCTGTGCTCTCTATCTGAACGCTCTCCTCAGTCCCATTCCCCTGTGCCCTCTCTCTGAACGCTCTCCTCAGTCCCATTCCCCTGTGCCCTCTCTCTGAACGCTCTCCTCAGTCCCATTCCCCTGTGCCCTCTCTCTGAACGCTCTCCTCAGTCCCATTCCCCTGTGCCCTCTCTCTGAACGCTCTCCTCAGTCTCATTCCCGTGCCCTCTCTCTGAACGCTCTCCTCAGTCCCAGTCCCCTGTGCCCTCTCTCTGAACGCTCTCCTCAGTCCCATTCCCCTGTGCCCTCTCTCTGAACGCTCCCCTCAGTCCCATTCCCCTGTGCCCTCTCTCTGAACGCTCTCCTCAGTCCCATTCCCCTGTGCCCTCTCTCTGAACGCTCCCCTCAGTCCCATTCCCCTATGCCCTCTCTCTGAACGCTCTCCTCAGTCCCATTCCCCGGTGCCCTCTCTCTGAACGCTCTCCTCAGTCCCATTCCCCTGTGCACTCTCTCTGAACGCTCTCCTCAGTCCCATTCCCCTGTGCCCTCTCTCTGAACGCTCTCCTCAGTCCCATTCCCCTGTGCCCTCTCTCTGAATGCTCTCCTCAGTCCCATTCCCCTGTGCCCTCTCTCTGAACACTCTCCTCAGTCCCATTCCCCTATGCCCTCTCTCTGAACGCTCTCCTCAGTCCCATTCCCCTGTGCCCTCTCTCTGAATGCTCTCCTCAGTCCCATTCCCCTGTGCCCTCTCTCTGAACACTCTCCTCAGTCCCATTCCCCTGTGCCCTCTCTCTGAATGCTCTCCTCAGTCCCATTCCCGTGTGCCCTCTCTCTGAACGCTCTCCTCAGTCCCATTCCCCTGTGCCCTCTCTCTGAACGCTCTCCTCAGTCCCATTCCACTGTGCCCTCTCTCTGAACGCTCTCCTCAGTCCCATTCCCCTGCGCCCTCTCTCTGAACGCTCTCCTCAGTCCCATTCCCCTGTGCCCTCTCTCTGAACGCTCTCCTCAGTCCCATTCCCCTGTGCCCTCTCTCTGAATGCTCTCTTCAGTCCCATTCCCCTGTGCCCTCTCTCTGAATGCTCTCCTCAGTCCCATTCCCCTGTGCCCTCTCTCTGAACGCTCCCCTCAGTCCCATTCCCCTGTGCCCTCTCTCTGAACGCTCTCCTCAGTCCCATTCCCCTGTGCCCTCTCTGTGAACGCTCTCCTCAGTCCCATTCCCCTGTGCCCTCTCTCTGAACGCTCCCCTCAGTCCCATTCCACTGTGCCCTCTCTCTGAACGCTCCCCTCAGTCCCATTCCCCTGTGCCCTCTCTCTGAACGCTCTCCTCAGTCCCATTCCCCTGTGCCCTCTCTCTGAACGCTCCCCTCAGTCCCATTCCCCTGTGCCCTCTCTCTGAACGCTCTCCTCAGTCCCATTCCCCTGTGCCCTCTCTCTGAACGCTCTCCTCAGTCCCATTCCCCTGTGCCCTCTCTCTGAACGTTCCCCTCAGTCCCATTCCACTGTGCCCTCTCTCTGAACGCTCCCCTCAGTCCCATTCCCCTGTGCCCTCTCTCTGAACGCTCTCCTCAGTCCCATTCCCCTGTGCCCTCTCTCTGAACGCTCTCCTCAGTCCCATTCCCCTGTGCCCTCTCCCTGAACGCTCTCCTCAGTCCCATTCCCCTGTGCCCTCTCTCTGAACGCTCCCC
This sequence comes from Somniosus microcephalus, assembly GCF_052327205.1. NCBI lineage: Eukaryota > Metazoa > Chordata > Chondrichthyes > Squaliformes > Somniosidae > Somniosus > Somniosus microcephalus. Next base: position 247,017,931 of record NC_140995.1, on the reverse strand, counting down.
TCAGTCCCATTCCACTGTGCCCTCTCTCTGAACGCTCCCCACAGTCCCATTCCCCTGTGCCCTCTCTCTGAACGCTCTCCTCAGTCCCATTCCCCTGTGCCCTCTCTCTGAACGCTCTCCTCAGTCCCATTCCCCTGTGCCCTCTCTCTGAACGCTCGCCTCAGTCCCATTCCCCTGTGCCCTCTCTCTGAACGCTCTCCTCAGTCCCATTCCCCTTTGCCCTCTCTCTGAACGCTCTCCTCAGTCCCATTCCCCTGTGCCCTCTCTCTGAACGCTCTCCTCAGTCCCATTCCCCTGTGCCCTCTATCTGAACGCTCTCCTCAGTCCCAGTCCCCTGTGCCCTCTCTCTGAACGCTCTCCTCAGTCCCATTCCCCTGTGCCCTCTCTCTGAACGCTCTCCTCAGTCTCATTCCCCTGTGCCCTCTCTCTGAACGCTCTCCTCAGTCCCAGTCCCCTGTGCCCTCTCTCTGAACGCTCTCCTCAGTCTCATTCCCCTGTGCCCTCTCTCTGAACGCTCTCCTCAGTCCCATTCCCCTGTGCCCTCTCTCATACGCTCTCAGTCCCATTCCCCTGTGCCCTCTCTCTGAACGCTCCCCTCAGTCCCATTCCCCTGTGCCCTCTCTCTGAACGCTCTCCTCAGTCCCATTCCCCTGTGCCCTCTCTCTGAACGCTCTCCTCAGTCCCATTCCCCTGTGCCCTCTCTCTGAACGCTCTCCTCAGTCCCATTCCCTGTGCCCTCTCTCTGAACGCTCTCCTCAGTCCCAGTCCCCTGTGCCCTCTCTCTGAACGCTCTCCTCAGTTCCATTCCCGTGACCTCTCTCTGAACGCTCTCCTCAGTCCCATTCCACTGTGCCCTCTCTCTGAACGCTCTCCTCAGTCCCATTCCCCTGTGCCCTCTCTCTGAACGCTCTCCTCAGTCCCATTCCCATGCCCTCTCTGAACGCTCTCCTCAGTCCCATTCCCCTGTGCCCTCTCTCTGAACGCTCTCCTCAGTCCCATTCCCCTGTGCCCTCTCTCTGAACGCTCTCCTCAGTCCCATTCCCCTGTGCCCTCTCTCTGAACGCTCTCCTCAGTCCCATTCCCCTGTGCCCACTCTCTGAACGCTCTCCTCAGTCCCATTCCCCTGTGCCCTCTCTCTGAACGCTCTCCTCAGTCCCATTCCCGTGTGCCCTCTCTCTGAACGCTCTCCTCAGTCCCATTCCCCTGTGCCCTCTCTCTGAACGCTCTCCTCAGTCCCATTCCCCGGTGCCCTCTCTCTGAACGCTCTCCTCAGTCCCATTCCCCTGTGCCCTCTCTCTGAACGCTCTCCTCAGTCCCATTCCCCTGTGCCCTCTCTCTGAACGCTCCCCTCAGTCCCATTCCACTGTGCCCTCTCTCTGAACGCTCTCCTCAGTCCCATTCCCGTGTGCCCTCTCTCTGAACGCTCTCCTCAGTCCCATTCCCGTGCCCTCTCTGAACGCTCTCCTCAGTCCCATTCCCCTGTGCCCTCTCTCTGAACGCTCTCCTCAGTCCCATTCCCCTGTGCCCTCTCTCTGAACGCTCTCCTCAGTCCCATTCCCCTGTGCCCTCTCTCTGAACGCTCTCCTCAGTCCCATTCCCCTGTGCCCACTCTCTGAACGCTCTCCTCAGTCCCATTCCCCTGTGCCCTCTCTCTGAACGCTCTCCTCAGTCCCATTCCCGTGTGCCCTCTCTCTGAACGCTCTCCTCAGTCCCATTCCCCTGTGCCCTCTCTCTGAACGCTCTCCTCAGTCCCATTCCCCGGTGCCCTCTCTCTGAACGCTCTCCTCAGTCCCATTCCCCTGTGCCCTCTCTCTGAACGCTCTCCTCAGTCCCATTCCCCTGTGCCCTCTCTCTGAACGCTCCCCTCAGTCCCATTCCACTGTGCCCTCTCTCTGAACGCTCCCCTCAGTCCCATTCTCCTGTGCCCTCTATCTGAACGCTCTCCTCAGTCCCATTCACCTGTGCCCTCTCTCTGAACGCTCTCCTCAGTCCCATTCCCCTGTGCCCTCTCTCTGAACGCTCTCCTCAGTCCCATTCCCCTGTGCCCTCTATCTGAACGCTCTCCTCAGTCCCATTCACCTGTGCCCTCTCTCTGAACGCTCTCCTCAGTCCCATTCCCCTGTGCCCTCTCTCTGAACGCTCTCCTCAGTCCCATTCCCCTGTGCCCTCTCTCTGAACGCTCTCCTCAGTCTCATTCCCCTGTGCCCTCTCTCTGAACGCTCTCCTCAGTCCCATTCCCCTGTGCTCTCTATCTGAACGCTCTCCTCAGTCCCATTCCCCTGTGCCCTCTCTCTGAACGCTCTCCTCAGTCCCATTCCCCTGTGCCCTCTCTCTGAACGCTCTCCTCAGTCCCATTCCCCTGTGCCCTCTCTCTGAACGCTCTCAGTCCCATTCCCCTGTGCCCTCTCTCTGAACGCTCCCCTCAGTCCCATTCCCCTGTGCCCTCTCTCTGAACGCTCTCCTCAGTCCCATTCCCCTGTGCCCTCTCTCTGAACGCTCCCCTCAGTCCCATTCCCCTATGCCCTCTCTCTGAACGCTCTCCTCAGTCCCATTCCCCGGTGCCCTCTCTCTGAACGCTCTCCTCAGTCCCATTCCCCTGTGCACTCTCTCTGAACGCTCTCCTCAGTCCCATTCCCCTGTGCCCTCTCTCTGAACGCTCTCCTCAGTCCCATTCCCCTGTGCCCTCTCTCTGAATGCTCTCCTCAGTCCCATTCCCCTGTGCCCTCTCTCTGAACACTCTCCTCAGTCCCATTCCCTTATGCCCTCTCTCTGAACGCTCTCCTCAGTCCCATTCCCCTGTGCCCTTTCTCTGAATGCTCTCCTCAGTCCCATTCCCCTGTACCCTCTCTCTGAACACTCTCCTCAGTCCCATTCCCCTGTGCCCTCTCTCTGAATGCTCTCCTCAGTCCCATTCCCGTGTGCCCTCTCTCTGAACGCTCTCCTCAGTCCCATTCCCCTGTGCCCTCTCTCTGAACGCTCTCCTCAGTCCCATTCCCCTGTGCCCTCTCTCTGAACGCTCTCCTCAGTCCCATTCCCCTGCGCCCTCTCTCTGAACGCTCTCCTCAGTCCCATTCCCCTGTGCCCTCTCTCTGAACGCTCTCCTCAGTCCCATTCCCCTGTGCCCTCTCTCTGAATGCTCTCTTCAGTCCCATTCCCCTGTGCCCTCTCTCTGAATGCTCTCCTCAGTCCCATTCCCCTGTGCCCTCTCTCTGAACGCTCCCCTCAGTCCCATTCCCCTGTGCCCTCTCTCTGAACGCTCTCCTCAGTCCCATTCCCCTGTGCCCTCTCTGTGAACGCTCTCCTCAGTCCCATTCCCCTGTGCCCTCTCTCTGAACGCTCCCCTCAGTCCCATTCCACTGTGCCCTCTCTCTGAACGCTCTCCTCAGTCCCATTACCCTGTGCCCTCTCTCTGAACGCTCCCCTCAGTCCCATTCCCCTGTGCCCTCTCTCTGAACGCTCTCCTCAGTCCCATTCCCCTGTGCCCTCTCTCTGAACGCTCTCCTCAGTCCCATTCCCCTGTGCCCTCTCTCTGAACGTTCCCCTCAGTCCCATTCCACTGTGCCCTCTCTCTGAACGCTCCCCTCAGTCCCATTCCCCTGTGCCCTCTCTTTGAACGCTCTCTTCAGTCCCATTCCCCTGTGCCCTCTCTCTGAACGCTCTCCTCAGTCCCATTCCCCTGTGCCCTCTCCCTGAACGCTCTCCTCAGTCCCATTCCCCTGTGCCCTCTCTCTGAACGCTCCCCTCAGTCCCATTCCACTGTGCCCTCTCTCTGAACGCTCCCCACAGTCCCATTCCCCTGTGCCCTCTCTCTGAACGCTCTCCTCAGTCCCATTCCCCTGTGCCCTCTCTCTGAACGCTCTCCTCAGTCCCATTCCCCTGTGCCCTCTCTCTGAACGCTCGCCTCAGTCCCATTCCCCTGTGCCCTCTCTCTGAACGCTCTCCTCAGTCCCATTCCCCTTTGCCCTCTCTCTGAACGCTCTCCTCAGTCCCATTCCCCTGTGCCCTCTCTCTGAACGCTCTCCTCAGTCCCATTCCCCTGTGCCCTCTATCTGAACGCTCTCCTCAGTCCCAGTCCCCTGTGCCCTCTCTCTGAACGCTCTCCTCAGTCCCATTCCCCTGTGCCCTCTCTCTGAACGCTCTCCTCAGTCTCATTCCCCTGTGCCCTCTCTCTGAACGCTCTCCTCAGTCCCAGTCCCCTGTGCCCTCTCTCTGAACGCTCTCCTCAGTCTCATTCCCCTGTGCCCTCTCTCTGAACGCTCTCCTCAGTCCCATTCCCCTGTGCCCTCTCTCTGAACGCTCTCAGTCCCATTCCCCTGTGCCCTCTCTCTGAACGCTCCCCTCAGTCCCATTCCCCTGTGCCCTCTCTGTGAACGCTCTCCTCAGTCCCATTCCCCTGTGCCCTCTCTCTGAACGCTCTCCTCAGTCCCATTCCCTGTGCCCTCTCTCTGAACGCTCTCCTCAGTCCCAGTCCCCTGTGCCCTCTCTCTGAACGCTCTCCTCAGTTCCATTCCCCTGTGACCTCTCTCTCAACGCTCTCCTCAGTCCCATTCCACTGTGCCCTCTCTCTGAAGGCTCTCCTCAGTCCCATTCCCCTGTGCCCTCTCTCTGAACGCTCTCCTCAGTCCCATTCCCGTGCCCTCTCTGAACGCTCTCCTCAGTCCCATTCCCCTGTGCCCTCTCTCTGAACGCTCTCCTCAGTCCCATTCCCCTGTGCCCTCTCTCTGAACGCTCTCCTCAGTCCCATTCCCCTGTGCCCTCTCTCTGAACGCTCTCCTCAGTCCCATTCCCCTGTGCCCACTCTCTGAACGCTCTCCTCAGTCCCATTCCCCTGTGCCCTCTCTCTGAACGCTCTCCTCAGTCCCATTCCCGTGTGCCCTCTCTCTGAACGCTCTCCTCAGTCCCATTCCCCTGTGCCCTCTCTCTGAACGCTCTCCTCAGTCCCATTCCCCGGTGCCCTCTCTCTGAACGCTCTCCTCAGTCCCATTCCCCTGTGCCCTCTCTCTGAACGCTCTCCTCAGTCCCATTCCCCTGTGCCCTCTCTCTGAACGCTCCCCTCAGTCCCATTCCACTGTGCCCTCTCTCTGAACGCTCCCCTCAGTCCCATTCCCCTGTGCCCTCTATCTGAACGCTCTCCTCAGTCCCATTCACCTGCGCCCTCTCTCTGAACGCTCTCCTCAGTCCCATTCCCCTGTGCCCTCTCTCTGAACGCTCTCCTCAGTCCCATTCCCCTGTGCCCTCTATCTGAACGCTCTCCTCAGTCCCATTCACCTGTGCGCTCTCTCTGAACGCTCTCCTCAGTCCCATTCCCCTGTGCCCTCTCTCTGAACGCTCTCCTCAGTCCCATTCCCCTGTGCCCTCTCTCTGAACGCTCTCCTCAGTCTCATTCCCCTGTGCCCTCTCTCTGAACGCTCTCCTCAGTCCCATTCCCCTGTGCTCTCTATCTGAACGCTCTCCTCAGTCCCATTCCCCTGTGCCCTCTCTCTGAACGCTCTCCTCAGTCCCATTCCCCTGTGCCCTCTCTCTGAACGCTCTCCTCAGTCCCATTCCCCTGTGCCCTCTCTCTGAACGCTCTCCTCAGTCTCATTCCCCTGTGCCCTCTCTCTGAACGCTCTCCTCAGTCCCAGTCCCCTGTGCCCTCTCTCTGAATGCTCTCCTCAGTCCCATTCCCCTGTGCCCTCTCTCTGAACGCTCTCAGTCCCATTCCCCTGTGCCCTCTCTCTGAACGCTCCCCTCAGTCCCATTCCCCTGTGCCCTCTCTCTGAACGCTCTCCTCAGTCCCATTCCCCGGTGCCCTCTCTCTGAACGCTCTCCTCAGTCCCATTCCCCTGTGCACTCTCTCTGAACGCTCTCCTCAGTCCCATTCCCCTGTGCCCTCTCTCTGAACGCTCTCCTCAGTCCCATTCCCCTGTGCCCTCTCTCTGAATGCTCTCCTCAGTCCCATTCCCCTGTGCCCTCTCTCTGAACACTCTCCTCAGTCCCATTCCCCTATGCCCTCTCTCTGAACGCTCTCCTCAGTCCCATTCCCCTGTGCCCTCTCTCTGAATGCTCTCCTCAGTCCCATTCCCCTGTGCCCTCTCTCTGAACACTCTCCTCAGTCCCATTCCCCTGTGCCCTCTCTCTGAATGCTCTCCTCAGTCCCATTCCCGTGTGCCCTCTCTCTGAACGCTCTCCTCAGTCCCATTCACCTGTGCCCTCTCTCTGAACGCTCTCCTCAGTCCCATTCCCCTGTGCCCTCTCTCTGAACGCTCTCCTCAGTCCCATTCCCCTGCGCCCTCTCTCTGAACGCTCTCCTCAGTCCCATTCCCCTGTGCCCTCTCTCTGAACGCTCTCCTCAGTCCCATTCCCCTGTGCCCTCTCTCTGAACGCTCTCCTCAGTCCCATTCCCCTGTGCCCTCTCTCTGAACGCTCTCCTCAGTCCCATTCCCCTGTGCCCTCTCTCTGAACGCTCCCCTCAGTCCCATTCCCCTGTGCCCTCTCTCTGAACGCTCCCCTCAGTCCCATTCCCGTGCCCTCTCTGAACGCTCTCCTCAGTCCCATTCTCCTGTGCCCTCTCTCTGAACGCTCTCCTCAGTCCCATTCCCCTGTGCCCTCTCTCTGAACGCTCCCCTCAGTCCCATTCCCCTGTGCCCACTCTCTGAACGCTCTCCTCAGTCCCATTCCCCTGTGCCCTCTCTCTGAACGCTCTCCTCAGTCCCATTCCCCTGTGCCCTCTCTCTGAACACTCTCCTCAGTCCCATTCCCCTGTGCCCTCTCTCTGAACGCTCTCCTCAGTCCCATTCACCTGTGCCCTCTCTCTGAACGCTCTCCTCAGTCCCATTCCCCTGTGCACTCTCTCTGAACGCTCCCCTCAGTCCCATTCCCCTGTGCCCTCTCTCTGAGCGCTCTCCTCAGTCCCATTCCCCTGTGCCCTCTCTCTGAACGCTCTCCTCAGTCCCATTCCCCTGTGCCCTCTCTCTGAACGCTCTCCTCAATCCCATTCCCCTGTGCCCTCTCTCTGAACGCTCTCCTCAGTCCCATTCCCCTGTGCCCTCTCTCTGAACGCTCTCCTCAGTCCCATTCCCCTGTGCCCTCTCTCTGAACACTCTCCTCGGTCCCATTCCCCTGTGCCCTCTCTCTGAACGCTCTCCTCAGTCCCATTCCCTCTCTGAAGGCTCTCCTCCCATTCCCTAGCCCCAGAGCGGAGCTCCGAGCCCCAGCTGTCATGCCACATGATATGGAGCGTGCTTTAGCCAGGAAATTTGAGTTCCAAGAAGCAGCTCGTGATTGTGGTCATCAGCGGAAGTTTGGTGACTGAAGCGAGCAAAACAAATTGCTCCATTCTGGACAGTGTCACTTTCACTCAAACCATCCCCACACACAAAGCAGCTTCCCTTCCACTTGCTGCACGCCCACTTTTTGCCAAGAGGCAGTCTGGACGGTGAAGCTGAAAATTAAGATCATTCAACCCGAGTTCACACACTGCGTAGAGTCATAGGCCTAGAAATTCGGTGGCGGCTCGCCTGGGCGCCAGAAGTTCCGCCCCGGAAGGAGCCGATTGCGCCAGCGCGATATTCAGTTTCAGTGTCCCAAACGGAAGCGGGGCGCTGCTCGAGGCGTCCCGCGTCCCTCTTGGGGCACTGAAACTGAGTATCGCAGCGACACAGCCGGCACTGCCCGGTGGGGGGGCGCTCAGGAGGCCGGGGACGGCGGCACGAGGAGGTGCTGGCAGGCGTCCAGCAAAAAAAAAGGCCGCCCCGCACCTCCCCTTTAATTAGCGCCACTACCGCCGCAGGTCGGCCCCCCTGAACCGGTCGCAGATTGCGACCAGCGTTACAGCGGGGGGCGCGACCCAATATCGCGATCGGGGCTGTAGCAGGGCGCTGCGCACACCGATGACGTCATTGGTGGCGGCGCAGCACTACAGGCTAACGCCGCCATTAGCGCCCTGCTAAAGTTCGCGGGGGGCGTGGCCAGTGGCGCTAAAGCCACTAAGTGCCCTCTTTGGGTGCTAACTGGTGGCGCAGCCCAACGAATTTCTCGGCCATAGAGTTATACAGCACAGAAAGAGACCCTTCGGCCCATCGTGTCCGCGCCGGCCATCAAGCCCTGTCTATTCTAATCCTATTTTCCAGCACTTGGTCCGTAGCCTTGTATGCTATGGCGTTTCAAGTGCTCATCTAAATGCTTCTTGAATGTTGTGAGGGTTCCTGCCTCTACCACCCTTTCAGGCAGTGAGTTCCAGATTCCAACCACCCTCTGGGTGAAAAAGTTTTTCCTCAAATCCCCTCTAAACCTCCTGCCCCTTACCTTGAAACTATGCCCCCTTGTTATTAACCCCTCTACTAAGGGGAATAGCCCTTTTCTATCTACCCTATCTATGCCCCTCATAATTTTGTACACCTCAGTCAGTCCCCCCTCAGCCTTCTCTGCTCCAAGGAAAACAACCCCAGCTTGTCCAGTCTCTCTTCATAGCTGAAGCGCTCCAGCCCAGGTAACATCCTGGTGAATCTCCTCTGCACCCTCTCCAATGCAATCACATCCTTCCTATAGTGTGGCAACCAGAACTGCACACAGTATTCCAGCTGTGGCCTAACTAGCGTTTTGTACAGCTCCATCATAACCTCCCTGCTCTTATATTCTATGCCTCGGCTAATGAAGACAAATATCCCATATGCCTTTTTAACCACCTTATTCACCTGTTCTGCTGCCTTTAGGGATCTATGTACATGCACACCAAGGTCCCTCTGATCCTCTGTCTTTCCTAGGGTCTTACCATTCATTGTGTATTCCCTTGCCTTGTTAGTCCGTCCAAAATGCATCACCTCACACTTTTCAGGGTTAAATTCCATTTGCCACTGTTCCGCCCATCTGACCAACCCACCTATATCGTCCTGTAGCCTGAGGCTTCCCTCCTCGCTATTTACCACCCCACCAATTTTCGTGTCATTTGCGAACTTATTGATCATACCCTTTACATTAACATCCAAATCATTAATGTAGACCACAAACAGCAAGGGACCCAGCACCGATCCCTGCAGTACCCCACTGGACACAGGCTTCCAGTCACAAAAACAACCTTCCACCATCACCCTCTGCCTTCTGCCACTAAGCCATTTTTGGATCCAATGTGCCAAGGCACCCTGGATCCCATGGGCTCTTACCTTCCTGACCAGTCTCCTATGCAGGACTTTATCAAAAGCCTTACTGAAATCCATGTAAACCACATCCACTGCACTACCCTCATCCACACACCTCGTCACCCCCTCGAAAAATTCAATCAAATTGGTCAGACATGATCTTCCCTTGACAAAGCCATGCTGGCTATCCCTAATTAATCCTTGCCTCTCCAAGTGGAGACTAATTCTGTCCCTCAGAATTTTTTCCAATAATTTCCCTACCACTGATGTTAGGCTGACTGGCCTGTAATTCCCTGGTTTATCCCTGCTACCCTTCTTGAATAATGGTACTACGTTAGCTGTTCTCCAGTCCTCTGGTACATCCCCTGTGGCCAGAGAGGTTCTGAAAATTTGTGTCAGAGCCCCTGCAATCTCCTCCTTTGCCTCACATAGTAGCCTGGGATACATCTCGTCTGGGCCTGGGGATTTATCCACTTTTAAGCCCGCTAAAACCGCTAGTATCTCCTCCCTCTCGATGCTAATATGTTCAAGTATATCACAGTCCCCTTGCCCGATTTCTATGTCTACATCGTCCTTCTCCATAGTGAACACAGATGCAAAAAATTCATTTAAAACCCCACCTACATCATCTGGCTCTACACACAGCTTGCCACTTTGGTCCCTAATGGGCCCTACTCTTTCCCTAGTTATCCTCTTGCCCTTAATATACTTATAAAACACCTTAGGATTTTCCTTTATTTTGCCCGCCAGTGTTATTTCATGGCCCCTCCTCGCTCTCCTAATTTCTTTTTTAAGTATCCCCCTGCACTTTTTATACTCCTCTCAGGCTTCCTCTGTCTTTAGTCCTTTGTATCTGCCAAAAGCCCCCCTTTTTTTCCTAATCCATTCTCGTATATGCCTTGACATCCAAGGTTCCCTGGACTTGTTGGTCCCAGTCTTGACCTTTACGGGAACATGTTGCCATTGCACTCTCTCAATTTCCTTTCTGAAAGACTCCCATTGCGCCGATGTGGATTTTCCTTCAAGTAGCTGATCCCAGTCCACATTGGCCAGATCCTGCCTTATCATATTAAAATCGGCCTTCCCCCAATTTAGAACCTTTATTTCCGGTCCATCCTTGTCCTTTTCCATGACTACCTTAAATCTCACCGAATTATGGTCACTGTCACCAAAGTGCTCACCTACTAACACTTCTACCACTTGCCCGGCCACATTCCCTGGAATTAGGTCCAGTACCGCCCCCTCTCTTGTAGGACTTTCTACATGCTGGCTGAAAAAGCTCTCCTGGATGCACTTTAAGAATTCTGCACCCTCTAAGCCTTTCACACTCTGACTATCCCAGTTAATATTGGGGAAGTTGAAATCCCCCACTATTATTACCCTATTATTTGCACATTTCTCTGAGATTTGCCTACATATCTGTTCCTCTATCTCCCCCTGGCTGTTAGGGGGCCTATAGTACACTCCCAGCAAAGTGCTTGCCCCCTTTTGTTTTTAAGTTCAACCCATATGGCCTCATTAGATAAACCTGTTAATATATCATCCCTCCTTACAGCAGTAATTGACTCCTTGATTAATATTGCGACACCCCCTCCTCTTTTACACCCCCCTCTGTCTCGCCTGAAGATTCTATACCCCGGAATATTGAGCTGCCAGTCTTGCCCCTCCCTCAACCATGTCTCCGTGATAGCAACAATATCATACTCCCATGTGTTCATCACAGCTTCAGTTCATCCACCTTATTCGTAAGACTCCTTGCATTAAAATAAATGCCATCCAGCCTTGCCCTACTCCCTTGTGCCGTTACATA